>NW_008795436.1:793659-938659 GCF_000699145.1 Aptenodytes forsteri
TTTTTTTTTTTTTTTTTTTTTAAATTAAATGGGACTTTCCAAAACATGGCTATAAGCAGTTGTGAAAGTTTGCTGAAACGCAATGAATTCATCTCCGGTCACAGTATTTCTGTGCCATTGCTACAAACCCCACACCCTGCACAGGGGACACATGTACCTGCATGCTACAGCTGCTCCAGGACCTCCCGGTGCCTGCCGCCGGCAGGAGGCTGCCCGCCCTGCCTGAAGCCCATGCCGACCTCAGTGTGCCGTATTGCACTTAGGCAGTCCCAAGCACGGTGCTGGACCCGATTCCCAGCCAGCCCCGATCCTGACCAGACCCAAGCCCAGCCAGACGCGATCCCCTGCACCTTCCTTTCCCCATGGAAGCAGAAGAAGCTGCTCGTGGTGTGAGCCCCAGTGGCAATAAGAGGCAATAAGAGACACTGCAAAAGGACATAACCACCCCATATTCACCCGTTATGTCCCAAACTCCTTCAGATTGACAAGGCACTCCTACAGACACATAAATACTGCTACCTAGTGCACCTACAGCTTTTCATCCTGAGGTCAGCAGCTGCACCACCCTGCCTGTGCTCAGCCTGCAGCAGTCGGCGCAGCCTCCCCGGCATCCCTCGCCTTTTCATCCGCTGTTTTTCCTTTGGCCACCTCTTGATTTCGAGGAAATGAATCAGTATCTCTCTTGCAAATTAGAATCTACATATAATTCATGGGCAATGAATGTGCAATGTTCATATAATGATCTAAAAAGGCAGTTAGCAGTGCATAATGCATATGCTGGTACATATTCCTTTTTTATGTGGAGTAAAATGGGAGTGCTTTGTGGTGTGCTGAAATCTCAGAGATGCGTGCCAGCGAGTCACTCTCTTTTTTGGAAGGTACATATTCCACATCACCAGTAAATATAAGGGTAGTGAAACACTGTTGGATGTATTGGGGGTATTTGTTGTCGCTCTTTATGATATCTCTGGATAATTTTAGTGTCTATCAAACTGCTACTTTAATTGATAGGAGAGCATTTCCCCCTAATAATTTTAAGCAAATATAGTAGGTAAAAATGCTTGTGCCAATTTGAATACATTTACCTGTATGTGGCAAACTTAGTAACTTCATTTATCTGATTTTAATGAAAATGGAAAATGCACTGCTATATGACTTTAAAAAAAACCAACAGTAAAATATACTAGTTATTACTGTTTGATATATGTTCCCCATCCTTTTATAGGATCTATAAGAGAAAGCCATGTTGAAACAGTTTAATGCAATGCCTTTAACTTATCTAAACCACATTCAACTGACTGCACTGGGAAAATTGAATCTTTTCCTCACAATCTTAGTGACATGAAAAATATATAATACAGTAAATGATTAATGCAGTTATAAACTATACCTGAGATAAGATTTAAGTATTCATATTTCTATCATGTTAATACAACACGATAAACCCATGAAGCAAACTTGACCATAGCATTTGTTATTCTGTCCAGTGTTCAATTATTCTTTGTCCAAATACAATTTAGGAGCTTGCTAGAATACATTCTCCGGGTACGAAGCATTATGTGCTACAGTGAGATAATCAAAGCAGTGGTCAGCAACTGTAGACCTCGATCCAGTATACGCAGAGCTGCAAAATTAAAGGGAGCCCAGAATATAACCACATGCAGGTTTTTATCTTGGTTGTCCAACATATGTCATTTACACCTGAAAACATTATTTTTCTTTGCTTCTCTAATATTTCACTCAAAGCTTTATATTTTCAGGTAACCTAAATTGACGTAATCACAGATGTGCTTAGCAACTACCAAAGCAATTTCAAACCACGTTTCTTTAATAACCAACCTCTTCTTCTAATTTGTGCAGTAAGGGTCAAATTCTGCCCACGGGAAACACGTGTACACAACTCTGAATGATACCAAGAGAAAAAATGAGCCCACAGTGATGACTACTTTTGTGCTTTGATGGGCATTTTATTACAAGGATCTTGTGCCCCCATGTAAATAATAACCAATTGTACTGTAGACAGGCAGCATGCCTAGCAGGGAAAGCACAAAGCTGGGAGACAGGATGGGAAATCTGTGGATCTGTCTTGGCCAGTATCTTTGCAGTCAGTTACCTGAAGTCTCAACTTTCCCTTTTGCAAAATGAGTATGAAACTTCATTTTCAAAGGTGTGTTTATACCCTTGAATGAAAGGTGAGATAATAAATAAAGCGATGAAGTATTTTACAAGTTTAACCCAGCTTTGAGCAAGGGGTTGGAGTAGACAACATCCAGAGGTCCCATCCAACCTAAATTATTCCATGATTCAATGACTGCAGCCCTTGGCAACATTGGTTTTAAAATACCTGCCACTCCGAGCCCTTGTCCCACAGCTCCAGCTACATGTCCAGCATCCATGTACATGGACACCCCAGATGTATCTCATGCTGTGGTGACCCACTTTAACCAGCCGTGTGTAGACTGCAGTCTCCTCAGGGCCAGCCAAAAATTCCCTTGAGCTCTCTGAAAGGTTGGTGGTTTCCGAGCTGGAATCGGTGGTAAAAGCTAGAGATTCCTTTAAGAGTTACTCAGAAAATAATGCTGAAGATGAGCAGGATTTAATAATGATTTTTTTTTTTAAAGCTTTCATTGAAAAATTAAATTGTCAAGAGTTTTTCTGTTTTATTTGCCCCCCCAACTCAGCTGTCAGCTGAAGAGCTTTTGATGAAAACGTATTTTTGAAATGAGTATAGAAGCCAGCTGGGACGGCCAGACAGGGCCCTTTGCTAAGCTAATCTGTCACTGACTAAGGTTTGGATGGGCAAGCGTTCAGGATGATCTGAGGTTTGCCTACCTTTCAGAACGGTAGGTAAGCTTAATAGCCATATTTTAAATAATACTGCTAAACTATATCACATTCCAAATATGCCCTGTAATCAAAAGGGAAAAAAAAAGCAAGGAGCTGACAGAATTAGAATAGAATAGAATACAATACACCTCTCTGGGTGGAGTTATTTTATTTTCCCAAAAGGAGCCACAAGCTCTTCTTTAATTAAATAGGCCTTAAGAACACAAACAGCATCAAAAATGATAAGCAGAAATCAAATACTTCCCACTACTTGTTTAAAATTTGAGTACGCTGTAATAATTCTTTATTTCCATGACACTAATTTTATGGGCTCCTTCACTTTCTATTTGATCAGAACTTCTGCATATAATACTTACCAGAATTTCAAACAAGAAATCATGTATGATTGTATATATACCAGGATACTCACTGTTGTAGTGGTAATACTAGTAACGGGACATTTTTACTTAAGAATAATAAAGCTGACACAATTGGGCAGCCCTAGCAGACAGACACCATAATTGCTCTGATAAAATGCAGTGCAATATGCAGCTGCTTCATTAGGTATTGACATAAACATTTGCCTCTACAGGCACTGATAGTAACTCCATTTGCATTTTGGTGTATGTACTTTCATGTATATATGTAAATCTGACCTGCAATAAATATTTAATTTCTTTCAAGCTTTTCTGATTTACTTCCATGCCTGTTGCAAAACTTCTGGAAACACAAATGGTTTCCTTTCATGAGCGAGACATATCAAGTGTCTTCCTTTTTGTAACACATTTACATTTCTCAGGTTTTCTAGCTTGGTTTGTGCTACTCTTAGTGATGCAAACTCTTGAATAGAGACTTTATGTCCTCGCAGCAATTTTACAACAATTTCAAAACATGCCTATGGTAATCCTATTATCACACAAGCTTGCAATGACAAAATTATTTCAGTGCAAGTCTGCAGTGACCCTCTGGAAGGCAATACCATTATAACGTAAGATTATATAGGTAAAATGAATTCAGTGAAAACACACACTGTGTTTGAATTTCAGCGTGGAGCCCTGATGAAATGATAAAATCAAGTTCACCTTTATGCTACATTATGGTTATGTTAAATGCAAGGATAAAATGGGAGGGGCTGTGTTCAAAAAATTTGTAGCAAGAGTGGTGTAAAGTAACAAAGGGGTTCAAGTAGGTCCAGAATGAAAGTCCAACCAGTTTGCCAAAAGAGCTCGACAGATTTCTTCAAGTGTGGTCAGTCTAGGAGGGGTGCAATGGTAATCCTGATATGCCAGAAGCTGCCCAGCACGCCAGGTACCCGTCCAGCGGCAGAGCCCAACACCTCTGCTCTGCTACCCAGCCGTGTCACCTCCCCATCTGTGGCCACCCAAGGCACCTTCCTCAGCATCTGTGAAGAGCCCTTACTCTAAGCCATTTTAAGCCTTCCACCAACGCATTGATGATTAGTGTTTATTATACTTTCCAACACTCAAAAGGGCAATGCAAAATCAGCACTGAATTCATTAATTTATTAATTAAAAGAGAGGAGAAGAATACATTAGCAGCCTCCAGAAACGGTCATGCAGAAGCGTGCTCTCCATAAAACTCTTTGGCCCTCACCTCCTCCTGCGCAAGCAGAACAGACCCAAAGGTTGGGCCCCATTCAGTGACCTTGGTCAAGGATGCAGGGATCTTTCCTCAGAGAAACAGAGATGCTTCCCTACCCCTGATGTAGATTTTTATCCAGCTTAACACAGTTATCATTATACCACCAACACACAGTAAATTAATAGGGGCACCCAGGCACTGCTGAGGCAAAAGGAGATTTTCCTGGGCTGGCTTGCAGCATGAATGGGTGAGGCAAGCCTCCAGGCTGGCATGGTGCAATATTTTGGCCAGTGACGGGTGGAATCAATCTCACCCAGCATTAAATATGTAAAGTCAGGTATCTAGCCTGCACTAGTCGCTAAGCTACATCTTTTTTTTATAATCAGTGGAGACTATAAATCCAATTCATTTGACCAATGTTAAGATTCTGTCTTAGCACAAACTGCCCTGTTTCACTCCACTGATTTTAAAGGGTAACTAGCTCAGACTTAATTGTCTAACTTCTAGACATCAAAGTCAAGGAAGATGAATATTATCTACCCAATATTCCATGGATGTCAAAGGAAAATGTGTAAAAATGAGAGACTAGTCAAACTATTTCCCCTTTTGATAATTGGGAACTGTAAGATGTTTACTTACAGAATATGCTTTTCAGAAACAACTTAAATAAATCTGTGAAGCTGTCAACTATTGCAGATGTTTTGTATCTACATCTGTAGGGATTTCATAACACTTATTAAAAACCTTCACACATCTAGCTTGGGAAAGCCCTTCTGGATGAAAAGGTGGTTTCCAGGGATAGCCCGTTCGCGTCAAGCTTTTCTAATACTTTTTGGGTTGGAAAGTATAATTTTTCTGCTTTGAACCTGAGCTGTCTATGCAGTCTTGAAGTAAACAGAGAGGGAGAGTCCATAAACCTTAATAGTATAATTGAGAATGATCTGGCAACAGTGGTGTCATATCTGGGATGAGCCATTGCAAGTCCCCCACAATCTGTCTTACAGGTAACAGTTGTCTGAGAGACTCCAGGAGAGTTCCCTCTGTGTCATTAGCCCCCTCTGAAGGGAAGATGAATTGGAGGTATTTAAGGAGTGTGGCTCGAGACTTGACAGATTCAAGTTTGTAAAGAACAGGCTAAACAAAGTCCCAGTTCCTCCATGCCAATGATTTTCCCAGCCAACCAACACACAGCAGTAAGGGAAAATCAAGGAAAGCTTTCCTATGTTATTGCTTTTACAAGTGTCTCAAAGTGATTGACAGTGTTCATATTCTCATTATGGCATCTGCAGATAATGAGGTATCTAGGCACAGGAATATCCACTGCTTGAGCATGCCAGGAATATTATCACTGACGTTTGAGCAAAAACATTGCAATTCCACACAATACCTCTACATCTTAGAAGCGTCAAAACACAGCCAGATGCTGGAGCCATGGCTGCTGAAATCACATGGGTTAGCTGGTATATCTTGAAAGAATTATCATAGATGTAAGGTATCTATTTAGCCAGTCAGGATTGTGGGTTTTAATTCTGCAGATAAAAGCAAGCTCCCCCCCAGAATTTAAAGACTCTCTCCCCTTTCTCCTTTTGAAATCTTCATAGTTTTCTATAAACAAGGCTCAAGAACTGTCTCAAGTGCTGTGAGGAAGAACTTTCTGACTCAAGGAAGGAGTCTTACGTTTCTAAGCTATATGGCAGCTAAAACAACTCGCTCTGAGGGCAGGCTGCAGAAAACGTGCAGTCTCAGACAGCTGAGATGGTCCTGTGACTGATGGCTTCAGGGCTAACTCTGCCACCGACCTACTGGTGTGTGACCTTTGGCACGTTACTTTGCCACAGCGACGCTCTTCTGCCACTGGTGCACATCACCTAGTTAGCTGTCAGCCTCCGAGCCAAGCGTCCTCCACCCTGAGTCTGAGATGGAAGGGAGGGGCAGACAGACAGCTACTAACCACACACACTGCGTGCATGCCTGCGACTGAACTGCAGGAGGTGTCTACAGGTTCAGCTTCTATGTACAATAAGGTCCAGAACAATGTTTGAAATCTGGAAATTAGGCACAGAAACTCCTTTAAAATTCTGTTACCGGGAGGCGTGGAGGTCACACCTAGGAAACGCAGCACTGGCACTGTCAACAGGGCTGCTCCAGCTGTGCCGGGCAGTGCGCTGCCTGCTGGGGACACCCGCTGGGTCCCAGGCACAGGGGCACTGAGTGAGCAAGCTGCTCTACCCTGCTCCAGTGAAAATGCTCTGGATATATGAGGTTTACACCAAATAATCAATGAAGCAATGCTGGAAATGCATGTCTTCGTCCTTCCTTTGCAGCTGACTGTAGAGATGGAGAGGGCACTGCCAACACCGACTCCTCCCTTTCCCCTTGAGTTGTGTGAGATGCTGATTCTGGGACATGTGCCTTTATCAGCTTCACCTTCCCCATTGCCACCGAGTGTTTGTATTGCCTTGGCAGGATCTCCATGTCTTTTTCTTGTCTTTGAACACAGGTCTGGCATGGGTGGCCTTAGGATAGGAAGCAAGCACTGCGTCTCCTTAAGAGGAACAGATGTCCTTAGCCTGAAAGAAAGCAAGCAGGCCTTCACATATATAACACAAAGAAAGGATGTCTCCACACATCTTTGGAATGTCTTTGGACATTACAGTTACCTTTTTTCCCCCACCATGCTTCCGCTGTCTGACCCTTGTCCCACCTAAAAGCACAAGGCATGTTAGGTGCAAACTAATATTCTCAGTCCTGCTGCTGCAATACCCAGTGATCCACAATAGCCTTGTAGTCATACAGCCTGCGTGGGGATGCCTATGAGCAAACACAAGGAAATTTGCAGAAGGCCTTCATACAAAACTAGACAGAGTATGCGTAGGGTCAATATACAGCATTCATTGTTATGCCTTCTTTCTAAAGAAATTGTTTCTCCAGCTGGATATCAAAACTTCAGTCAAATTCCCTGTAAAGATGAAGTGCTTTGAAAAAATCACCGTGGCTAAAGAGAAGATAATAAAAGAGCTGAGACTTGGCGCCACCCATAAGCTAAACTGCAGCAGGTGTACTGAAATGAAAATGTACACCAGTACATTGGATTAGGGTTTGTACTCATTTAAAAGATTTCTTATGAAAAAAAATCAGTATTAAACAGTATTAAAAACCCTAAACCTTTCCTAGATGAGAATCCAAAAGAATCTCACAGCAATAGGTTATTAAATCCACATAATATTGTATGCCAATATTTCTAAGTTATTTTTGTGCCAAAAATCTGAAAAATCACCAAGTGTCCAAATGAAAACTATAGAAGGATTTATAATGTTCAGGAAATAAAAGCAATGTGCTTCGACAGGTCAGACAACCGCCTGAGTTGTAGTATTTTGCTAAATACTAAATAAGCCTTCTTCAATTATGACAAGCGGAAGATCTTGTGGTTAGAACACCATGTGAAATGTGAGAAGTTTCAGTTCAACGTGTTGCTCCACCACAGCCTCCAAGTGCGACTTTGGTCATACCGTTTATCCTCCGTTTCCCATCTGCAAACTGGAAATGTGACTCCCTTCACACCCTCTTGGCCTGGCTGCTCTAATGAGGCAGCGGCTGTGTTCCCTCTGCACGTAGCACGGCCGATCCGGATGTTGGTGAGGTCTCCATGTCTGGCTGTAATGCAGAAAATAACTAACAAAATGAGGGAGTCATTTTTTTTTCAGAATTACAGGACAATTCAGTCAAGCAAATACCAGAAGCATTAATCAGTTAAATTTCTAGCACCAGTCTGGAAATGTACTATACTTCTGTTAGAATTGGTCTACCTTATGAAAATAATAAATCCTACATTTTCACGAGGGTTTTTTTTTCTTTCCTCCATGTGCTTAGAGATTTCTTATTATGCTTTGTCACCAAGCGCCACACTAAATGTTGAGCCCTTTCTTCAGGTTGTAGCTAAAAGGGAAGAAAATAATGATGTCTCATAATGACAGCTGTCGGAGAGATCTGTGGGAATCAAAAAGCTTTCTGGAAAACCCGGTGTACAAGACGCTTGACCCAGTTGTCATTACTTCTGCCTGGCCCAGCCACTACCTCGTACACCAGGAGTCTACTCCTGCACCGGCTGATGCAGAGGCAGTGTGGGACAGGCAGTGAGAGACAGAGCAGGGCAGCTGCAAATGAAAATCACCCTGGGGAGGGTTACAACTAGATAAAGTTTTCGACAATAAGATTCCAGAGACTGCTGACTGGAGAAAAGCTCAATATTTTAGTCTCAGTACAAATTTGCTTCAATCTTATACAACTCCCATGCAGCAGCATCCACAGCTGCATGCTGTAAACAACAAACAAATCTATTTCCATCAGCCCTGCTGATGCTATGAGAAAAGTGCCTGAGCATAAGACATGCACAGATGTAGAGTCTCACCTGAGCCTAGTGCTGCCCTCCATTTGGCCCCTCTAACTTAATATCGTTGTTACAAAGCTATTGGTCTCCTGGTAGCGAGCTGGCTCAATGCAGAGCCTCTTCTTCCAGCTAATCTGACAACTCCGATCCAAGAAGCATCAAGGGCCCAATTAAGAAGACACATCTTATCAAGGAGCTTATTTTGCATAACAGAATACAAATGACGAATAAAAATTTAATGTTTAATAACTTAGTACAAAGAGGGCTGTTGATATAGAATGCCTGGAATTTTTATGGCGGCTGTCAGACTTGTGATAAAACTGTTATATAGGAACACTTGGCAAAAAACAGCGTAGAATTTTTCAGTAATGGTGTGTGCATGATATTGCATTAATTCTTGATAGGAAAGTAACTGTAAGCCTGGGAATCAGCCAGTTTGAGTTTCACTGTAGGATGATTTTTTTTTTTTTGAAGGACATCTAAATACATTTTAATGAAGAGTTAGCTGAAAGGGTAGTTGGTACTTCATAAATGCATTTGTGTGTTTGCTGAAGTCCAGAAATTATAGGCAAATCATCATAATCCCTCTGGGTTCAGAATAACTTTGTCAGATTCAGTGATGTGGCTGCAGTTCGCTGGTAACCATCGCTAATGGATAGTAGGGAGTAAGCTTAAAGAGGAAGGAGAGGTTATCTATAAGGTTTTTGCCCTTGCTGGACAGGGGCATTTCTTCGATTTACTTACACGGTATGGAACAGTTGAACACGGATGTAGCTCTTTTCTGACTTTGAAGATCATAATCTGGAGGAAAGCTTGACTTGCCTTTGTTCTTACAATTGCAATTTATACATTAGAAGTCCTTCATGCTAATAAAAAAAAAATTTTTGTGCTTTAAGTTCCGATACAAAATCAGTTCTTCAAACAGCAGGTGTGCATTGTATTATCAAAGAATTATTGCAACCTCTGTAACTAGCATGTTCTGTAAATATCTCAATACCAATCAGGAAAAAAAAGGTGTTCAGATTTTCTGTTAATCATTTTCACAAAGCTGATACTCTTGCACAGGTTTGAAACGCTTGCATCATATTCTGATGAACTTGCCATATATCTTAAGCCTTTTTGTAAAAAAAAAAACAACTAAATATCTAAATATAGAAATTAAGTCGTCTTTACCAGTACACTTAAAATAAAGTGTCCATTAAATAATGCTAAACTAATGCTGAATTAGAGTGGAACACTTTTAGAAGCAAATGTCACATCCATATGAATACTAAATGAATTTCTTATTCATTCGATTCCATTGTATTAGTGTTATTGCAATGAATACTAAATGAATTCCTAATGATTGGATACTTAAAATATAAGTGTTACCCCTTTACAATAGTCATCAAACTTTAAGGACAAATTGAGATTAAAAAAAAAATTATGTACTATTGGGAAAAAAAAAGGTTGAACTGTATAGTTCAGACTATTGAAAGCTGTAATTTATCTGATGATGCTAATATTCAGATGCAGTCATATTAGAATTAATACTACAGGAGTGGACCCTTATATAGAGGATTTGTTGCAGAAATAAAATCTATCAGTAACAGTTTCATTGTTGCATCATTATGAACTCATTTGGTATTCACTGTAATAGCACTGATCGTAATGAATTTGTTTGATATTCATGTGGCTCTCACATGCATTAACATAGGCTTTCTGTTGTAATTCAACGTCCAACAAGCATTAGTTAATGCAGATTTTGGATTAGGCATGGACCAGTATTCTGCAACTGGAGTTTCCTTTCAGTTTATAAGCAGTTAAAGGACATTTTTATCTGTCTAATTCCTGGCTCTTTTTTTTCTCTGATACATTATTTTTAAGCTGGAAAGCCTCCTAAAAGATCCCACATTGCCTTTTCATATGAACATAGGTGTGTGCCATCTTATATCTCAAGCGGCAAGCCAGAAAGCCAGAATTTTATCACCCAGGCACATACCTCATTATCCCCTTGGCAATAGTGGCTTTGGCACAACCTGGAGCTGGCAGGGTACTAAGGGAGCAAGAAATCCTGACTCCTGGTGTTAAATGGATTTTGTTGCTTTAGGTTTGGAAATGCCAATACTTCCCGAGTATTGGATAATATTTATTTGGCAAAATGAACTCCTGCCCTTGCGGTATCTTCCTCAGAGGAAATAACTCCGTGGCAAAAAACCAGGGTAAATCTTTGGAAAGTTTTCATGAAGGAGGAAACTCAGCCAGGTTTTCAGCAGGTTTGACTCACTTGAATTTTTTGGGGGTATTCCTCAGTCAAAGCTTAACTAATGCAGGCTCTGGTGTGATTCAGCCTCAGACAGGGTGTTAGACTCCATTTCCCCATTGTGCCTCATGGTAATTATTCCTATTATATCTTCAAGAGATTATAGATGAACGATAGATGAACTGCAATAACTATTAAGTAGAATTATAGCCATTTTTATGCATAAGTGTTCAAAACACCAGGGGCCACGCGCTCAGGTAATACACATGGATTTAGATCATGTAATCAATACAATTGCAGTAATCGGTAACATGAAATTATGGAGTCAGGTGATCTGCTGATGCTATCAGCACTGCTGCTGCAACCCAAAGTGTTTTCAAAATACTGTCCCTATTTCATTTCGGTGTCTCACAAAGGAGGTTTTTCTTTGGTTTTCCTGATTGCTTTATACAAAGAATTTCTTCCTCCCACACAACCCCACTTTCCCCCACCCTTCTCCCTATGACAGCCTCCAACTACAAGGCTGGGTTTCAGCCCTCCTCGGTGCATGGAGCTCTTCATCTCCTTGGGGGGCTGGAGGTGTGAGGAGGCCAGGAGGGCTCCAGCATAGACCCGCTGACTCCCAGAAACCTGGCAGGAGAGCTACATACCCTTGTCAGAAATATCCTGTAAGGCTGACCTTGGGACTTGGGGAAGGTCAGGTCCCCACCTGCTCTCTTTCAGAAGCAGAGGTGGGTCTGTGGCAGGCTCCTCGCCCCGCTCTCCTTTTTGGCAGGACATCAGCAGTGCCCGCTGCTGTCCAACCCAGAGATGGAGCAGCTGTTTGGGATGGCTGTACCAGATGCCCAAAATGGGCAGGCTCAGTAGAACTGAAACTGGGAGTGCAATTAGGAAAATACATGCATTAAGTACAGTGATGGATGCTCAATGCCTGGTAGCAGGACACCGCCCTCTCCTGCTGGGGAACCGCTACGCGAGGGTGGAGGCAGCACCAAAGCTGACCCCAGAAGGAGACCAGGATGGGTCACAGGGAGAGAGGAGGACCTGCCTGACAGCAGCCCTCCACCAGGTGGGAAAGACTGGAAAATAAGGAAGACCTGCCCTGGGTGAGTTATTGGAGACAGTCTCCAGCCCCTTACTTCAAAAAGTCATGGCCTAGTTCAACCACGCAGCAGTGCCCACAACGACGGACTGCTCTGACCAGTAATGGCTGTGAGGAGGCCTCTTTCCTTATGATCTAGCTTCCCTTTTGACTTGCAGGCAGGGCAAAATTTGTCAGAGCTCTTGGAGGCCCTGATAGATGTAAACACTCTTTAATTAATTTGATTTATGATATAATTGCACGACTGTGCTTGAGGGTTTAAGGGAATTCCATTTCCAATGTTTCTTCCTAAAAGGGATTTCAGGTAAAACTTTGTCAGGGGAAGCAGTGCTGCCCCAGTGGACGCAAGACATGTGCCTGCAAACAATACACCAACCTCTATGTTACCCATCTAACTGTAGACTCATTCACCATTTGAGCAAAGATATTTAGGTGCATAATCATTACTCTTTTACCTACAAATATGGTTTTACATAGACAATTTTGAGGCTCAGCTGCACTAGCAAATGCACCTGGTTTGGGTTTTTTTTGCCTTTGTACCAAGGTTGTGTTTAGGACAGAGAACTGTCTCGCAGGACTATGGAAAACATGTCTTTTTCTATTCTTTCTTTTTATTTGCCTCACTGAAAAAATACCTGGTTTAGTTCTTTCTGAGCCAAGACTGAGGAAGACCATTTTTTTCCTGAGCTTCTAAGGAAAACATATTTTCTATTTTTTTAGTATAAAGTATGCTTATAATTAGCTGACATATGTGAATTAATGTCTTGTTGTATAGAAGCACACAGAAAGGATGTAAGTAACCAGCTACTTTATACCATATTTTGTGACCAAGCACAAAGTTTGGCTGCATTTAATGGAAAAAATGGTGGGGAGTGTTGCCCGGCCACTGCAGGATACCTGTGATAATGTACTTGCATCACTTCACAGTTAAACTAAAACAAACGTATGTCATTGCTGTGTGTGCTGTAACACCTGGGCACAATAGAATGAATTCATGGACTGTGCACCCATAAATCTTCATTTCCTAGTTTTGTGGGTTTGTCAGGCCTTTAAAGTTATTTAACACGCTTTTTGCAGTGATAGATAGGTACTGAGAGTGTTATAAATACTAACTTGTGTCTGAAAGTTAGGCTGTGAAGCTATCACCCAGGCTTATGGTGTCTGTGATTTTATATCCAGCTAACAAGTCACTTTCATGGGTCGGGACATCATCTGCAGTCTATGAATGTGTAAGAACCAACAGTTACTGTATTTATGTTAGGTGCTGTTTGATTCATACGTACAACATTTCTTTTAGAAAAAAGCATAGTAAGCGTGTTCCTTGCTTTAGTTTTAAAAATAAAGACCATAGACCTTACTAGTGTCTGGCCTATCAGGAATTCATAATGAAAATGAATGTTCATTTTTTCTTTAAAAGTGTCTCAAGCTAAATGATACTGACGCTTTCAATTTTTAACATCATAATCAATAAAGGCTGCTTATGCACACTTTGCAAAACCATCAGTTTAGAAGTTTGAAAAAAAAAATCTGCATATGGCTGCAGCTTGCTGACTGCAAAGCTCTAGCACTAAATCTTCTGAGTTAAAGTTTTACTGGTGTGTTATGAGTAAAAATGCCTTGTCAGCCATCTGCCAGTTTTTCTCCTAACATCCATATTTTCAACCCTTGCTAAACATTGGGAGCATTTGGCCACAAGAGGCCAGCTCTACAATTAAACAGCCGAGTTCTGCAGCAGAAGCAAGGGCATGTCAAAATAGAACTGTCTGTTATTAATTTTAAAAGTCCATAAAGGAAAGCTATGACCCTGTCAGGGTGATGGACTGGCAGTTAAATGTATTATAAACTGTTAACTCTCAGTGACACAAAAGAAAAGGAAAAGAAAAACAATGCAGCAGTGTCAAAAGCTTCAATAAATGCTAATCATGGCAGATTAATCAGCCTCTAATTCCACTGATCCAAAAAGGTTAGAGAGTCAATTGTGTAAAATTAGCTCTTTTTCATGTGTCCCTTTGCATTTGGAGAATCTGTCTGTTCATTTGCATCTTTTGCCAATGTTTACGAAGAATTCAGTTCATTAGCTCTTAAACATAAAATCAGACACTGGAAGGGGGATTCATTGCCTTTTCCTGCTTAAAGCAGTACTTAAAGCAAATAGCATTGCTACAGTGTACATTTATAGATTCTATCAAGCAGCATTAATTACTGTATGTCTCATATCCAGAAACCTTCTTTTCATAGGAAAGTTTTCATGTGAAGTGTTCTATTTAGTGTTGTAAGGAGGCCTTTTTTGATGGATTAAGATAAAATGATTAATCATAAGATTGAAATGAGACAAATGGCAAACCAGAGCTGCTAGACCTTAGTAGAGTACATGCTACAAAAGAGCTCCCAGAAGTATGTGCACTATCTGCTTTGGGAAGTACCTGCTTTAACCTGCATTTGAAAATCCTGCCGCTTGCCAAAGAGAATGGCAGTTCAAATGAATGACTATGCAGAACACAAGAAAGCCTGAGGAAGGATTGTTTAATGGCAAATAAAGCGGGAGATGAGAAGACGTATTAGCTGGCGCTGTTTGAAGTGTTCGTAACTGAACTCAGGACCAGACAGGACTCACCTGCTTTCCTTACGAAGCCGGCGTTCAGACAGGATTCATTCATCATCTGATGATGTTTGACTGCTGGACTGAGTTTTGAGGACTTGCACTGCTATGACTCAAGTTACTTGGGGAGTTCCTCAGAGCTAAGAAACGGAAGAATGGAGACCCTAATTTCATAACATACCTGCAAGCTTTACCAACCATGGCTTCCCCTTTTAGGGAAATGTGTATAGTCAGCTGAGGGGAACCTCAAAGGAATACATCTATACACATGTTCTCCTAAAGCTTAGTTTGTCTGGACTGCCTTTACCAGGATGAAATTTGTGACTGATTTCTCATTCCCCTGGAGAAAAAAATGATGGTTTTTCCCCACACCAAACAAATCACGTGATTTAACAGAAATCTAGAAATTTCCCACCCGTTTGCTCCCCCACGCTTCCTGAAAGCACACTCACATTGATTTCTCTGCCAGAACCCTACCTGAAAGCCATTTTGCCAGACACAGATAGGAGGGTGGAGGAGATCTGTTCACCTCCCAGCTGCCTTCCTTTTTGGTCTGGCTTCCCTGGGTGGGTCAGGGCTTCCTCCTCAAGAGAGCACCCAAGGAAGGTCTCCATGCCACCTGCACAAAGAACAGAAGAAGCAAAGGGCTATTCCAACCACCTTTCCACAGCAACTGAGGATCCACACCAATCTTTCTGCAGTAAGAGCAAGGCATTGCCTTTGTCTTGGCCCTCTCTGACATAAATGCATAGCAATGTACCTATATATTATTAAAAAGTTTCAAAGCAAAACACTCCCTGAGCAGATACATTGGGGAAGAGGATAAGAGAACAAACAGGAGCCAGATGTTTGCCCCGTTCCTTCATGAACCACTGAAGGGAGCTGAGATGCACAGGATAAGGGTCTCTGCAGAGGCTGGAGCTACGCGAGGTGCTGTGGGGTATCACTGCCCGATACTGTCACAGGGGCACATGCATATCAAGCACCTCTCTCACCTTGAATGGCACTGCTTTGTCTAGTCTCACAAAAAACTTGGCTGGGTTTTCACGGCTCAGCCCATTCTCTGGATTGCGGCAAGTCTTGGGGCATTTATTCTGTAGAGAAATAGG
Organism: Aptenodytes forsteri; assembly: GCF_000699145.1. Classification (NCBI taxonomy): domain Eukaryota; kingdom Metazoa; phylum Chordata; class Aves; order Sphenisciformes; family Spheniscidae; genus Aptenodytes; species Aptenodytes forsteri. The sequence goes on from NW_008795436.1 coordinate 809,527, forward strand.
GTAAAGCACCTCTATGAAGAATCACATCACCGGGGCGGGGGGACACGACACGACTGCTTCCATTAAACGCTCTAGTTTGTTTAAGGATAATTTGGATATCTGTATACCATGTTTCAGTGCACAATGTAAGTGTGATTTTTGGTCAAAGGCTCTTTATTGGGGCTTCATATGTTTGCTCCCTGTTGGCTCCAAGTTGAAATCCCACATTTTCTCAAGAAATACTCTTGATTTGAGGTAAGTTTTATTTCTGGACACACTCAGTCCAAAAACTGAAATTAAAACTTAGTGAGAGAGACCTTTACGGGAAGAGAAAATATAGTTAGATATGTTCCCTAAAAGAAGATGACCACCGCATAGCTCTAATTTTAAAAAATGACCCATGACGAATCTAGCTTAAAATATGAAAATATAATATGAAGTTTAAAAGATAATTATGAGGCAGTAAAACAGAAAAACACAAAAATTATTTTAAAGGGAATGTAAAGTAAGTATATATGGCACAGTGCAATGGATGGACTGTCAGCAGTATTTCTTTGTGTGTGTATTTTTTGTATTGCAGTGAACTGTGCAACAGCAAGATTTGAATATTCTGAATCTGCCATCTCCCTCTTCTGTCAATCAGATCCTTCCAATTTTGAACATGCCAGGATGAACTATGTTGACTTCTTTGGCACAAGAAAGTGAATCCAGTGAAATTCATATATTCAATGGTTTCATGAAAATGAGAAAAGTCTGTCTATTTGCTAGAACAGCTTTGGGCTAGTTTTGAATGGCTGCATTTCATCTCTGCATTTTCCCTCCCCACAACTGTTATGATGTGAAAAGTGCCCAAGGCCAGGGGCTTGTAGGCCCAAGTCCACTGAAATTAATTGTAATTGGGAAAAAAAGGCCTTTTGCCTAAGCCAGTCATATTATACTTTCCCATCTGACCACTTCTTTTCCACTGATGGATATAGTTTACTCTACCAAATCATTTCTCTTTTTGCAAGTGAAGCTAATTTAATGCCACCCAAAAATATATTAGACAGCTTCTGGCACCTATTCCTGTCTCAGAAGCGCTCTAAATGCTCAGGTATACATAAAGTTCTGCAGCATACAATTGCTCTTGCTTCTGCAAAGTTTTTGCTTTAATAATAGCAACAGACAAGTTTAAATCCTTCTCTTTTGGACAGAATAGAGTGGATATTTTCCTACTGTAGGTGTGCCACCACCTCCCCCTCCTCCTGCACTCAAGTGTGACTGTGCGCAGGTTGCAGAGGGCAGAAGACTTCTGCAATTCTAGCCATTTTTCCTGGCATTCTGCCATCTGAAGTTGTCATGAGACCAACCAAAGAAAAGTGGAGTTACCACTGCACAATTACATGTTCACACTCTAAATCTAAGCTTCCCAAAAGTTTTCTGATGTCTGGATTAACAAGGGTGGGTTTTGTCCTGTTAAGAACCAGAAAAGCTCAGCTCCACTTTTCAAAAGGACTAATGCTGAGCTCAGATTTGTTAAGAAGGTCCCCCAACTAAATGCACCCTCGCAGATACTTCATCCTTCCCAATGCTGTAAAGTAGATTATCCTGGTAACAGTAAGGCTTTGATTTGATAAGCCTAGAGTTAGGAGAAACTGTTTGAACTGGTGTAGTTGAGGATGGCAATAAGACTTGAAATTCCCAATTTCAGTCACTGATTGGTTTTTCGTCTGTCGAGGTGATTTTTAAAGTCTTAAGACTTTAATAAGAATTCAGATTGAAGTGGGGTCATGTCCAGTCTATATCTGAACTGAGTACCTCTAAAAAATACTTGGGTGCTGCAGGAAGTGGGGAGAGTGATTCAAGAGGTCTCATGTTTCTTTTATGGGCCAACATGACCAAGCATGGTATGAAGGGAGGAACTTTAATGCTAATGTAGTAAGCCTTCAGATAAGATGTAAACCAGAGTTCCTGGCTGTTTTCTCTGTGCATCAGCCTTCTGGACACTTTCCAGCTCCTCTCTGCCTACCTACGCTTTCAACTGCCTAAGATAGTGTTTATTTCCTACCCAAAACTGTTCGGTAGCATTCTTGTTCACTATTAAAAGAGCAGCTGCATGTTAGTGGTGGGTAAAGAGAGCTTCTACCTCTCAAAGACTGTTATTAGACTTAGTTAATTAAGATTTGTAAACACACTTTAAGCCCAAGAACATCTTTTAAGAGGCAGAGATGCGGGGGAAAAGGATGACGTAAACAACCTGAGTGACAGCCACTGGAAACATTTTGTTAACCAGACACGGGTTCTGATCTACTTTACTATGCACCTTGAACATTTGCTTAGATGGTACAAAGTGGCTACAAATCATTATTAAAATGGTAGCATCTGTGCCCAGTTTGCGTCGGCCAATGTGATGGATCAAAGTCAGGATAACTGGCATCAGACCCCTGTCACGGGCAGTGGCTGTCACCCTGCCCTTTCCAACAGGCAATAGTCCAGTCCAACGCAACTGCAACCATCTCCTCTTCCCTCTCCAGCACACATTCAAGCAGATTGATACCTGAAAGAGGCTCAAATCTAAATCTGTATGCAGATATTGTTCCTGGACCCTATTTCTAAACCAAACCTTGCCTGGAAATCTCAGACTCTATTTCAAATTTGGCAGTTAGACCCACTCCTGTTTAAATTAGAGGCTTAATCTTAGATTTCCCATGTTTCTCTCTCCTTATCTAGTGCAAAATACTGCAAGAAGAGAAGAAAAACTTCCAGAATCCCTTCTTTTTGCACAGATGAGGAACAGCAAATCATAAGCAGGTCCTTTGAATGCTCAAGTATATGATTATATATTTCACTGTCAACTGAAACCACAGGAATAGGAAAATATTACTGTGAAAATACTGCCTGTAATGAGAAGACTTGGTTGTCACATTTGGTAAGATATAATTTATCTTTTATCTGGTATTAGTGAATAGTATCACTTTGCCATTCACTGTAGTGTGTTTCCCTTAGACATCCACACAAACTTTCCTTAATATTAAATCCTAGGTAAAGCAAGCTATCTTTTCTGGATGTCATAAGCTTCTAATAATATATGGAATCTCCTCTGAGTTCCACTGGTTTTTCTTTCCCCAAATCTGCAAAATTCTCAGAAAAATATCTCTACTTGATTACATCCCAATAAAGCTATGTTGACTTATGCTAGCAAAAGACCTAGTCCATCTGTTTTCTGTTGTTTCATTACCTTCCCACCTTTCTGAAAGGGCTATTTCTTTGACTGGGTTATTTGTCCCCAGCCAGAAGGTGCTGCCTTATAGAGAGGGTGGTGGTGTTACATCAGACTCAGTGCTGGATGATTTCTTTCTTTGTCTGCAGCCATGACATCCTCTTGTTCACGCAGAAATAAAAAAACACAAAGGGTATGGATTATGCGATGCATTTCCTGTAACATTTAATAATCACAGTAAAACACTGACATATATTGCTGTCTACTTACAAATCTCTCTTTTCTGTAGAAATTACAGCTTACCATTTAAGTTACCAGAATAACCTGCTTTATACATCTGAACAACATAATAAAACAACTCATCCTGACTAGATGAATATCCTCTAGTGAACTTAACACACAAGGTCCAGATTCTGCTCTACATTTCACTAACGTCAGTCTCAAATAATACATCCTTATTTAGAAATGGCATAAAATGAGGCACGAATCATTCTCCTAAACTGACTAAACCTTGATGTTCACAAATGCCCCCACAGTGAGCCATACTTCCAAGGTTTTGTCTCAGGGACAGTCTCCCCCCATTCACTATCAGCAGGATGACTCGCCTTTCCCAAACAAACACACCTTCATCCCCTCCCATCTACAGCCAGAAAACATCCCTGCAGCAATTGCAGCAATTGTTTTCCTGGGAAAGGAGCATTTGGGAAGTATTTAATATATTTCTAACTGTCTTCCAGTGCAGTTTAGCAGCTGGAAGTCAGGTACAGAGCCAGAGCAAAGGGTTTATCCTGTGTTACCGCACTTTATGTCTTTTTCCACTGACTTTGAGTGGGAAAACAGCACGCCATGAATGCCGAGTTATCCTCTTATAACCAGAACGCACAGGACAGTGTCCTGCACAGCAGACGCTGATCCTTGTCCTTGGTCTTGGTCCATGATTAATTTAAACAGGACTAATTGCATGTTCCACACTTTAAGAACCACAGACAACTGGAAGCTGACGACTACTTGACAAGCCTGTTTTGGGTAGGTACTGGTTAAGTCTCTGTTCCTGTCAGCTGGGGAGGATGTTTGAATTACCTGATTGGAAAATAAAGGCATTAAAAAAAAAGGTATTTTTCCTTTCCTCTGTTTCTTTTAGAAACAAAACAAAACAAGGAAACCTGAACATTTGACAATCTACAGATTTCTTTTTATAAAACAAATAATAAAAATGAAGCTTTTTAGCTTTGTGAAGATGATTACCAAGGAACTCCAACAATGCTGAGCAGTTATGTATTTGCTGGAAACCTGTGTTTCTATTAGAAAGCTCTTCCCACAGAAGCCTTTAAATTAAAATTATTTTGAAGCCTAACCTAGAACATCAAAAACAAATCGGAGTTCAAATGCACAGTATGATTCCCATTGGGAAAAGAGATTCATTTACAGATGCTGGGTGATTTTTGTGACAGTAAGAAAGACATTTATTTTCATAGAAGAAGAGAGGTCCAATTCTAAAGCATGGCCTATTTGTATCTGGCTGTGGGTTATTCATTGAAAAATTATTGTTCTTCACTGAAATTAAGTCAAACATTATTTGTGTTTTCACAACTTCATGTATTCTCAGCAGAGTCTGAGCTCTGCTCTGAATTGTGCTGCGTTGTGTCCTGTCGGTACACCAAATGGGTTTGTCTGAGAAGGGGCAGATCATCCCACGTGCGCGGTGCCCTGTGCACTACAGCAGCATGGCTATAGTGGGAAAGGTTGTGCAGCATCGCACGTGACCGAGCATGATCAAAGCCTTCCTCTGGATTTCAGCATGGGAGCCTAAACAATGAACTTAAACCAGTGCAAGAGAAACAGCAGAACAGTTTAAGGCTACACTTCAGTTTCCTTTTCACGTATTGCAATTAACAAAAAATGGCAAGCTGCCCACTTGGAAAGGTAGCATGTTAATATATTTTGAATAGCTAAGAGCTTTGTTGTTGTTGATATTGTTGTTGTTATTATTATTATTATTACATTTTCTCTTAAGCTTTTTATTAGCTCAGTGATAATTTCCAAAGATGACTGATTCCTTTAATAGCTCTTTCAAAAAAAAAAAAAATCTAGCTAATATTTAGTAATTCCCCAGTTCCCCCCAAATACACATTGAAACTATAAAGTGTTTCTAAATATCCTGAGAACTCTTTAAATAGATTTTGTAAAATTCCCGTAACCTTTCACTAACCACCAAGCCCTTATTATCTAAAGAGGCTTCCAGGGAGGTGTTTGTAGGTAATTACCCAAGAATTAATCATAGGATTAACATAAAAGGCAAAATATAATAAATAATCAAGTTCTTACATACGCAAATCATGGTGAGGTATGTTACCAATTTTCATAGAGGGGCCACTGTCAGAAATGCAATTTCATCTATCCAATTAGCAGGTTTTGCTGCATTATAAATCTGTCACTGCTTTCTTTGCACCAAACAGCTGCTTATGCAAGTAATTCTGTGAAACTCTGTTAAAAACCACAGGTCTGTATAAAGGGGGTCTAGAAAAAATAAATTCCCAATAAAGCTGCATTAGATATACTTGGTCTGGAAGGCTGTGGCCAAGAAGCAGTTAAAATTATTAGGAAGGGAATTCCATCATGCTATTAATGTCCTGCAATTCAGCTGTGACTGTGTTCTGTTCACTTGGTTTTCCTCTTCAAGTGCTGTTCTGTTTTTAAAGCTGCTTTGAAGGAATGCTCTCCAGTGGACTGCCGCCTGTCACTGCTCCCTGTCATGTGTCCGATAATTAAAATCTGACTGATTTACTGACTGGCATCAACCATCACAGCTCAAGAGTTAGAAGATGTTCATCCTTCCCAAGGCTAAATTTACTTGGTGAAAAGGGGCTGCTCGCTTCCAGCCTGAGCTGTCATTCAGCTGCCGTGGAAACCATAAAGATAGCTAACAGAGCCCCAGCCAGCAGTCTTTAGTTTATTTTATTCTAATATTTATTGCCACCCAGAAAATGAACATAATACAGACAAGTTAGTGAGAGCACTGCACTAGTGATTTGTGAGGCTGGTGTGGAGTGAGAGCAAAACAGTCCTGCAGTATTAAAATAAAATAGAACAGCGGTGTTTCCCAAAAGTATGGCAGGGCTGTAGCTGTGTTTATTTTAACCCTAATGGGGTGCAATTTATTATTACATTTTAAGTAGATGCACTCTTGGAGAAGGGTGGTTGGGGGGGTTTTTTCCTTTTTTTCTAAGTGCACACTGCTCAGGAAGTACAAAAAAAAAAAAAAGAAAGGAAAGGAACATCATGTCATCCTGTGTGAATGATCTAGCAGTATTAATGGAGCCTCCAGGATCTATTGAAAGCAGCAACTTCAATAGCTCAGGGTCATGATATCAGTACTTGTGATGGAACAAGCTATTTACAAAAGATTTAAACTCTGGGGAAGACGCCTCCTCCAGGCTCTCTGGCTTATTCTCCTTAGCCTTTAGGGTCACATCCTGCTCATCTGGCTCCTTCTAGTTTCTCTGTTATCTCAGGTTGGATGTGACAGTTGCCAGCAATCTTTAGCTCTGACCCTTCACGACGCAGTGCCACCCCAACCCAGAGCACAGCAGAGCAGCGCTGTTCCCTAGTTTCCAACCTAGACATTTTAGTGCACTGCTCTCATTTTTTGTTCCCTCAGCTACAGTATTTGTCATTTTCTCCACATAAATAAAGCAAACCTTAAATATATACTGTCTGGTAAGAAACTCAAATACCTTTCCAGCATGAGCAAGATTAATCACACATAATATTTACAGTACTAAACAAAACAATTATAACGTCATATATACTCAGTTGAACAAACACACTGACAGTTCTTTTTGAAAACATACAGTAAAAATCAAATGAAAATCCATATCAGAGTAAAGGAACTTATCTCCCATTTGTATTCCTTTTAAGCCATTTTTGAGACCAAAATTCAGATGCAGACGCCTTCTCCAGAAGTCATCAAGGCCTGATTTACCACTGTCTTTCTGCTGTAGTGATACAGCTGGAGGGACAAGCAGTACACCAGAAGCAAAGGCAAGTAAAATTACAAAGAGGCATCAAAGGAAAGCCAGGTTTGCTCACTTACCTCTACAGCCCTTGGGGTTTTTGCTCCTGCAATTATCATAAACACACGAAGAGACAAAGTCTTGAGTGTGCACTGACACAGCCCCTGTTCTTGAAAATGTGGACCATGGTCTGGCTTTTAGAGGGCCCACAGCATGCCGAGGATAAAGAGGAGATATGAGTCTTGTCGACCAAAGAGTTAACAAGCTGAGGGCTCAGCCCTGCAAATAATTTCTTACTTGAGCCTTAGTCATGCAAAAAGTCCTATTGACCTTAATGGCTCTACTAATACACTTAAGATTCATGCCAATGTGTCTGCAGGGTCAGGTTCTTGAAACCAGGCACCAAAACATAAGCTCCCCTCAGAGAGTCCATATAAAACAGTACTCTTAATTGTACAGTATCCCAATCAGATGTCCTAGACTACTATTGAAGAAAATAATAATGTAATGTTTTCTATAAGAACATGCAGAATTATTTCTGTGCATGCTCAAAGACACTCCTTTGCTCTGGGTGCAGTTGGGGAAGGAGAATGCGTAAATGTCCAGTACATACATACATGCCTTTGCAGAAAAGCCATAGTACAAACACAAATTTTTACTAACCACCCGAGTGCTGACACATCCCTGGCCACCATACAGGTTTTTTTCTGATCAGCCATAGATCTGGTGTGCTGTAACAGACTGTAAAGGGAATTCAAAATTACCCATAACCAACAACTTCATCATTCACTCTCAAAAGTATTTCATCTTCCCTTGTCTCCTTGCTTTCAGGAATTTCTCTCAACCTGATATTTCTTAATCAGAACTTATTTTTTACAGGTCATCAATTTGATTTCTCAGTGTCTTAGTGCTTGGTATTCTCATTTGGAACAGCAATCAGTTGTGCCCATCGATCTTTAGCATCTTATATTCAATTTTCATGCAGCTGTTTACAGCATGGAGTAAAAAAACTTTCTGGCAAATGGAAGTTTAACAGCAAATCTCAGGCATCTTTTTAAAAAAAAAAAGGTTTATAAAGGGAAAAGATGTATAGAAAAAAGAAACTCAACAAGCCACAAAAATAACAAAACTATGGGAACATCAGAGAACAGTAAAACTGTCTGCCATCTTGGAGCACCTACAGGACCAAATTTTTTCCCAGTTAGTTCAGAGATCACTGTAGACACTGAACATAAGCTGTGGTTAGATCACTCTTATTTTAGCAAGTATAACTATAAGTGATGGTATTTGGACATAAACTTCTGTAGCTTTTCCAGCTACACTAGTGGTCCTTATGACCTGCTGTGGTAGTGAATTTCAGAGGCTGGGGACATGCTGGGTGAAGAAAGATATCCTCTCATTTGTTCTAACTGTACCTGCCATTAATTTTAGTGAATGACAGGCTGTTGCTATATTAGGACTTAACATGAAAAGGAAGAACTGATCGGTTTTCACTACATACTCACAGCATTAAATACCTCAGTCAAGTTTCTTTGCATTTTTCTTCTTTCCAAATGCCCTTTTTCCTGAAATTAGAAATACAGGAGGATGAAAATTGGTTTCTAGTATGATTAATGCTGAGCAAAACTTTCAGCTCAATACTAGACAAAGATCACCTGGTTTTGATATAATGCCTCTTTCCCTTTTTCTCTCGCTCCCTCTCTCCCCCCTCTTTCTCTGCGGATGCACAAAGCATTTCAACCAGTCCTACTTCAGCTCTGGATCCCTCACCCCGTGTTCGTGAAACACCACCTCCGCACTCAAGTAATTCCAGGAGTTGCTGCTCTCTACCTTTTCACCTCTAAGTATCCTCTGAAAAGGAAAGGCTTTTTCACTCTCTCTTCCAAAATGTTTGGCAAGTTGGATGACCCCATTCATATCTTCAATGTCATTTTGATCGCAAGGGGATGACAGAGTTTTTCAGCAAACATGAAATGTGATGTTCTTCCAGTCAACAGGGTCTTCAAGGGAGCTTTTTGCAAGTTCACCTGAGCTTATTAGAAACCAGGACAAGAAAAATGGTTTGACCCCTGCTTTAGTCTAAGGTCCAACTACACTTTAATATAAACAAAGTTGGGAAATTACTTGGACTTTATGGGAGGAGAGCAAGAAAACATCATCCTGGCAAAGTATGGTCTCTTCATAGGGCACTCTTAGGCCCCAGCCTCTGGCAGCACCTAGCACACAACCAGGGCTGGTCTTGTCCCTGCCCTCTCCCTGCCCACCCCTGTGGGGTGGCAGACCTCTGCCGCTGCAGAGCCACCGCTGGCATCAGAGACTGGAGACACATAGGGCCTAGTTCCAGACACCAGGATGCACTGACGATCGGGAGCTCATGAAGACAGGAGCAACCAAATTCCCTCACTTCATCAAAAAGCCAAAAATTGGAGGTTTTGCAAAATCATTTTGAAAGTTCTAAGATTTTTCACGAGCTTTGAAATCTGAGTGAGCGAGCTTTGGAAGATGGGAAGCGTGGCAAAGCAATTTTCTTCGTTCACTAAAACCATAGGAATGCAAAGAGGAAAATATTGCCCTCCTACCACTTCACTGATATCCCACAGTACGCTATTCTTCTGGCTGCTGCCATCAGGCCTGGCTCTACCCTTCCATGGTTGGGCCAACACATGCCTGAGATGGCCTCCACCTTGGATGTACTGAGGGGTAGAAGCCTTCATACTAACTGTGTCTTAATCTTCCTCCTTTACTTCTGTAAAATAAATTAATTTAATTAAAAACTGTGACAAAATAATAACAAATAAAAGTCAATATCGGAAGGAAAGATTTTTAAAGTTATTTAAATGCCTGATTTGAGCAAAGCGCCTAAACAGTTTTAAAATGTGACCCATAATATGTTTCACCCCAAAGGATGTAAGCAGGATATTGAAGATTATTCATATATAGGAAATATTCAATTCATCATCCAAATGCACCCAATTCTGCAGTGAAATATAGCAGATACTTAACAGCACCCAGCAATTCGATACGCATTGAAGGTGGGGTGTGGAGAAAAAATAGAACAGTATCCAGATGAAATTGCAGATGTCAGGAATGGAATTCACCAACTGGGAGGAGACGAGCAAAAAGGGAGATTACTATTTTTATGTAAAATAAATCAGTCTGCTAATCAGGCTGGGATTTTGCTGCTGGGATTTAAGGAGGGCAAGAGGAGAACCGTAATTTTTAGAGCTGCCACTTTAAACTACAGCCCCTCTTGCTTCAACACTGCTTTGATGCAGCATCAGAGAGGGAGCATCTTGAAGTGCTGTAATGTCAAGGCTCAAACAGGCATATTTTAAAGTAACAGGAAGTAAATTAAGCCAATTAAACCATCTTAATGCTTTGACTTTTTTAGAGCGCTTGCTTATCAAGCAGATTTTTCTCCGCTTTCACAGCAATGATCTTTACCTACATTTTAGGAGGTAAGTATTTCCCAGCTTTATAGGCTCACACCTAAAACTTTGGGTTATCCCTTTGCTTTCAAGCACAGAGTTTGCACATATAACAAGGAGTTCAACAGTCTTCACACCCTTGTTGGGACCCCTTGTGTCTGGAGAGAGCCAGAGCAATGCAAAAAAGCTGTTAAAATCTCTGCCAGGCTCCCCTGTTGGGATTTGTGCCCAAAGAGGGAGAACCACCCCCGAGACCCTACAGCTGTCAGGGTGCCAGTGCTGCCTGGGCCAGGACACGGTACCCAGTGCCCCTGTGCCCTGTGGCAGCTCGGTGACCTGCTGGGTGCTCCGCAGGGACTGCTCTGAGCCCATCAGGGCTTTCCTGCTTGCCCAGCAGCCTCGCAGCACAAGGTATGAAAGCCCTTTTCCCCTCAGCGTGGGGCCATCATAGCCTGTCTGTTTGCAGACTTCCCCTCCCTCCAGCTTTGAACCCACTGGCCAATTTCCAACCAGGAGACCAAAATGACCCCCACGTTCTGACATTCCTACATATTGCTTTAAAAATAAAAGTCCACTTCTAGTGGAGATAATGGTCTGAAGCAAAGACTCGTCAGGTACCAGCTATGTTGGGAAGCAATATAAAGTGGTGGAAACAGAATTGAAAGATATGAACTTTCAGCTTTCGCAAATGACAGACCAGCTTGTTTCCTCACACCATCCCGGCTAGGGTATATCCAGGTAAATCTAAAGGCCTTTAAGGCTTTTCACATTACTGAAAGAGCAAGTCTTATACCTCAAGTCTGGTAAAGAGTCTTACTGCTTTTAACCTTCATTTTTCTCATTCTTCCCTCACCTTCTCTCAGCACTTGTTGAGCTCTCGCACGCTGAGCTTTTAGTGCTGGCTGGAAGCTGAGCATCACATGCATCAAGATCTCTACTAAAACCCAGTGTAGGTCACCACACAGCTCATTAAATAAAGGGACATACTCTGCATGCCAATTAAGAGATTAAATTATGGAACAAAGCAGAGGGAGAACTAAAATTTAAGATCCCCTTGTATTTTCCGGCAAGTCATCTGTCAACTGGAGGAGCTATTCCACTAACTGAAGCTTGTGAAGAGCCTGACATAGCCATAACCGTGAATATCTAAAGTCGTTATGTCAACTGAGGTTACTGTGAAGTTGAAATTGTACTGGAAGTGGAGTTCTCTATTGTCATTATTCCTATACAGATAGAAAGATGAGGAGGGAAAGGGAAAAAGAGGTATAAAAGTTTACCGGCACAAGTTTAGGTATGTTCTGTTATTTGTGAATAGCAAATAGTATAACATACGTATCATAAATGCCAATAAAATATACATTCCAGAACTTCATGGGGTTATTCATACATACAGTATGTTTTATATTGACAATTATCTTAAAGAAAGGATTTTAAAATGTTATAGTGGAAAATTTGGAGAAAAAACTGATTCAGACAGAATTTAAGCCCACTGCTAAATTCACTGTTTCAGCTGGGCTTTACTTTTGGACTTTCAAGTCCTTTGGATGCCAAAAAACTCTGTGTGTGTGCTTGTGTGTGTGTGTACAGGCAGAACTGCGTGTGCCTTGGCAGCAACGCAGAGCTCAGCATCTATCCCACGTATGAACCTGGTCAGGTTGGAGGCAGCGTTCCCCTGCTTCTGCAAAGTTTCTCTCAGAGCACATCCCGCACATTACCAAAACACTGGGCCTGATGTGAGGAGCAATGGGGGTGCTCTGTTTTAAAACACAGCCACACCCATGGGAACAAAGCCCAATCGTATTTTTCCCTGTAGAAAACCTTATCCAACATTGTAGAGATTTCACGGCAGAAGTACACTCAAGATGTTTCACTACACAGAAAAGTATACAAGTGGGCTTTTTTACATCAGAATGAAGAGCTGCTCCTCTTTTCTCATCTCAGATGTGGGCTACAGTGCCATATTCAGGCTGGCTTTCCATCTCTTGTTGCATGAAATCACTTTTCTATAGAGGGCTAGCTTCAACAGGCTGATGGCAGCCTTTAAACCCATTTTTCTGAAACCCTAGGTTACTGCAGAGATGAGCGCTAATATTCATACAATGGCTGCACCCATCCTACAAGCCAGACAGGCAAAAGCCAGTGCCTCTCTAAAATTTATAGAGCTGAATTAGCCCATTGCTATGCCCACAGTTGCAGCTGAGACTCACAGTGTGTTAGCTTGGACACTGAATGCACTGTAATAAATCCTGCTGTATTTCTGGCTTACAGTTGAACATGACTGTTTGTGTCTGTCCGTGGAGATTATTCCTAACTCCTTGCAGCTCTGAGCTGGGAGGCTGCGTGCATGAGGTGCTGGGTCCACAGTGAGAGACCCCTTATGCACCAGCTGTGCAGTGGTCAGCATTACAACATCTACATCTCTTTCAGAGCTCGCTCTTTATATAAACATTGATCTTCAAACGTGACTCCAGCTACAGAGTCCTTGAATGGGACTGGACGACTACAAATAAAAAAAAAATAAATCTTAAGTCAGTCGTCACATTCATAAGACTAAAAATTTTGAAGGTCTCACACAAAGATTATCTTCCAGGACTACAGGCACCACAGGGATGGGAAGGAGACACCATGGGTCAGGAGAGATGGGAGGGGGTTGTTTGTTTTTTTTAAAGAAGAGTTAAAAAACGTGGCAGTCTGCGAAAGCTCAGACCTGCTGCTTCAGGTCTGACTGTCACCCAGCCCTCATAACAATGACATGTTTGGATGAGAAACAGGATGTTTTCAAACAAGCAGGAAAGGCTGCTTCATTTGAATAGTACCAGCGGACCAGACTGACTTCTGAGATGCAGAGGGGTGAGGCTGGGAAGCAGCCTGGCTTCCCAGTCCCACCAAAGCTCAGCATACCTGTGCTTCTTGCAGGGCAAGAACCAAACCATGCCATCTACATCTGCTCCCCAGCCAGCAACGGAGCTGCCCGTGGCCCTTCATCATCACATCCACACTAGCTCATCTGTCCTGCTGGAGAAGTGGGAAGGCAGAGGGGATCAGTCCACTCATGGCCCCTCTAGCCTGCCTGCACAGGGACAGGAGTTAACAGACGTAGGTCCCCACCGGTCATCTGTTACCTGCAGTGCACCATGAGTTCCCCTATGCGCTGTTGCAGAAAAGCCCATTACCAAGCCCATGCTGAAGATTTCTATACAAATAACTTCACCTCCCGCAAATCAGCTCTTAACATCATCATCTGCCCAGCTATGAGTTGGCCAGTTGATTTGAAACAGTGAGGTTTGGAGCTAATTAGAAATCTGAAGTGTTGTATCTGTACCAGAATTGGATCAGTAGCCAGAGAGCTGGTCACGGTTACGCACAAACTGTGATTTATCCTGTAGTGCCAGAGCTACTCTGTGGCTGTCACATGTCATTGTGTGAGGTGACATGTCACATCATTGTCATGGTGACATGTCACCACATTACTGTGCAGCTATCATGGACATACAGTTAAAAGCCCTCACTACAACTGTTTCCACTTAGGTATTTAGTTTCTCAAGGATTACCGACTGTGATGTAGAAATTCCTATCAATCATAATGTCAGCTCTACAGAAATTAAGCTACTTTTAGATGAGGATTTTGAAACAAATGTAGTAACATGGAATAGTGCCTATTTCTCAAAAAGTGGGTTACATCCATCAGGGCAATGACACAAAAGACTAGGTGGAGACAAGGGACGGTTCCTTCTATTGTTTTCCAGAGATCTCACAAGAAAAAAGACAAACCTAACTGTGAATAAAAACAATCTTTAAAACATAAAATTAGTATTGCAACTGCAGAAATGTCTTTCTGAGTTTGCAGAGCGCCTCAAAAAGAAGGTATAGAACCACTCATCTACTTCAACGTGCATGGACCAAGATACCAAAAACTTTTATGGCTGATACACTGTAAGCACACAATATGGCTCATTCACAACCTCTAATAGTTACCACAAGGTAGCTGGTAAGCTCAAGCCCTCAGCTGTTACAGGCACACTGTCAATCTTGCCCAAACGCATCATGGAAAACCTGCCCGAGATTCGTCTCCACAAAGATTTAAAGCCAGATAACTTCGTAGCTGTGTATTATCTTGCTGTACAAATCCAACTTTTTTGCGAGTGAAGACAAAGCGAAGGTAGAGGACATTTTTTCTAATGGAGAAAGTGTGAAGACCTACCTGCGAGGAAATTGAAGCAAGGTGGGAACACATGTGTATGTATATGCATAAGTGCATATATGTGTGTGTGTGCCTGTATATGTATGCATATATTTCTTTATTTGATCACATAAAGAACTATAATTATCTGTTAGTTTTCCTGCTCCCGAGTGGGGACTTGGCTAAGGAAGCACAGAGTAACAAGGAGGCAAAGAAGAGGTACCCTGTTCTCCCGGAACTGAGAACACTCACGTGGAATTCTCTGTCTCAGAGGAGGAGAAAGAAGAATTGCTATTTTCATTCAAAATAAATCAGTTTGCTAATCAAAGTGGGATTTTGCTTCTGTGAATTGGGAAAGAGAAGGAAAAAAAAATAATATTGAGAGCTGTCATTTTAATGAACAGCCTTTGGTGGGACTGCACAAGGTAAAAGTCAGCATAAAATTTAGCCCAGATGTTTAGTCGGAATAAGAAACCTTGTCTTAATGTCATGTTTTTCACATTTTCATTCTGAAATCTTAATTTATATAAAAAGGTTGTATAAATGTTTACAGTTCTTTAATAGAATTGTAAGCAACCTAAAAAAGCTAAATTCACCTTAGCATCTCCCAACACTACTCCGAAAACCGAGCTCATCCTTTGTAAATTGTGTCTGTCAAAGACTCTGTATGACTCTGTACTACTCTGCAGTGTTTTACCTCCACTCACAGATGAAGTCTGAAATTTCTTGTACACAAAAATGAGCATTTTGGCATAAACAATGTGATCAAGACAGTTTCTATCCTCATCACTGAATCTTGATGGTTTTCTTGAACTTAGATATAACAGTTCCCCACACACAGGATATTGTGTGTGATACAAGCAGTTTTAACTTGAAAGCTCACTCCCACCAAATGTCTGCATTTTTGTGTGAGCCAAGAAAGACCTAAACTCAACTATAACATATTTCCAAGAAAAAGTCTTTGCTCTTATTCTCTCAGGCACAATTTGTTTCCTAACCAATGATGCTATTTAATCAAAACTCATGCTAGTCTTCCTAAAAGCATTTAAAAAACAAAACAAGAAAGAAGCATTTCTGTTCCATAGCTTAGTTCTTAATCATCTAATCAAACTTGATAAATTTTCCACTCTCTCTCTCTCTCCTAAAATGAATTCTTGGCAGCCTTCAGTGAAATAAAAAAAAAAAAAGTTCATGTAGAAGTTCAAAGCAGCAATTTATGTTTCTGATAATTTTAAATTAATTCCTAATCTATGAAGCATAAAGAAACTATGCTTGAGATGCAGCCCACATCCAACCATATGGCTTAAGGAGACAGTCTCTGTGATGTGTGGCTGCAGATCTTTCTGTCCCTGGCATACACACCTGAAGTTCATGCCCCCTAATGTAATTGGACAGTTTTGTTTGTGAAAATGGCCTGTTCTGCCAAATGCTGAAGTCCCTGCTTTGACAGATATATCACTTTTCCAATGTGAGTGTATTTTGAAGAGACCTGACACATGATCAAATTCTCTTTAATATCCTTCAACAAACCTGACAGTTGTCCAGCAGGGTCTTGTGCCGCATCCAACTGTCAGCTTCTGCGGAGGCATTATGGGAAAACTGACTGAGGAAAACAGCAGTAAAGAGGAAAAAAGTGATTTATGCTTCTCTGTGTATTCAGCTTAGTATCAAAACCAAGTACCTCAGCTTATATGTATTTTAGCAGGCCTACACGGACAAAGCCTCCTTAGGTTCCGGTAGTGCAGGAGAACAACCTATTTATATTTTAATTTTTCATTTTAGGCATTTATTGCATGTCTCATTATAAAGCACCCCAAATCTTACATTCACAGGTATGAGTATTTATTTGAAAACAAAATGTTAAGAGTAATGAAGACTAAATGTTCTCATTAAGATCCTTTCCAAATCTGAGCTGCCTTACAAATACCAATAACTGCATGTTTTTTTAACTCTTTGAGGTGCCTCAGTTTCATGCAGTTTTTAGAAGGGTCTTTCACTTAGTTCTCACATACACAGAAAAAATTGTTTAGTATTTTGCTGCTTACATGTGCCACCAGTGAGAAAGTCTGTGTTTCAGTAGAGATCTGACAATGTAAGCTTAGAATATCCTCTTCCAATTGTTATTTAGGCCAGATGTTGTCATTTTGTCACCTTAAAATTTTGTTTTCCTGCAGGAAGGCAGAGTCTGATTGCAGTCACTTTGTGTTGCTTACTGAAATGCAGCTTGCAACAAGAAGGAATTGAAGTGGACCAAGATAATAGCATAAACCCCATCATCCCCACCACTAAAATGGTATTTGTACCCTCAGACTGCAGCTGTTTTCTTTGTCTGAAAACTCCCTCAGCCCATCTTCTGTCATGCGTTGCTGAAAGACTGAAACATTTCTTAATGCTCCATTCCCTGCAGCGAATCTCTTCGGTCTGCAGCCTTGTGCCAAAATGGTCCACCCTGACTGCAGTGGGGCTCTCCACGAGCCCATGTACAGAACTTGGGTTTAGGTACACGAGATTGCAGCCAGCTCTGCACCTGCATGGGGGCAAGCCCCATGCGGAGAGTCCAGAGCAGGCAACCACAGCCTGAAGGGGCTTGAAACTGGAGTAAGCAGCTCTGCTGTAAATCAAGCTCACACTAATGCTCACCCTTGCACTGATGAAAATCATGCATGTGAGCAACGCTGAAGATGTGCAAGTCCTAAGGTTCTGCATAAAAATGACAGAAAGATCCTATCAGACAGGAAGACAAGTGTTATCGAAACAGTCGTAGAAGAGTTGGTCTGGAGTACTGGAGAACGACCATGTTATCTCTGTTATTCCAGTGCCCCTTTAAATATAGTGCTGAGGTGACTGCCTACTTAGCCTACGGTGAAGGCCACACTTGTCTGCGGTGAAGTCCCATAATCTTAGTTTATTGCATCGCATGTATTGTATTTGCTCAAGCTGTTGCCTGAGGGGGTGCTTGTGGGAAATGTATAGCTTTCTTCTCCCCCCCTTCTCTCGCAGACTATTTAGGCTGACATTTATCAATAAATTGCACATATTGTTATACATTTTTCTGTCGGAGCAGCGCTACAAGATTATGTGATGAGCACATTTTATCAATCTAGCAACACTTCTTTTTTTTTTTTCCTCTCTGTGCAAAGATTTTTGCTGCAGAAGTGACTGGAATGTCACAGCTCCAGCACGACCTGATTGCTAAGTCAAACCAGAGACCCAGATAGTTTTCACTGCAGCCCTTGTTTCAGGAAACATTTCTGGGGAAGGCTGTTTCTGGCTGCTCTCCCTCCCTCCCTCAGGTCTGTGGACGGCAGGACTGTGGTAGAAACACAACATGGCCCTCTGCTCCCCACAAAGCCCATAAATCTCCCACAATCAAGCGATTCCTACATTCTGGAGTTCTGTATGTTACATTTTTTCCCCCATGGGCTAAGCCACTAAAAAGCCATTGCCTTGACCTCCTGTTAACTTTTTTGTTTGTTTTATTTTTTCCAAGGTAGCAGTATAATGATCCTACAATCAAGATCATGTCAGTTAATCCTCCTTTTCAGATCAGCACAACTCTTCCTCATGCATTACATTTAAATTTTCTTTTTAAAATGCCTTTGCTTGAAAGACAAATCATTTGTCTTCAAATTTCATCTGTCAAAACCTAGACACATTATTTCCATAGTATATTTTTAATCTTGCTCTGAAGTTTGCTTCTTCTGTTTTACTCTCCTCATTAGTTACACCCACATATCTGGATTATTTCAAAATGCCACTATTTCGGACAATGTGAAGGAAGCTGCTAGTCACTTCAGTAGAAGAATCAGAGTTAAAACTATTTAAAAGAACAGGAGCAGGAATTTATCCTCATGCCTGCTGCAAAATCTGTGCAGCAGCCCATACCCTGTGCACAACCAGCCTTCTTTCAGGTCCCTTGATTAGAATAAAGATGGAAAAATTTGGGGAAAACTTATTGTGACCATTTAGTACGTTTGAAATAGAACTCGGGAAAGCTGCTGAACACCATTGAATCTAGCACTTGTGCACGCACAGTTTGCTACAAGACTTGTTTAATCATAAGATGCAGTTGGCATCATAAGCAAGTGCCACTCATTTTGGAAGGAGATAGACTAAGTTTAGAAGAGGTTAGGTCCCCAAACAGTGCAGAAAAGCAATACCAAAATTATTTAATTCATCCACCCGGAGGGAGCTTACAGCTGAAGGTCCACCCACCCACTGCGGCAGCCTTATTTAAGCCTTCATTGGAGGTCGAGTTTACGTGGCCCAATGCAGTGCTCTGTACACCTCCAAATGAGCCCTGATGGCTACTTGGCGTGGACTAAGGTGCGAAGTGATTCAGACGCAAGTCCCAGTGCAGCACAATGGGCAGCCTGTGCCACAGCCCCAGAGATGGGCATCGGTGAGAGCACCCCTCCAGTGCTGCAGAAGCTCGCGGCGCCTGGCAGCCTGCTCCTGGTCCAGCCTGACGCACAGGCAGGCAAGCAGGGATGCCACCCATGCCCTGTTCTCTGCAGTTAAATCTCAGAACAAAATACAGTTTATCTTTGGGTTGGTCCTTGATTTACTCCACTAGCGAACAGGTGTATCCTGGTGGACATAGCAAGAATTACCGTGGAGGTCCTCGCAGAGACATTTGGCACTAAGTGCCCACTGTTCCTTCAAGGACAGTCACATGGGCAGGAAAAAATCAGGCTCACATCACATTTGTGCGTGGCAGGAATGACGATTATTGTGCAGGCAGCCTGGCTTTTACTTCTCCAAAACTGGTGTGGAATTTTTGCTAGAACAGTCTAACTACTGCAGTGCTGCTGCCCCTAGCTTTAACCCAGAGCAACAAAGTCTCTGCAATTATGAAGAATTATCCAATAAACTACTTTAACTTTAAGCATTAATGAAGAAATTCAATCAGTTTCAACTCAGCTATTTTCTTTGGTCCACACTGACTAGCAGACACTACTCTGAAATAAAGAAAAGAATACTGTAGTAAAAAGAAACAATGAAAGAACTCATTGGTTATGTAAATTTACTGCTGTAATTGTTTCATTATTAACAATGTTTTGGTAAGAACATTTTGTTGAATCAAGATTGATTGTAACAAAAAGTAAATCCAAGAAATAATCTAAAAAGATGTCAAATACTTTTACAGAAGAATTAAAACAAATAAGGAAAGTATTTTACGAAACATGCTCTTTTGTTCATCTTTTGATGGCTAGACACACACATCAATGAAAGATTTGTCAGAAGCAACCATCTCAGTTTCTAGTCTTCAGTGAGTTATGCGCTAACTGAAGTCCCTGCATTTGTGAGGTGTTTATGATCACTTCAGAATTAACAGCTTCCCATGAATGTCAGATTTATGGACAATCTGTTAAATATTTGAATCAGATCTTCTTACCTGAACTAATCCATCTGAAAAAAAATACATGGTCTTCTCAAATGCCAAGGGTTATGTCATGTCATTTTGCCAGTGTGAAAGAAAACATGTTGTTATCAAAGAGAAATTTGCTAACAGTCTGGAGGATGTGTGATATACAGAAGTATTTGGATTATTGACTCTCTACTGCAGCTTGTTTTTCACATTCTTAATTATTGGCCAATATATCCTCGTGGTGCATGGAAGAATAAAATCAACTCAAAGCTACAGTTCCAAGTTTAGCATTGAAATTCAAATAGTAAAATTTCCCGAATATCCAGGAGACTGAAATAGTATAATATATATGCAATACATTGAGTGAAATCTGCTCCGTACCACAAACAGCGGAAAGCTGTTGCATGTATTTAGTAGACATACTCTGCCCTTCTTCTAGTGCAGCGTTTCAGAAGCATTTCATGGCAAGCATTAATGAATTGAGTTCCACAGTGAGGGACTAAATGGAAGAGGACAGGAAAAGGAAAAGATTGGGAAGGAGGAAAAGATACAAAGAAATTATAAAGGGGTACAGGAGAGAAGAGAGCTGACTGGATAGAAACTGACAAAGAGAAAACTACATGTGAAAGAATTGAAGCATATGGCAAATAATGTCTCCAAAGTAGAGATGTGTATTTGAAACTCTCTGGACTGAGTTTTCCTTTTTCTCAACTCTTGCTTTTTCAGCCTAACTCTTCTCGGTACCTCTCAGCTAATTCTATTACATTTCTATCTACCTCTAGAATACAGGGCATCACTTTCTTTCTCCCAAAATGTCCCCCTGCTCTCCATTTCCTTCCAAAACTCATGCAACAGCTGCCTGTACTATTTCCTTGCTTCTTACACGTTTTTTTTTCTGTAACAGCTTATGGCACTGTTGATTCACAACACATACATATATTGGAAGGATCCACTCCCTAGCATTTCACTGCATCTACTCAAAAATCCTTAGCCATGTAAACTCTGTTCCGTAAAGCAGCAGGGTGCTACTGTTACAGAGTTATATTCCATTTGTGATCTGATCGGATCATCCTAGACTGCATCATTCCAGAAATAGTGACAGCTTCCTCACATCATCCTTTTCCAATGCTCTTGGAAACAATAATTCAAGTTGTTACAATTATACACCATCCCACTAGTTCAAAGTACCCATATAAACGTTTCTTGCCAAACGTACCTGTACTTAGACTTTATATCCAACCATCAGCATATAACATATGCACTTAATCAATGTATAATTTAGACATTTTATTAGCACATCTCCCAGGGAACTGGTGTAGCTAATGATAATGAATGGTCATGACTATCATGTAACTGGGATGGCATTTGCAGGGGGAAAGAAAGAAAGAAAAATCCTACCTTCATATGACCAGTGTCACGAGGTTAAATAGTACTAGAGTTCTACCCTCTTGCTTTTTAATGTGGAAATGACTAAATAAAACATTAAAAAAGAGAAAATATGCATGAAAGATAATGAATGGCCATTTTATTAACTTTGCCATTCATGTTTCATCTCAGTAGGATAATAAAAGACACATAGATCAGCAAAGCTGTGATGTGATGACCACACTTGGAGCTTTCACATCCCCCAGTCTCTGAAACAATGATAGCCTCCTCCTTTCTTTGGTTCAGCTTGCGGATGCTGAACAGTTCTGAAAATCATTTTGGACCACAGAAAAGTCAGGAATCCAGAACAGAACTGTTAATAATTCAGGACTAAATTTTCCAATTACATATCCAAAGCAAGTAATTAACTTTCTAAAAACTAGAGTTGCATAGATGGAAAATAGCACACGTACAGATTAGATCTCTTAAAAATAAAACCTGAATTGCTAGGGGAAGTAACACCATTTGTTAATTCTAAGGCTACACGTTTTTCAGGAACATGTTTTACCTACATTAATTTTGTCCTTAACACTATAATCTCTGCAGATATACATGTCAGCAGTTCCTGCCTACCCTAGCTTGCACATACTTCTCAAGAGGAGAGAAGGAAAAAGTCGTCACTAATAGAATCTATATCATTTCATAAGAAAGTCTCCAAGCAAACCCCTTTTCAAAGACTTTTAGCCCAAATGAAAAATTCAAGGTTTTAATAATTTTAATAAGCTTCTGATAGGCATTCAAATTTGAGGTGTTTATCCAAATACCCTCAAGCTTCAGAGAATCCCTTATCACTGCTTCAATTCCTAATAGCTGTCATTCCAATAAATATCAGAGCAATTAAAATCTCCATCAATCAAAAATATTGCTTTCTTACAGGCCTGTCATTTTTTTAAAAGCAAATCCTGATCTACCTTTTCTAACAGCTCTTGAATTTTATAGCAACATATAATAACCATCTGACTGCCTTTATTTCCATTTAACTTTTATCTTTAATGTCTCTGCTGTTTCAACCAAAATATTTATAGCATTTTTTCCTTTGCACACTTAATATTATTGTCTCTGTTTCCTGATGTATTTTGCCCATCCTATGAGGAGGGAAGGCAAAGCCAGTAAAACCAGCTCTGGGAGAGAAAGCCAAATTTTTCATTAGTGTTCACAAATCTTGTCAAGAGAGCAAAGACATCTTCCCACCATGAAGATGCAAAAATATTTCCATGGGCAATGCTGGTCATTTCAACAAACCTGGACAAATACCCTAAGAACAACCCCTCCTTTCTCTATAGTGTCATTTTACAGACTAAAATTGCCACTTTTTCTGACACATCTTGACAACCCTGTTTAGACCTTCCTTTTGGTGTCATTTGATTTCTTGGAGGGTGAAGGGGGTTAAACAGGCTACAGAGGAGCTTGCAGTACTTGTGACGTGAAACTGGGATGGCCTGGCAAAGAGACTTAGCTGCAAGGACTAGAAAGAAAATCTTGGACTTAAAAGAGGTTGAGACAATAAGCATCAGAAATTAGATCTGGCCTGTAAGTGGAGTTGTAGTAAGGAGAACAAGAAAAAAAAAAACAAGATTCCTCTTACTAAAAGGAGGAAAAATTAAGAATCCTGCTCTTCTCATGCTGCATCCAATCTAAAAGGTGGATGTCCACAAGGAATCATCACATAGCTGGCTGCTTTCCTGGAGGGAGACGAAGCAGGCCAGGAAAAGACAAGGAGATATGCAAGTTCTCACATATTCTGCAGGAGATCTGACCGCTGATCTACACAGAGCTAAGATGAACACAAATGGAGTTTGGAAGAACATTCTCCCATTTCACATTTTCTTTACTGCAACCAGGACACGACCAAGGAAAGATTTCAACAGCATGCTTCAGGAAAGCGCCCATCTTTGTTAGTCTTCTGTTCCCTACCCCAGGTTACGCTCTTTTTTCTCTCCCTTCCTCTATCCTGCAGGTTTCAGTGTAGCCAAATAAATCAATTTCATAATCAGACCCCTTTTATTTTGGTTTGGGTTTTTTTGATCTGCTATTTTAGGAACGAGCCCAGCTGTTAATGGAGCCCAGTTATCTGATCTATCCTAAGTCCTATGGGCCCTATTTTTATCTGTAAAAACATGCATTGAGGGCTGCCTAGGCAGATGACACTTAAAGGTTAAGGAGGTTGGACATTGTTAAGAGGACAAACTGTCATTCCATTATTTTCAAACCCAAGCCAATGTTTTGCAATGCAAATGCAACAGTTTTCTGTATATTTGGTTTATTCTGTTTCATGTTTTGGCCATTCCACACTCTCCAGAGTACTATTAAGATTAGGAGAGTTGCGTGCAGTGGTTTAAAGAATATGAAAAGAGATATTGTCTAGTGTATGAGTGAGCTTCTGCAGATTGGATCCTTGAGTCACTTTAACCTTCAAATTTTTTTACAGATGTCAGATAGATATTTTTGGTAAACTTGTATTTCTTGGTAACTCATAATATATTCACTACACAAAATCTACTTCCCAGGTAATTTGACTGATTAAATATCCAGAGATACGTGTGTGTGTGTGTGTGTGTATGTGTTTCAAAACATGGTATAAACTTAAAATAAAGGACGCAGACAGATGCTATTTGGTTGATCTGAGTATGTTAGTCATACAGTTTTTATATACATAAATCTGTTGCTCTGGATTGATGTCCAGTTCTATTTATTCTGCCAGTAAAACAAAAGGTGATAGTAAATGTAGTATATTGCAGCTTCAGCAATCGTGGATGAGTAACCAATAGGAGAGCCAGCAAACTGCAGACCACAAACTCAGTGCACGAGTCATATCAGCCAGATCCCCCCGTATATCTAGACCTCCCAAAATGTTGCTAATATAGGTCATGAAATACCCCAACGTTCACATTTGTCAACTCAAACACACGGATGACAGAACAGAGGTCTGGTGCTGGTGGAAGACATGACCTCCTTGTCAGAGGGCTATTGCTACGTAGGCAAATGCCCATCTTCCTATAACAATACTTTGAATTCAGTGTAGTACATTATGTTTTAGCATCTCTTGACAAAATATTTACTCTTCCTTTTGAGCACAGTTGGTCAACGCATTTTTAATTATTTCCCAGACCATTCTCTGGATCAAGTTTTTCATAGATCCAGATTCACCTCTCACTGATCTATTCATTCTCTGTCAAAAATAAAAGTTTCAATCCTTTAATTTAATTAAAATGTTCTTGACTGAGATAATTAAGTCTTGGAGAGATGTTTAATTCAAAATTTGCTGTATCCACAATGGTAGTGATTGAGTAACAGAAAATCAACTTACGTCGTAGTAGTTTGTTAGAATATTTGTTTACTCTTCAACTGAAGCATGCTAATTACAATAAGAGGTCTTCACAAGCAATCCAGTTAGCAAATATGATTGGTTAATACATAAGGAATGATTTGTGATTAAAAACATACAAAACCAGCATCTGCAGAAGAAGGTTATTAGACCTGGGGCCACATTGTAAAGCGTCAAAAATTGGGTTGTCAAATACACTTGGGCTGCCATGTGGATGTGGAATCAGACATATTTTTACTGTATGTGCAAATAGAAATTCACATGTGCATTTGCCTCATTGGAATTGTAGTGGCAGTAGCGTTTGCTGATACAAACACTGGTCACCTCTGATCCATGTAAATGTAGCATTTTCTCTCCTCAAAAAAGAGATCCTCGCAAAATCAGAAAATTTAGGAAGGGATCATAAAAATATTTGACCAAACTGCACCCCAGAAACAATTTGAGCTCTTTAGAGCATTTTTGTTTACTGTGTAAGAAGGACTACAAGCTCAAAAAACATCTCATTTTATTGCACTTGAGCATGACTGAAAATCAGGAATGACTCCTCTCCAGTGTAGTCATTAAGAACACGGGTTCCAGAGTAAGGATTTCCACAGGAACAAAAGTCCTTGCTGTTGGCCTCTCCTTCTTAGAGACTCTTACATGCTGAGTTTATAAACAGGTTGGGGAAAGCTTAAACAAATAGGGTATCAAAGGTAGATGGTAGCTCATTTTTAACTGATTTGTGCAGATATGGGAAATCTATTTGTTAATTAATAAAAAGAGAAAGTCCATTAAGTATTGTGTTCTATTTTTGTTAACTGGGAAATTATTGCTTTTCTTGACACAAGGTTATTCTAATTTTGGGGATTTTGAAATAAGAAAGGATTTTGTTAACTTTTTCCACAGCCATCGGGGATCTTTGATTTTACGTTTTAATTAAAAAAATAAAATAAGCATTGCTTTTAGCAGGACTTCTGTACACAAACAGCTCTTGAATAAACACCTTACACCATGACAGGAAAATGAATCCCATTATAACACGTCTGTTGTTCTCTCACCTTGTTTTGCATTTTCTCAAATACACACGTGCTTTTTGAACCTGTCATTTAAGTTCCAAAGCTCCATTCCCCTGAATCCTGCTCACTCAGTCTGCATCTCTTACAGCTGACTTCCTCTCCTCTTTCCAATGAGTCCTATCATACTCAGGTCTGGTACTCTCTTTTTTCCAGGTCAGCCTAAATGAGTATCTACTCTCAACTTCTTTCATTTTCTCAATATCCCTTCAACCATCCCCACAAACACAGTCCCTCAGCAGTGACCCCTAGGATCTCCTAGCAATGGGCATGGTTCTCGCCTGGCAGGTCTCCCCCAGGACCCGACCCCAGAAGGCACCTCATCAGGGGATGCTAAACCTAGGCAATCTCAGCACCTGCGAAGCTATAAACCTGAGTCAGAATTCACCCACCTCTACCCTTAGTTTACATTGTAAATGTGAATGGAAGCATTTTATTGTAATTAGCTGGAAGGGGTACAGATTGTAGTTGTTTTATAGAAGCAAAACTATGAAATCTATAAATGTAAAACTGTTATGGCGGCCATAATACATTCTGAGCACTAAATTAAATTATGTCATAATATATAGGCCATTTATTAAAGATATAATATCTAATAGCTTTTTTTTTTAATGAGGAGTTCCAGACTGAATATCTTGGCAGCTGAACTTTTTTCCTTAGTCACATAGGTGTTTCTCTCCTCAAAAAAGAGATCCTCGCAAAATCAGAAAATTTAGGAAGGGATCATAAAAATATTTGACCAAACTGCACCCCAGAAACAATTTGAGCTCTTTAGAGCATTTTTGTTTACTGTGTAAGAAGGACTACAAGCTCAAAAAACATCTCATTTTATTGCACTTGAGCATGACTGAAAATCAGGAATGACTCCTCTCCAGTGTAGTCATTAAGAACACGGGTTCCAGAGTAAGGATTTCCACAGGAACAAAAGTCCTTGCTGTTGGCCTCTCCTTCTTAGAGACTCTTACATGCTGAGTTTATAAACAGGTTGGGGAAAGCTTAAACAAATAGGGTATCAAAGGTAGATGGTAGCTCATTTTTAACTGATTTGTGCAGATATGGGAAATCTATTTGTTAATTAATAAAAAGAGAAAGTCCATTAAGTATTGTGTTCTATTTTTGTTAACTGGGAAATTATTGCTTTTCTTGACACAAGGTTATTCTAATTTTGGGGATTTTGAAATAAGAAAGGATTTTGTTAACTTTTTCCACAGCCATCGGGGATCTTTGATTTTACGTTTTAATTAAAAAAATAAAATAAGCATTGCTTTTAGCAGGACTTCTGTACACAAACAGCTCTTGAATAAACACCTTACACCATGACAGGAAAATGAATCCCATTATAACACGTCTGTTGTTCTCTCACCTTGTTTTGCATTTTCTCAAATACACACGTGCTTTTTGAACCTGTCATTTAAGTTCCAAAGCTCCATTCCCCTGAATCCTGCTCACTCAGTCTGCATCTCTTACAGCTGACTTCCTCTCCTCTTTCCAATGAGTCCTATCATACTCAGGTCTGGTACTCTCTTTTTTCCAGGTCAGCCTAAATGAGTATCTACTCTCAACTTCTTTCATTTTCTCAATATCCCTTCAACCATCCCCACAAACACAGTCCCTCAGCAGTGACCCCTAGGATCTCCTAGCAATGGGCATGGTTCTCGCCTGGCAGGTCTCCCCCAGGACCCGACCCCAGAAGGCACCTCATCAGGGGATGCTAAACCTAGGCAATCTCAGCACCTGTGAAGCTATAAACCTGAGTCAGAATTCACCCACCTCTACCCTTAGTTTACATTGTAAATGTGAATGGAAGCATTTTATTGTAATTAGCTGGAAGGGGTACAGATTGTAGTTGTTTTATAGAAGCAAAACTATGAAATCTATAAATGTAAAACTGTTATGGCGGCCATAATACATTCTGAGCACTAAATTAAATTATGTCATAATATATAGGCCATTTATTAAAGATATAATATCTAATAGCTTTTTTTTTTAATGAGGAGTTCCAGACTGAATATCTTGGCAGCTGAACTTTTTTCCTTAGTCACATAGGTGCAGACTGTGGCAGGGTGGATCACAGCTGTGCCCCAGCCTGGCGTCATCAGGAGTGAAATGCTGGGTGACTCCCCTCTCTCTCCATCATCTGGAAGATGAGAAGGATGATGTGGGGCATGGTACCAGCATTCTGACTGACCCCATGGAGCAAATGTGTCCCCATACCCTGAGGCAGCCCAGCTGAACTGAGGTCAGTTATTGCAGCTTATACTTTCCTCGCTGGAGGAGCAAGGAGGCTACCTTGCAGCTTCAACCCTTCCCTTGTCAGAACAGAAACCGCAGAAGTCACAGCAGTGTGAAGCACCAGAGGATACCCTTACCTACTGCCCTCTATTTCTGCTAATGTGGTCACTCAAAATGGTACTGGGGGCTTGATGCCACCCTACTGGAAGTCACCAGTGACCGTTGCTTTCCCTGACTCCAAAATCAAGCCTCTGCTCTTCAGTCTCTCAACTCAGAGGTCTCTAAGGAATGGTCCTTGGGGCATCAGCACATTCAACATACTATCAGCATAAACCTTTGTCAAACACTGACACGTGTTGATCTAGCTGGGGATCTTGAGCAGGGCCAGGATCCTGTAATCCTTTCCTGGGTGAGTAATTTACTCTCAGAATAGTCGTGATAGCTCCCTCAGGGCTTCTCTGAATATGGATTAGCAGGAGGAGGTTTCTTGCAAGGCTAAGCTCCTCACAGTGAAGGAACTGACTCCTTTCACTAATGTTAGCTGAATATTTGTAAAGATGGATAAACTCACAAAGCTGTGGATTGCTGAGCACGGGAATGCTAAAGTGACTGATTCCCAGTGTAAAGGAGTAAAATCCTTACTAGAGCTACTCAGAGATTTTCAGCTGAAATTATTTTCTCTAGAAAAATTCAGGGTTCCCCCCAAAATTCCTTTCTTTTTAATATCACCGTTCTCAACACACTCACCACTGCCTCTGTGGTCCTCTGCTGCCACTCAGCAGCAATCCACTTAGGAGTGGAAAAGTTAGATTTGCTTTTCCTTAAAATCCTTTTCCCTACCAAGGAACAAAAATCTAAATGTTTCCTTGTGGATTACTTTGCTTAACTTTTTTGTAAAGATCACTTTTTGTGGGGCCTTCCTTTGCTGGAAGGAGCGACCTATAAACAACCGATAATTTGTCCAAACAGAAACCTGTAACACTAAATGCTATGCAGAAAAATATGGGGTTCTTGAAGGGTATGAAGCAATCTACTAAGCAAGACACTAAACTAAAACTCACTAAATCTCAGTTCCACCCCCAAATCGTATGATCTTGGGTATCAATAGCACATCCCATATTCACTTCCCATTTCTGTCTGTGCTATCTCATTCTTTTGAAACTAAGTTCCTAAGTGCAAGAAATATCTGTAATGTATATGTGCAGCACTAACACAATGGGACCCTTAAATCCACTGCAGCCTCTAGATTCTGCTACAACACAAATTAATAATGGTAAGGAGGATCTCTATGCCATGGAAGCATAAGACACTGTCACCACTTCGCATTTAAATATTTTTTTTAGGATTCCCTGGTTCACAAACAGATACCAAAACTGTCAGGTAAGCTTCCAGGTGTTCCTATTAGGGCAAATTCATGGTTATTTTGCAAAGGTTCATTAGGATTTTAAGCTGTAAGGGCGCTTGATGGAACATCTCTGAAGATTCACCTTCCAAAAGCATACAAATGGTTCATGTAAATGGTGTTGCACTTTATGGATATAGATATTCCTAGTAGCAGAGACTTTTAAATGGTACTCTCAAGAAATGGCTGCTGGATAGTATTCAGTATGTCCCAACTACTGCACTTAGCCAAAGAGTCTGATCTTGTCAGAGAATGTTTAAAACCTTGCCAGAAATAACAGATCATTGGGTATAGAACAACTCTAAACAAGCCCTTTTGGTGGCAATCTATGCAGAAGTAAACATAGGCTATCCAACAATAAAGAGAAAATATGCCATTTTTATTACCTGAGCTTCACTGCTGCAGACACAGAAACACACCTGTTAACAAGTATGAGAATGAGTATGTGGGGATATGGCCTGTGCAGAATAGACGGTGTTGAGGCAAGCAGATATTATTCTGCTCTTCCTCTACCCTGGTTACAATACAACTGTTGTATTATATGTGGCATTGCAGATCAGGACAGTTCATTACTATAAACATTAAAAGCAGCTTGATCAATGGGGTACAATAGACCCCACTACAGCAGAAACTCCATTTACAGCATCTAAGGTAACTGCAGATGGTCATTTTATTTTCCGGAAAGTTTTCTTTTACATTTCAAGTGCTGCACTTGATGGTTTATTAAAGGGTTTGCCAGAATTAGTTTTATCTAAACAGTGGCAATAAACTTTACTACTGGCTCTTTACCCTGCGAGATTTTGCTTTTCCCTGGTCATTGCTATTCAACCAGTCTGTTTTCCACTATGATTTTTCCTTTGTCTGGTCTGCAACATATTTGTGACTAAACAAATAAACAGCATCAGTTCAGTAGATGGATCTTCAGACCCAAACTCCAGAGTAAATTCTATAATCAACTAGGCTAAATGATGCTTTTAGCAGGCCAAGGCTGATACTCACTATAATTCACATTCCCTGGGTACACTGCTCCGTAATAAAGCTTGAATGTCAGGCATGTCAGCCAAGAGCTAACATACCTGTTTGAACTAGTCTTGTGCCAATGGAAACATATCACAAACTGAAAACATTTAGCCTACTGTATAATCGTAAATGGATTCTTTTTAACCAAATGAAGAATAATCATTTATACATAAACACACAAATATGTTAAATGTTAATATGTAATAAAGCCTTAAACCACTCCTAGCTGGCATGTTCAGAATAATGTCACTGTAAATAAATACATTGAAGAGCTATTAGAGTCCAAGACATTTTTGCCCAACAGTAGTATTAGTTTAATGGGACAAACTTTCATTATATTCTGACATTTGGTACATACAGTACGTTGTTTATGCACTAAATGTCAGAATATAAAGATGTTTTAGCCCTTTTATTTATGTATTGAAGAGTTATTAATTTAAGAGTGACCTTATTTAATCAAAACTGCTGTTTAATAAAAGTCATGTCCACAGATTTCAAAATAGAGCTTTTGGTTCTGAAGAGACATTAGTTGTTGTTTAACACTCAGATATGTGCTTAGCCCTCCTTAGAATCCTTTTTTCCCCTCTAAGCTTGCAACTCCAGCATGCACAATGGTTTAATCGTATATTGTTCTCTGACTACTAACCCTTTACAAATCATATGACATAAAAAGAAAAATAAGTAACATTGTAAAGACAGTAATGAGAACTGTTGAGCTAAAGTGCCTCTTAAAGAAATCCTAATAAATTCCAGAATTTCTAGTCTTCTGGCAAGCTTTCCATTTAGAATAAAATCAATGATCAATGGTTGCAAACAGTCAGCATCAGGCTTGCATGCCTCCAGAGCAGAAAAAACTCATAGACGAAAGATGACATTTAAAGGAAAAAAGCTGACATTGACTCCATCACTGTCATTGCTTCTGCCATAAAGCAGCTTCAAATATTAAAACATTTTTCATCTGTGCTGCATTATTGGCACCAGAAATTGTTTTCTCTCTGTCTGATACTCACTTGAACTGCAGCAGAGCTCCCCAGAGACTCCAGATTGTTACCAAGGCCTCATAACATATTGGCAGTTGATGTGGTGGTGTTCATGTACACTTGCCACTCACAAAGGAGCCTCCCCCTCCCTTCACACTCATAGGAAAAAGAAAATGCTCCGACAGGAATTTCAGTCAAGTTCAATGAGTTCACTGACTCGGATGTAGGAGCTAGTGTGCATCATTTTGCGTGGCCTCCTTGAACTCAGTATGGGTTTGGTTATGGGTTTGGGGCGGGTGGGTATATTGCCCACACTTGTGGTTTTGTGCCAGTGTATTAATAAACTGACCATCTGCAGTGATTTTTTTTCAAAATCTCTGTCCTCCTCCTTTTACATAAATGCCTCTTAATTCGTCTCGCATTCTGTACTCAAGCTGTTTCCCAGGTAAG
Organism: Aptenodytes forsteri; assembly: GCF_000699145.1. NCBI lineage: Eukaryota > Metazoa > Chordata > Aves > Sphenisciformes > Spheniscidae > Aptenodytes > Aptenodytes forsteri. The sequence goes on from NW_008795436.1 coordinate 841,586, forward strand.
TGTTTCACAATTCTATGGGAAAAGCAGAGCTTTTGTTGATCAGTGCACTTACAGTCTTTCACTAGGAGGGAAGGCAGATTTAGATGCATCGTGGAAAGCCTTCACTTACTATAGGATAATCTTGGTATAAGTTTTTATGCAAACACACCAGTAGTATATAGGTCAGTGAGAACTGGTAGGCAAATAAACCATAACTAATGCATCAGCTCATCAACAGAAATTAGGCACCTAAATCCCTATTAGTGTTAAAAACACTGCTGAAAGGAATGAATACGCTGCATTTTGCATAATCTAACAAGAAAACCACAAACCTAGTATGTTGTCAAGCACTGGTACTCCCTCAGTTATGAAAGACGACGCAATTAAATGTAGCTTCACATCATCAAAAATGATTCATGTATCCTCCTACTAGGAAGAGGACTCAGCCTTTCATGAATGGAGGCTTCTGTCAGAAGCACTTGCCCAAGATCTAATATTCAGAAGGACATGGGGCAGCGGGACAGGTGGGTCAGCTCTACCTCCAGTCCCTTTGGTGCATTACGACCATCACAGAGGCTGGAGCCTGAGTCACCTTTGACTTATTATCGAGTGCAATAGCAAAACAAAGCAAAGACAGGCAGTAAATTATCTTCCGTTATTTTCTACTGTCTCTACCCTCTTTGTCAGTGAATACACCCACTTGGACATTCCAGGTGTAAAACAGAATGAATGCTGTAATTTGCAACTGTGTCCAGCAATTTTTTTAAGACCAAGGTCTCTGCCCTGTGACACATAAGCAACATTGCCCACCAGACCCTTTGAGGCTATTTGCAGTTATGGGAAAGCAAAAAATTAAGACTCAGGCTGACAGGAAGCAAAGATTTGCTCACTGTTCACAACTTCACCACCTTCATCCACCTTTTGACCAACAGAGCCAAGGGACTGGTACTCAAAACATTTCCAGCAGCTGGGGCATGACAGCACACAGAAGCTGACTGTGGTCTCTGCGCCTGCAGTATACCTCAGCTCTTACAAGCCATAAACCACTAATGACGGCATCCCACACACTACCAGGCTGGGAATTGGCCTACAATACTGCTCCTAGTGCCATACTGCCTGGCACCAACCGGTGTCGCAAGCTGATACAACTGCAAAGCAAAATGTGACCCTAAGGGATTGCCCCACTGCTTGGATGCTAGTGCTGGTGCATCTTGTGCTATGAAGAGAGGCTTGAGCTTCCGCTACCATTATCTCGCTGTGGTGCTGTCTCACCTCATGAGATAGACTTTTAAATGTCTGGACAATCAAGGGACTTAAAAGGGTTTAAACACCCCTCATCTGCCCTCTTCCAAAATAGAAACCCTGAAAAATCCATGCCCACCATGTCCCAGGGGCAAACCAGCTCACGCAAATCAACCTGTCTGTCCCCTTCCTGCCTGGCCCCAGGAGAAGGCCCAAATACCTGTGCTACAGCCCCGTGCCCTCTCACATATGGTATTTCCTTATTGTGCAGACCGTTTTCTGAACAAAAGCAAGCCACAAAGAGCGAATGCTGCCACTGGCCCTGCTCAGGGTGTCAGGAAACCTCCCAGCTGTGGATAACAAAATTTACAGGCACCAGTGCCCAAACCTGTAACAGGATGGTTTGTTTTAGCAAGCTGAGCTTCTAATTAGAGCAAGCGGCTCTAATCTCAGCTCTGACAATGACTGGCTGCCCTGACAGTGGCAAGTCTTTCGCTTTCTGTCACCTATCCCAAACACAGACAGTTACTTGCTTTTCACCAGAGCTGCTGGAGAACTGGTCAGCTGCATGCAAGCCACTGACAGAGAGGAAAATGCAGGACAGGGCTGAGCAGTACCTCTCCTAGCATAAGAGAAGCAAACCAGAGATGAAAAAAGGTATATTGGAGCACAGGGTGGTGTAAGGGGCAGAAATGAAGGTGAAAGGAGGATGCTTTATGTTGCCAAATGGTTTGGTTTGTCTCAGTGGAAGACATCCAGCATCCCTCCACTTTGGGATTTGTTTTTTTCACAATGTCACTAGGACACAGTTTCCTGGAGACTGACAGCATTAAAAAAAATTATGGGGTTTCAGTCTATGAAAAGGAAGTAATCATTTGCCACAGACCTTTTGCTGGATATTATCTCATGAGTCATGACCCATATCAAGAGAGCAGCCGTTTGAGTCTGACTTGAAAAGCCAGTGGTTGATAATGTTCCCCATATATTCCTGCAGGTAACAAGTGATATTTAGCTGAGAAGGTCTGTATAACTTGGCTTGCCGGCCCTTTTAACTCAAGTAACTGCCTGAGAGTGAATGACAGACTAGAGAGATTGTGTTGAAAACAAACAGAAAGAAAAATCAAATAAAAAGTATCTGTGTGGGTTGTTTTATTGTGGAAGTGAATGACAGCATTAGGATCTAGACCTCCTAGTTCAACACATCCTGCCTTCCCCAGTTTAATAACTATACACACAACTAAAAGACAGCATATAAAACATGTAGTGATTTAGTGGATCAGGGTTGCTGTATTTGGATTATCAGGGCATTTAGGGGAAAAGGAAAAAAAAAAAAAAGACCACACAGGGAGACAGACTGTCCCCAGTTTAATAACTATACACACAACTAAAAGACAGCATATAAAACATGTAGTGATTTATAGTGGATCAGTTGCTGTATTTGGATTATCAGGGCATTTAGGGGAAAAGGAAAAAAAAAAAAAAAGACCACACAGGGAGACAGCGCAAAGAGCCTCTCCACAACCATCTGCCACAACATCACGTGGCTCTGTAAACTGACAGACACTCCTTTAGCAGGGCCCAGGCACGTCAGATGAATCAATCAATCAAAAAAATTCTTATGAAACTTAATCACGGAGGGTCGTGTTAGGGAGTGGGGAACAGATTAAATTACCACGGTATTAGATACGGGAAATGATTTCTGTCAAAACCATCTTTACTGCAATTATAATATGTTAATTATGTATTTCATTAAGTAAGTGGATTAGAGTCTGCACAGATGAAATCACGCTGAAGGCTTTGAATCATTTGCTGAGCAGTGTGGGAGGACTGGTGTGAATGGAACTCAGTTAATTTTGAAAACTTTCACATGTTAAACATGCCCCCCCCCCCCCAACTGCAGGAAATAAATGCCTCCCAGATTGCTGTGCAAAACATCCAAAGACCACATTAATTTTAGTGATGTAATCAGATCATGCCTGATGTGGTCCAGGAGCTTGTCAAAGATGCCATAAATGTGTTTGTGTATAACGAAGCTACACTGTCTCTGAATCTCCCAGCCATAGAAGGAAGATAACTTGGACAGGATACCAGCTTTCTTTTAGTCTGTGCTCCAGAACAGAGCACTAGCCAGCACAGAAGGAAAACAAAAATCCTCCTTATTTTAAGGTACTGCATAGCCATGTATGCAGCTGCCAGCCATAGGCTGACTGCAACATTTAGTCTGCAAATGCATTTAAATAGCATAGCTCTGCAGCATCCTGCATCTTTTGTGCTCCTGCTTATTTCTCATTCGATGACCAAAAAGTCCTGGATTAATAGGAAAGGGCTAGTTAGTGATGTATGAACAGTAGTAGCCCTGCTGAGCCAATAATTTGCCATGTGTTTCTGTGTACCTGAAGGGACTCATGCTGGGTGAAATGCTCAGAAAGCGTAAGTCAGCACAGCTACTGGTGTCAGTAGGACCAAGCTGGTTTACACCATGGGAGGATCTGGCCCAACACCGTAATCCTTATATTTTTCAGAACAGATTATTGATGTACGTAGGCACAGCGAGAAAACACCTGCATAAGCTATATGCAAACCTGAAATGACCATTTTCTTAGTTTGAATTCTGCGTGAGCGAAAGAAAGAGAGAGTGTGTTTCTGTTTCAGTAGTTAGATGTTCCTCGTGCATTTAATGCTGTGCTCTTGACAGAGGAAAGAACATGAAATAAGGGAAGATCATGGTAACTATTGTTCTTCTCACTTCCCAATAAATTAAATGGCTCATTTTAGAGGTTTATCGTGGAAAGGCAAATTAATGAATAAATAAAAATAAATGTGTCAAGCTCTAATTAACAACAAAAATTGGGCATCTTGTCATGGGATTGTAGTCTTAGCAGTAGGTAACCTTCCATTCAGGGGAGACTACCCCGCATATTAAAAATAAAAGGACATTCAGTGTCACAAAGGAATAAATCTTCCAGCTCTTGCATATCCTTCTCTTCTTTGGAATAGCTTCCAGGGTAGGAGAGTTGTTTAAAATATATGTGAAAAAATAAGAGCAAAATAATTAATTTTAAAAAGGAGAACATATACAATATACATAAATTTGCCTCATCCCAATTATTTAGTTATCAGTAATAATCACAAGGGATTTAAAAGGAGGAAAGAATCTGAGACAGCATAACACCCCGCGTGGAGTGAACGCTGGTGTAAATGACTGGAAAAGGTTGGCTGATTTGATGAAAACCCAATCAGACTCTCTAGGGAGATATTACTTTCCTCATTATTCCACTGATTGGCCTTATTTCATCTGAAGAATGCAGCACATTCTTTACAGTGCTGGCAAGCCTCTTTAACAATATCCAAGGAAAAAAACCCTATCACCTCTGTAATCGAAACAACAAGGAAATTAACCAGAGTCACTTTCCTCAGGGAACTGTTACAGAACCCCCCCAAAATCTTCTGATGGATTGGCACAGTGAAGCTGCGAGGCGAAGGGGGTGGAATTTTGTCAGATTTGGCACACAGCAAAAGCCTTTCATAAATTTGCTAAAAGCAACTAAAACAGCAGGCTCGAACCATAACTCCGCCCTCTGCACTGGAAAAAAAAATAAATAACACTTGAGTTGTTTGCTTGTAGCAACCTAATCTTAACCAACAGTGACATAATTTACTAAGGGAGTTCGTTCTTGTGATACAAAATTTGTTATGCCCACATCACTGTGCAGGGCTTTAGAATAAAGCAGCAATTTCAAGTCAAGTACAAAACACACTTGTGAAATTCAGTCTGAGAACTGTGTTATCAATGGCCTCAAGCTTGCAATAACTGTTAATTAAGTGTATTTTTCATTATTCTTTAGCAAAGAAGCAAGATTTAATGATGTAAGTTAACAATAGATGATAATTTAGAGTAGTGGCAATAGTTTCATTATTCACACACACGTAAAAGTTAACTTCATAACTTATTTCTTTGTAAGAACAAGTTCATTTAAAATATTTTGAACAGTGCATAAAATTACCACATATGGTATCTTGCCACACTGTTTTTGTGGATACAAGTCAATTTGCTACGGAAGTCTCTCCTCTGGCAGAAATGCAGGGATGGAATTCTCAGCCTTAATTTTTTTTCTGTTTGGGAGGAGAACAGAATTTACCAGCGATAGGTAGCAGTGGGCTCACTAGGTTAAAAACTGAGGTCAGAGTCCTCAAACAATGGACCTCAAGATTGCCTAAGCTATTTCCAAACCTTCCACAAAGGCCTTTGTTGAATTACAGGAAATACTGTGGGCAGAGAATAAAAATACAGCTTATGATGAGTTGGAAAATGATGCTCAAAACCTACTTGAACACCAACTTCTGAATGCATTTGAACGTCTTGAGACCATCAATATCCTAAACTAAATCTAGATTAAATGTAGTCAAGAGCCTTTTGTAAGGAAGATGTTTCTAGTGTTTGTAACAGAACAAAAGGGATATCAGTTTGACTCAAAGATTGTGAGTACCCAAGGAAATTATAATCATAATGCATTTAAATACAAAATGATTCAAAAGAACCACCTATTAAGTAAGCAATAATGAAACAATGATTCAATCTGTTCAATCAATTCATCTGTTTCAGTGCTGTATTTTGTACATTTTGCTCTCATTGCAATGGACAAGCCTGGGCACCCAAATAGTCAGCAATTTTAGACTAGATTTCCTGATTGGGAATGTGGAGATGTTCCTCCATTATTACTCAAAACTCTAAAAAATGTCTATCACACAGAGAATTAGAACTCAGTAATAGTAAGCCATATCTATTTTCAGCTGACTCTCTGATTTACTGTTTTCTTCGATGCCGTGCCTGAAAACCTGCAGGGATAATATGATAGCAGCCTGATCCATTGGCCCGATGAGGCTGTTTCTTTCTCTCTGTTAAGAGAGACATTTTAAAAGACAGATTCAAGACCAATTAAAGATTTCATAGTGTTCTACATCATGAAGAGCTATGAGGGTCTCTATTTTCAAAGAAATGTTCCTCCTTTCAAATAAAAAATAAGAAAGAAAAAAAAAAGTCAAGGCAGATGGACACTCTTACACCCATAAAATAGCAGCTGAGGTAGCGGGAAGGTTAAGATTATGAAGATTATTCCCATTTGCAAGAATTTTCCTGTTTTGCAGGAGTTTTGTTTCTAAGCAAGGCCAGCTGAAAGTGAGGTCAGGGCCAAGCTACTTACTTGACTTAAGCGTGCATAATTGACACCCACATTTTGGACTCCCACATCCCTGAGGGTGCTCTTGGGAAGCCCCCTTGAGTTTTGAGCGGTTGCAGAGTAACGATGGAAATGTGGGAGACATCACGTTCCTGCCTCTGAACTGGCTCAAACGTAATTAATTATGCCTTTTTCTCCTGCTGGATTCATGTCGCTATGAAAGCCAGTATATTTGTTCTTCCAGCAAACACAAGACCCTTCTTTTTGTCAAGCTTATCAGAGTCACACAATTCAGTATTGAATCTTCTTGGAATGAACAAATACTCTGGGTATAATAGAGCCAGAAAATGTGACTACCTCAGGATATGCTTGTCCATCAGTGCATTGGAAGCAAGGAGAGACACCCTGACCTTTGGATCTGTGTTTAGGGAAGTACCTTTGTTCGAAGGTGTCGCCCATGTTCTGGAGCCAAACATCTGTTTCTTTATACTAAAAACGCTGCTGCTTTTAGCAATATCAAGCTCAGTGCCTTGTGACTGTCTATAAAATTCTGAGGATAAGACAAAATTCACTGTTTTGCAAGTGATGCTTATTGGGAGCTGCTGAAACCGGAATGATAGTTTAAAAGATGAGCTAAATAAACTAAAAGATTGCCATGCTATCAAGTAGCAGCTCCTTTCCTCTCTGGCCCTCAGAGAAAAGAAATTTGAAGGAAAATCTCAGGATGAGTGGGAGTGGAGAACATGAGGAAAAAGCGATTCAGTACCACTGAGTACATCTGGAGGAGAAGACGCCAGCAGTTCTGTGGTTTTGTGTATATACTGTGGGGTCTGCAACCTGCATGCTCCTCTTGCATGACTCTATGGTTCATCTTAGTATCTATTCTTGGGTCCTAAGGCTTGACCGCTTACAGACGTAGTTTCTCCAGCAGGCTTTGAAGGTCACAACCATCCCTGCATTGCTCCGATAGCGATGTTTGCCCTTACAGCAATAACTGAATTGCTGGTGATTTAGAGGCTTGACCACTTCTTTGAAGATAGGTCTGCATGGTATTTTGCAAGCCCCAATCAGCTCCCATGCACTCCTTCTTGCCTAGAGGCTGCGAGAAGGAGGCAGGCACAGCAATGATCCTGAACAAGATACCTTAACTTGAACTCAACACTGCTCACATTCACACCATTCTTAGTCAGCTCACAATTCAGGCAGACCTTCCTCACATCTGCCTGGAGAAAGACTACGTACACCTCCCCGAAGACATGTGATTAACCACTGATGTATTTATCAAAGAAAGGATGCTCTTATTTTGGGGAGAAACAGATGTGAAAATGCATTCCAGGGTACTGCAAACCAGCGATCTTTCAAGACCACACCTTAAGCTACAACATCGTGAAGAATTCAGCTGGACAAAATTACCCATTGCCTTTGATGAATCCAGAGTGCTACCTATCACTTATTTATTAGACTTTTCACTAAAGAAGGCTGATTTTGTAATGATGGAAGATTATAACATCTGATTACATTGCACATGACAAGGCTTATCTCCTACCCACAAAACGTTTCAATTAAATATGGCAATCCTGATGTACCCTCTTGATCAAAAAATTAAAAATGAGATAGGAGATCATAGTGCATTTCAACAGTACAGAAATCAGACAAACACATCAACAACCTTAGTAAATACAGCAGCTGAACTGGCTGTACAAAAGGCTTGTTCAATTCAACTCTATCTCAGTTTCTGAATTTTAAATTAGAATAAACCAAAATAAGTCAAATTAGAATAACCTCTGAAATTCCCCCTATATAATTTATTTAAAATTTCCATCTAAAATTCATTAAAATCACTAGCTTGAGCAGAAATTCAACCTGCAGCTTATAAGGATGTACAGCTGAGTAAGTCATTTTTCCTGTTTCATTTAGGTATGGTGTTTGGCTCCAATACTATACATAACATCTCACTAAAGGTAAAAAAAAATAAATAATAAAAAAAGAAACCTCTTGCTCTCCTTTTGGAAAGAAATAGGAAAAAGCAGCCTGCTTTCAAGCCTATCTCCTTCTTGTAGAACGCAATCTGACTCACCTTCTAATCCTCTCCAGTTCTCGTTTATCCCAATAAACAGATATTGCCTCTTGTGTGTCCTGACTTGGGTTGCTTAACTCCAAATGGGTGTGGTACTTGAAGAAAGCTTTGTCAGATCTGTTTCGGGTGAGGTAAAGTGCTTTGGGACCTGCTCCTTGTTAGGAAAAAAAAAAAAAAAAAAAAAAGAATCCCTGCAATGTGTGCTGTCCAGTTCCCAGAAATGGAAACAAAGCTAAATTAACCCATACTGGTCCAGAGGTTGATTCCTGGAGGTCGTGTGAGCTCTGCTCTTGTTAACCACCACCACAAAAAATCAAAATGAGATTTTTCTATTCTTTCCCAAGTGGTCTTAGAAGATAAACAAAGAGATGAAGCCAACAGTTTTAATAATATTTGGCCAGTAAAGCAGCTAATTTTAATTTTAGTGTACTGATAAAATGGTTGGACAGTTTAGAAAGCTATGGAAATACCAACCTCCAGTCAACTTCTGAGTTGTGACTTCAGACTAAACCCAACTACCAGTCAAATCACTTAAGGTAGTCTAGTTTCCTTTGTAGGCTGGGAAAAAATCACAGTTTTGGGCCAATTGCTGTGGAAACTATAAATCAGACTGCGGTCATTGAAAGTTAGACTCAGGTTCACCATATGGTTTGTAAACCTGGGGAATCACTGATGCGTTTTGAGTTTCTGATGAAATCTGAAACGTTAGCTGGTTTCACATGGTTTCAGATTCCCTTGCAAACATTTCAAACTCCCCATTCTCTTAAAGCGTAAATTCTTTCATTCATTCTAGAATGTGTTAGGAGATCGCAAAGGAAACAAGATTAAAAAGAAGAAAAAAGTAGAAACATATAGTTTTCACAACTGTGTATACAACCAGCTTAATGACCCGGACAAATGCACTTAATTAAGCGTTTGTGTGCACAGTCACCCAGTTTGTGAAAAAAGTCTTTACAATTGCATGTACTAATCGGGTGTCAAATGTGCCTAGATTGTACATACCCCATCGTAAAACTGACCTTACCGAAATGTGGCCTTCAACTTCATCAATTGTTTTATCTATTTCAAGGCATGTATAAAACATCAGATATATTCAGCACATCAGCTCGGTGTAAATCTCAACAGCCAACCTGGGAGGTTCGGTTTTTCTTTTGCAAGATTGTCAGTGTAACTTGCCCTAGGTATTTGGAAGCTGAGAAAGGTTTTCTTTTTTTATAGCCAAGTATGGGAACTGTTTAAAAAAAATAACTGCGTACTTTTTCCATTTTGGTGAGAAATAGTTAATGTTCCATAGTCTTTGATTTATTTATTAAAAGTATTTTACCAGGAAACACAACAGAGACGGGCCTTCTCATTTACAGTGAGACCCCAGAGAGCAGTAAATTTACATACACAAAGGACTAGCATCAACCCCTGAACCTTTAATGTTTATTTTGATAGCCCACCCTGCTGGTAAGGCCTTTTGTTAAGAAGCCAGGTACAACAAGGCAAGGATCCAAACAAACAACACTGGTAGCTTTGTTGACCAGGTCATATGATGTCCTGCCCTTGAACAGTACCCCTTGTCTTTTACCCTTTGCCCCTAGAAAATGAAGTTAGTTAGAGTCCCTGTGGCAGATTTAGCATTTCCTTTCAGTGTCTGCCAATCTATCAAAATTCAGCTACCGCTGTGAACCCATCAACTCAGTGCAAAAAAGAACAAGGCTTACCACGGACCCCCTCAAAGTAGCAATCATTTATCCCTTCCTGAACTTTAGCTGACCTTTGTAAGCATGCTAGAAGTTGAAGCATGTAGCACCTTGTCGTGTACGATCTAGGCTGTGGGGTTTTCGCTCTCCCCACTCAGCCCCAAACCAAAGCTTTTATTTCATTTCATTAATAAAAGTGTTGGATTTAGGAATAACCACTTGAAGGGAAATAAAGTCTTCAACAAGAGGATGCAATTGCTTTAGCACTGTGAAAAAGAATAGAAACAAATATAAATATTCTGCATTTACTGAGCCAGTTAGCATCACTTTGTAGAGGAAATAAACAAAACAAGTGGATTCCATTCACAAAGATTTATCGGAAGGAGGAGGGGAGATACTGTTCTCAGAACACAATGATACATTTATATACAAATAATTGCAAAGTAAAATGAATCATATAGAACATTCAGCTCCAAAACTGAGAATACCACATAACTACAATATATTGGCTAAATATTGCAGTGGTTTTGTTTTATTTTTTAAAGCAGGAGGAAAATCTGGATTGCAGTAAGGGTTATACACGGTGTAACTCCCTCTGTAAATTTAAACTGACCTAAGGGACATAATTACATACATCTCATCATGAGACAATATACTTTTTATTTGTTTGAATTTTATTTGTATTGGTGAAACTGACCTGAAACTGACACAAGTTTATTAGAAAAAGGACTCTCAAAAACAGAGTGGGCTGGTCTTCTTACTTAAGATGGATGTGCCAACTTCTAGTATGATTAGAGAAATGGATAACTCACTAACATCTGTGCAAACTACAATAAAAAGGGATTTAGTGTTACCCCAAGGAAGGTAAAAGAGGCTGTCTGTCCATTAAACGCTTTATTACAGTGCCAGCAGCTTTTTTCTAACTCAGTTATTCCTGCACAGAGCTCAGCACTGTGACTGCCTGTCATCCTTACCAGACAGTGCTTGGGGCTTCGTAGTTTTTTTGTGCAAGGTAGATGACAATCAAATGACTCATTGAGCAGGGAAAGCGCCTGACCCCTAGTGAAGGATTAACTACGGAAAGTGAGTGTGATCATGTCACACCATTACTTAGAATTTTCACAGTCAATTTCTGAAAATATGAGATAACTCCTTAAAGAGACAGCTCTTTCAGGAAGCGCTATGAGCCAGCAGAAATTCCCTTCCAGTACAAAGGCAGACAGTGCCATCACGGAGACATCTGCTTAGCTGCTCAGTGTAAACCAAACACTATCCTTCTGATGATAGCAGACAAGGTTAAGAGCGAGCAAGACAGAAATCAGACGGCTTAGACCATTCAGGTGGTCTACGCAGAAAGCAAAGCGATAGGAGAGAAGACTATTAAATCCTATGTAGTGGCACAGTCTCCATTTGGGTTAATACAAGGACTTTTAAAATATGAACGTTAAAAACTGTGCAGGTATAGGTGGACATTTCATGTGATCCTTCTTTTATATTAACAGAAGAAAACTCTCAGCATACCACATGAATGCAACTGTCCAGAAACTGCCCAAGAAATCCATTGAAAACAGCAAATGTTATACCATGCTTGCAAACACATGAAGACTCTGTCACGTATGGGAATGCCTGTTCCTCCATGGCACAGCTGGACTGCTGTAAGGAAATCTCAAGAAAAAACACAGAAATACTGTTGGGTTCACCAGCAACGTTAAGCCCCAGCTTGTTGTCTCTGTGAACCTATTATCACTTTCTCACATTAAAACCCCCTCGTGGTATAAGAGGAGAGGCTTGACCCATTAATCAGCAAATGAAGGGACGATTTGCTCTGTTTTTACATAACACATTGTTTTCATGCACAGTTCTAAATGTGAGATTCATCAAGTATCCACAAAAAAAAAAAAATTCAGCCTAAGAACCTCAAAGCTTGGGCGTGCCAAAATGAGTTAACATCTGCTGCTGCCTGAATCTAATTGAAATGATTCATTATAAAATTTACAGATCTGCTTAATGATTTTGTATTTCTTTTTCAGAATCACCTTGCTCATTATCTCACCTCAGGTAAGCTAAATTCAGCAGAGCTGTAGTTTCCCTAACCGGCTGGAGTTTGTATACAACATTTCCTAATAAACAGAGGCTGATATTTCCTTTGACATTGTGTTTGTGGGTTGGTTTTTTTTTTTTTGTGAATGTACTCCCTCAGAGAAAAGCTCCATTATCATCGAACAGAGACCCATTAGGGGCACCTTGGAAATTTGGACCCTTTTACTAGAATCGGGGCTTAAATAGCAGTTTAATTTATGGCAGTTTTCTGGCTGATGGCATTTTTGCTCTCAGGTAAGGTCATCTCAATATATATCCCTTTAGAGAAAGCCAACACAAGAATCTTTTTATGCTTTTTTATTTTCAAGTAGCCAACTATTCAGCTCCTAAAAATGTAAGTCACATACAGAACGTATGCATGTTTAATCCTACACTGGTTTTTTAAAGGGAAGATCCTTATGTGTGTAAAAAAGAGAAAAGTGAAAGAAAAAAAGCGAATAAGCATGTGAATAATTAGATCAGAGATAGATGCCACCTTTTCTCAGTGTTGAAACTGTGAGGGAAAAAAAAAAGTGCTACCATATAATTGACATAATTGATCTATTTTTTTCCCTTTTTTGCTGCAGTAATTTTTTATGCATGCCATTGTTGCTGTTATTATCCAAGATGTGATCTTGTGTGGTTGATAATACTGACTAGATATGAATACTGGTAAGTACCAGCCAATCACAAATCTATAGTGTCTATTTCTGCATCACCAGGTGCTATCTCATGGGAAATATCCTCTTTTTTGGCAGGCACACAGCGCTCTGCATTATCTGTCATTTTCATTAGAGTCAAACTACAGCTGAGCCAAAAAGACTTAGTTCTAGCATATGTGCTCGAAATGGCCAAGATGAGATTGTCCAAATTCACCCTTTCAGGATTGTATTAGAAAACAACTGGAGCTAAAGCTAAAAATTAGAGCTAGCAAAGTATCTGAATTACATTTGGGAAACTGCAAACACCATAAGCTCAAAAGATTTCCAGCTTATCACAGTCATCACCTCCAAAAGCTCCAAGGAGCCTAAGTCAGCAATTTCTATGTTTTTCAACACTTCTTTTGTACAGACTAAATGTGATGATGTCAACAAAGAAGAACAAGGACATCACAAGAAGACAAAATCCTTCTGTTTTCCAGTGGCTCAGAAAACTACAGCAAGAAGCCACTGATTACACATGCAAATGCCATATTTAATAGGTCAATGTTATTATATTCTGAGTCAGCACCAATATATTAGTTGGGACTGTTGTTTATTAATAATTCTGTAGCTAAACTATATGAAATGGGACCATGAGCCTTTCTTCAATTACAATAAAATAGTAATACTGTATCCTCCATCTAATGAGGACAGGCTTAATTGGGATGGTTGCTTTATTAAGATACCTCCCAGGAAACTAATTTGGTATAATGTTAGTGAATAGCTGTGACTGCTGTTTAATTGGGATGGTACTAACAAAAACTCTGCTTAATGGGGATACATTTGGTCAGTACCAAGGGGTTAAGTGATACTTAACTTGGTGTTAAATGGGTGTGAAATTCTGAGTTTTGTTCTTTTAATGAAGACATAGCTAACTAGGGGTCAGGCAAGTAAAACAGGGAGGAAAATGGAATTCTATAACTATCATTTATTTCATTGCAAGAACTTTAAAAATGGCAAGTGATTCCTTGGTAGCATTCAATATATCCAGTTCCTTGGATATAATCTCTTTTATCCATTTTCTGTTAAAATCTATTAGTATCTGACTTTTAACCTGGTATGTTTTCACTGAAAGAAGATTTCACATGACTGATTTCATATGATTTCATCTTGCATTTAGGAAGCATTTCTAGGTGGTCACTTAGCCAAGGGCTATGAAGAAGCCTTTACTCCACTTAAATCTCTTTTAATTTCATGAGCTGAAGCACGAGCCTTCTGTTACTCCTATACAAAAGGATGAAACTAACAGGAACGCTCAAAATGAAAATCAAAAGCCGTACCCATGTCAGTTCTGCATGCCATCCATATGCATGAGAAAATGTATTTGTAGTAAAGTTCAGTCTCCTATAACAAGCAAATAGCTTACACAGACCTTCCTCCTGCATGTAAGCCTTTTACTCAAGGAACTAGGGAAACAGAAACAGTAACTCGATCTCAGTGATCAACACATATATAGGAAGTCACCAATAGCAGTACACCTACCAGCAGTTGTGGTACGTATTAGCTAATAAATGTTTTATGTTAAGAAGTTTTGGTCTATGGAATGTAAGCCCTTAATTATGAGCTCTACACCACATCTAAAACATTTATCAACCAATATTGCATAGCAAACATCTGTGAAAATCAATCTTTTTTTGTGGCTCATTTGCAAACCAAGGAAGAACTAAATTTTGCATAATAAGCACAAAAATCAGAGGATTTGCAGAACTGGCATAAAAAGATAAAAGGATATCCCATTATGGTACTACTGCATATCTTTGCCTACAACTAGAAGTCAAGGTTTATTGGTGACAGGAAATGTACCTGTTGGTATTTAGTAAAAATATTTATGAGAAATCAAGTTAAAGTCTATGTTTTAAAATAAAACTTAAGATACGAGTCCAAAATGGATCTTTGGTGATTGTTAAAATTTAATATTGCTTTGAGAATTGTTTACTCCTAGCAAGTATTAAATTATACTGTCTTGATTACTCTTGTTGCACATTCACTCTATTTAGATTGCTATGGGGCGGGGGAGGGGAAGGGGGGAAATCACACGATGCTTTCTTAGGGCCAAAAGCCATCTAAACCAATGACAAAAATACCTTTAAGCTCCTGAAGTTCAAATCAAGGCCTTCACTGTAATCTATCTGCTGAATAAGAAAAACACAGAAACTGCCTTATATTTTGATTTAATTTATTGGCATGTTAATGGAAACAAGATGAGAGAATCTCAAAACATTTGAGTGAAAGAACATACAAATAAACTTTCAAACTGTCTTTCAGCAAGCAAGTCTAAAGTTATTGAATATGTAAATTGCCTTATTAAAAGAAGAATGATGTCTTTTTCAGCAATCAGTTTAATTACATTGAAATCTTTCAATAGAGAAATCTAGTAGTTCTGCACAGGAAAAGCCTTTTAGAAAAGGGACTCAGGTGTGACATGAAAACTGGAAAAACATTCACGAGTTGAGAAACTCATAGGATAACTGCATAGGATTTATTAGCTGTTACAATGCTGCAATAAATTGACATCTTCACCAGTGTATGCTGACACTGTTTTATGGAGCCATCGCCCTTCTACGTTGCGTTTGGCCTTCTTGTCACGTCACTGATCTTCCATTCTCATAACTGGTACATTTAAAAAGAAGAGTTTTATGAAACATGGCTTTTGAAAGGAGACGGAGATTCTGATGAGAAACACTCCTAACCCATCCTGAGAGGTACAACATAGGAAGTTTTTCCAACATTTCTGGTACAACTTTCTTAAAATAGTTATTTATATTTCACATTTCACTGCAGTAAGGTGAACACAATTTTCACCAGGAAAATCATCATACAAAATTATGCCTCAGGATAAAGGACTGAGGCTCCTCTGGAACTTAAGGAGTACAATTTGGCCTTAAAAACATCTGTGCTTAGACCTTCTCCCTGGCTTTTTGTAGAAACTTTTGAAATTGAAGGTGCCAGCTGGACCTTGTATTGGGCAACGGTGCTAAGATACAGTGGTGAAGGACATTAAATCCTTCAGCAGGCCAGGTCAGATGATGCACAGGCTAACAATGATTGCTAGTGATGAGCTAACCTAATGTTTATACCATACAATGACCAAAGGATTAATGGTCAAATGACCGTCAGGACTAATGCCCAGCTAGCTCAGCAGACGTCACTGATTGGAGTCCAAATGTGGCTTTGAGGGCACAAGGAAGATAATGGACCATACTTTGAGAAATCAATCTGTATTTTTCCTGTGGGGACAAACGAGCTTTTTGCTGCAGCAAATCTGGAATGCTAATGGAGGCTCAGAAAGGCCCTGGAAGAGGTAAAATACTGCCTTGATTTTGAATGAGGGAGAATATGATTTGTAATTGGCCTGGGTCTTTGAAATTTGCTTATGGTCATTGTCTGCTAAATACTTTTTTCCTAGCTTTGTTAGCCAGGATTCTCAGTGTCCTATGATCTGTGGCTGATTAAGGTAGTTAAGGGAAAATGTTAAAATGGCAATTTGAATCTGAACAATTGCTGCAAAAATTAAAGGAATACTCAAATATGATGCAGCAAGATCTTTGCAAACTTCCCACATTAAACTGGGGACATTAGCTACACTGCAACTTGAACTTTGAAGAGTTCTGTATCTCAAAGTCTTTGGGTATCATACTTTTATAAGAAATATCCCTCATATTTTTAAACCAAATATGCAAAATGAAACTACATATAAAGTCAAAGTAACCAAGCAAAATTAACAGGCAATTTCTTTAAAGATTATATTACATGTCAGCTAGATATCAAGTGTTGAATGTGACTGGTTTTTGCACAGTACATAAAGAACCAATAAACCCTCCTTTTTTTCCTTTGTTTTTAGTAGTGTATGTAATCCCTAGAAAAGCTACCAACAGCTAATGTAAAAACAAAAGCACCCTGTAGACCTATGTACTTGTCTCTACTTTGAAACAAAACAAATTCTCAGTTCTGTTAGGGTTAAGGGTTGGTGGTCTCATTTGAGTCCACAGTGGACAGTCATCTGCATGACATGGCTGGTATGCCTTTTGGCACAATTCACTGTGATTGACAGTATTTGCTCAGGAGAGGCCCAAGGCTGGATGATGAAGTAACTTCCATTATAGAATACAGACAAGGTCAGCTTCATGCAGAGAGTAGCAACAAGAAGTCCTGGTCCCCAAAGCCTTTGTCCTACTGGATGCACGCTTTTGTATTTTGCTGATACGCTTTAATGAAAAAAATGTTTTTCAGCTGTTAACTGCTATGTGCATGAAGGTTATCAAAACTGTGGAAAAAACTACATCCCATGTACAAGTTAAAAAACAACTGTGCTTATCTACTGCATCTAAAATAATCTAAGGCTGCCATAGATGTTTTTGCAATACTTTAGATAGAATGATTGATTTTAGAGAAGTTGTTTGGACTGTGTCTCTCAGGAAAGCCATCCATAGAGCAGTAACTAAGAATAACAGTTGTGTTTTAAGAGTTATGCCCAGATTTGAGAGGCCCACCTGCAGAGTGCCTCAAAGTCTGCAAGCTTGCCTACAGAAATGGGATTGCTTAGAGCTGGAATGGAACATTTGACATTGCTGTCTGAGCTGAATTTTTCTAATGAAAATCAGAGTTAACAGTAAAGCAAACCCCACAGTAAAGCAAATCATTCAAAACCAATGAATTTACAAAATTCAGTATGAAGTTAGAGTTAATAGGAATGTTAATAGGAGCAATTCAAGTACTCCAAGAGACATTCTCACGCTACAGCCTGTTTTTTACTACCCAATAGTTCATGTGACAAAGACATTTAATAAACTGAAATTCAGCTTATGCAAGTGGGCAAGTAAGTTCGCAATCCTTGCTTCAACCTTAGTGCTTTGGTACTTTCACTCCCCACAAGCCTATCCAAGACCAAAACCTCTGCTAAGACAAAGAAACAGTTTACAGCCTGTAGGAAAGCTCATGGAAGAGAAGTCAGCTTTTGCAACATGCCCCTTAACAGAATTTTCTTCAGATTTTTCTTTAACAGAAAGTAAAGAGTTTGCTTCTCTTACTTGGAAAAACAAGGGCTAATATACATGCAAAGACAACATAAGCTTGGGGACTGCTCCTCCCCATCCCATGCCTTTTGCAATCTAGCCCGGTTGACTGGAACTCTTTAAGTTATTAATTACAGTCTCTTTTCTTCTTGGTCAAGATCTGTTCCCAAGGTCACTAGGGACAATGACAATATTCCACACTGTGTACTTAGTAGTCCACCTAATCCCTTTCTTTCTTTCTTTCTCCCCATATGTAAAACCATGTCTCATCTGCATGCTGCCAGACAGTACAGCTTGCAGGGGTGAAAGCAAAACATACAGTAGATAATGTATCAAATTTCTTTTAAATCACAGACAACAAAAACCCCCAAACTACCACACAAGTACATTCTTAAGTTAAGAAAGAATGCACCTTGGTGGAGCCTCATGATGCTACTGACAGATTATTCCCATTATATACGTCTATTTACTTTGCTAATCAATTAAAACACTGAAGTTAACATATGCCATATTAAGTGGTGCATATGCTATGAAACAGTTTGTTAAAAAAAAAAAGGCAGAAATACTTTTTGTGAACTTCTGTTCCCATCTGATGTTTTAAAACAGTCTTGAAAAATTATCATTTTCTAGCCCCAACACAAAAGCAATTCTCCCACCCTCTGCTGAGGCAGCTGAAGTTAATGAAGGAGACATTAGAACAGAAGCAAATGAAAATACCCCCTCTTTGGCATGAGATTGGCCTTCAAGTCTTGCAGAAAGGTCTTAAAAGTGTTTAGGGTTAAGTGAAAGACAAGTCAGCTCAGAAATGAAACATCTTGTCTTTGGGCAATAAAATTTGGCTGCAAAAATCTCCTGATGACAGACTCATTTCTGCAGTTCCTATGTGATGCTATTCCCAGCAAGACTGGACATCTAAGGAGAGGGCCATCCCTAGGCTATAGTGCCTAGCATGCTAGCATATAATGCCCAATATCACTGGAGTGGCTTGATTGCTTAGGATTGCTGTCACACAGATGAAAAGAAGGGAAAAAACAGGGGGTTTTCCCCTGCTTGAAAAGAAACGGTAAAAAGGAAAAAAAAAAAGACATTAAAGAACATTGGTTGTTAGGTTCAGACTTCCAGGCCTTCCCAGATGGGACTGACAAGCAAACTGAGTGTGAATGCACACTATCACTTGCCCATCAATCCTGAGCATCCAGAGAATGGGCGAACATGTACAAAATCTACCTTTCTTGGGGCTCTTTCCTGCCTCATTTAAAATATCCATACACAATCCCAGTGTAATCTATACACTGTTTCTTGGACTGGATTCTTCACCATTACCTGTTTAGTAAACAGCTACATGCTGGTCTTGGACTAGATCAGGGGTATCGAAAACTAAAAAATTAAAACAGCATTTTAAGACTAAGTGTTCTAGTGTGGTTAAACAGCACTCCTGAAGTGCCCCAGGCTTCACACATCATTCTGATGAGAACATGTCATATTCTGATACAGACATGTCAAGCTTAGGAGGTTTAGACAGGTACAGTTAAATCACATTGCAGCATTGGACTTCCACTTCTAAAATTTTTATCTTGCTTGTACAGCAAGTCAGGATGGCTGGCTCTACAAAACTGACTGACCACAAAAATAAAAGAGGGGGAGGGTGGCTTACTAGGTTAAACAAAAATAAATGGCAGGGGGTGTGTGTAGAGAAGACCTATGTTGCTTTCTACTCCCTATGTAGACTTGTGTACAACCAACAAAATGACTATGTGGAGAAAAAGAGAGGCAGCAGAAGTAGAATTAGCTGCTCACCCCTTGCCAGCACACCCATTTCAATTTGGAGTTCCAGGCTGTCACAGACCACTAGGCTCACAGGCTGTTCCTTTCATTGGTGGAGACAGTTCCCATGGCAGGATAAATCCAACTCCAAACCACCTATGCAGCACATAGCCATGCTGACCAGATCAAATTTGAAGTTTTAGTGCACGGCAGGCACCAGCAGACTCAATTAAAGTGAGCTGCTAAGCTAAATTTGCCCTGCCACCCCTTGGCAGCAGGAAGTTCTCCCTCACACAGATTTCCCCTGCCGAAAAGCAGCGCAAAAAGCCTTTCAAAGACCCCCGGATGCCAGGCAGGAGTAATCACTGAGGAGAGCTGCAGGGGATTCATGCAGTGCTATTAGCTTCAGCAGTAAACCAAGACACCCAATGATAAAATCAGTTATCCTGCTGTGAGAAGTAAAGAGGAATGTGTGTGATGCTTCTTCTTCCTTGCCTTCCTGAGGGAGAAGCAAGGAAAGATCTACTTCCACCAGTAGTCCTCAAAATACCACTAGAAAGAAGAGCAAGCCAAGGCATTGGGACAGGCGTGGGGATGTTAGCTACGGATGCATGTGAAGCATGGTAGCAAGAACCACACATCAGCACTGTCCAGGTGAGCGCTTTACATCCTACTATGTAGCATATAATTTTGTGCTGATGGATTTTGCTCTAATCAGCAACAGCCTAGTGCAGTTAAAAACAGAACTGGATGCTCTGGCCAAGACTGATGTCAGATATTCCTGTATCTTTGTTTCCCATCTCCAGTGGACTCCTCCTATTACAAAATCTGCTGGAAATATTTCCTGGCAGCATAAGGATCTGTAATTATTGGGAAACAAGAAATAGCCTACTGTGTTAGAGGGAAGTGCTAACAGTACTGGACTTCTTTTTCAAGAACTTTTAACCTAAACACTGACAACTGCTCCAAAAAGCCTGAAGAACCTCCAAGTGAATTAAAGCAATGCAGCTTGTAGAACAAGCTCATTTGAAACAGCCAAAGTTTCTTTCAGTCTGCAAAAATTATGTATTGCTAATTCTTTAAATCAAGTCTTGGGCAATAATGCCCGGGTGTTTCTCAAACTGAGGGAATATCTGACCAGCTTAACAACAAAAACATACAACGCTGTTTTCTAAATCATAGGAATTTTCACCATTGGCATAAATGAGAGCAGAATATAGACACTACTGAGTTTTGGAGGCTGCACTAGAAGAGGGTGGGAGCATCCCAACCACACAGGTCAGCTAATTCCTGTGATAGAAAACCTCCCAGCCAAGAGCTCTCTAGCCCAAAATTTTATCAGTGGGAACTAACTCACTTCTTGGTTGAGATTCTTTCTGGGAAGATTTTTCTGGTTTTGCTGTTCAAAGGTTCCTCTGAACATGCGTTCTTCAACCTCTAAATTTTTGTTCTCTGTATCACTTTCCCAGCTCTCCTTCCTAGAACCAACAGGAGTTCACCAAAGGCGCTGATGGCCAAGACTCCCCTCCACAAAATTGTGCAGCAGAGTCAATTAAATAACTGTTAATTAAGGATTCCTTTTCCAAATAATGCAAATAATACAAATAACAAATAATCTTTGTGAAAGGGAAGTTGGAAAAAAAAAATCAAAAATCACACTGTGGATTTAAACAAGTTTCTTGCAAGGTAAGAAAAATGTCACTTTAGAAGTTATGGTCATGATTCTAAAGTAAGTATTTTAGAAGAGCATGGCTGAACCTGAGCCTTATTCCTTATGGTTCATTTATTTCATACTTCTCTTTTCAGCTGTGGTTCCAAAAGCAAGAGATTGTTAAACTCCACATAAAATGCAAATACACAAATATCTTTGTGCTAAGGAAATTTCCAATTTTTGAAATGTTTTTTTTTTTTTGCTGGAATCATGTTCTCTGAGTCAGGGCTGGACAGATGAAGATACAGCTTCCCCATTCTTTCAGGGCTGGAGTCAAATTCTTGGAAGCCGAAAGTCCTAGAGCCAGAGTCCTACACCTTTCAATTGGACTGTTTTCCATGAATTTAAAACCCTTTGTCTTTTAACACCAAAATTTAAACTCTATATATTTCAGGAACGTGACAACTTCAGGGTGGCAAGATCCTTGGCTTAGGACTTCAGCAACTGTAATTCCTCTAAGGCTTTTACCAAAAGGTCATCTCACTGAAACTTAACAACATGCTAATAAACCACAATGGAGAGTAACAAAATTCTTGGACTTGTAACATAGCTTTTTTTTTTTCTTTCTATAAAGTTTCACAAAACATATTTCAGTCCCAGCACCCAATTTCCTTAAAGAATTATAAAAGGCAATTTTGTGGTTCAAGCCTCACCCTCTGGTTGTTTGATGGCAATCAGAGGTCAACTCATTTTAAACTGCTTGATCATGTCATTTTACTTGACCATTTTTGCCTTAATTGCAGATCACATTGGCTGTACCAAAGTATTCTATAAATACTTGAACAATCTGTTCAATAGAGTGATAAAGCTAAGCAATTTAAAAAATAAGTTGAGCTATGTCACCTTCTTGTCAACTAAGCTACTAATTTAACTATATGTAGAACTTATATAATGAACTGCTATGCTGAGCACTGAGTAGAATTTCTAGTTATTCGCTTTCAGTGCTCATTAAGGTGAGAGATGACAGGACTGGCCACGTGTTCCTCTACAGCTGGATATCACCGAGCTTATAACTAACCTGGCTAGAAGAGAATTAAAAACACTTATCAGCATTTAAGGAATGGAGTATTTCAGCAGTAGGTTAGTCCTGCTTGCCCAAGCACTCATGTTTTACTGTTACTACTGTGGATGATAGTAGAGTTGTAATCATTACAAGCATTTACATATACAGTTGCTAAAAATTGTTTCCCACCCCCTGGTCCAGGCCATGATCCCCCTAAATCACCTCACTGCCCTCTCCTCACCCTCACATTCCAGCTTTTGGCGGCCACTTCCACCTCCTAGACCACATCCTCATTTGCTGCCCTCTCCTCACCCTCACCCTCACTTCCACCTCCTAGACCACATCCTCATTGCAAAGGCTATTTTCAAAGGACCCGAACTGTCTTCAGCTGCCTTTTCCTGTCTGCCACTCTCACTCATGAGCTGTCAGAGAAGAGGTTTCTTTTCAAAGGCTGAATTCCCTTTGGTGGTGCAAATAGGCCACAAGAAAGCACGTTGCATCTTTGAATCCAAGAACGCTGGGAGCCAGTTTGCAACAGCTAGCAGGTATCTGAAGCAGCACTTTGCTAGAAATTCAGCCCTCTGCTTCAAAAACACCTTTCTTTTCTTAGGATCCCTTCCTGGAAACACCTGCTGTAGCAGGTAACTTCTGCAAAAAAACCTTTCCCACTTGGGAAGATGCTGATTTAGACATCAGAGAGAGAAGAGTATCACGTCATTATGAAACACACACAGAGAAACATACAATATCAACTATATTTCCAGTAGCATTCACAGGGCAGTTCACGGGAAAACCATAATTTCACAGTTCAAAGCAAACAAGTAGTTCCAGAACATTGCCTCCAGTAGATTTGTGTCTTGGAGCCTTAACTATGAAATCTGGGAAGACGCAAGGTCTTTCCAAGGCTTTTCCTCTGCTGGGATATTTAGAAGGGCTCCCTACAGTGTAAATGCTTTGCTGTTTAATAAGTTATGAATACCATCCGAAATTTTTCTCTCAGGTGAGGACTGTTAGACTCTTCCTCTATCTGTCTGATTGCCTGAAGCTCATAGGAAGTTAATACCTTAAACCCAGTATCCATCTGTTAATTTTTGAACCCCAGTTTGAAAGAAATTTATGCATGAGAGGGACCTACAGAACCAAATAGGCTGTGTGAATGCATATGTTTTGTTTCCATAGGAAACTAGGCTAAAAGATGACCAGTTTTAGTTTAGTTTGATTATACTGCAAAAAGAGAAGTCTTAATGTACAAACGTATTACTTGATACAAGTCATTGTACCATTCTGGAGAGCTGTCCTTCTTGAGTTCTGTTTGCTCAAGGCAATGACATGGCTTAAGTTTTGATGTATACTTCTTCTTTAAGGCATGTTATTGCTGAGAGAATACTTTTAAGTGTTAAAAGGTACTTCTCACATGGATTTCAAGTGATTATATTGGGGTTGAGGAACCTTTTACTTGCTGAGAGCAAAAATAGACCTTCCCAAAGCATTTGGCAGGCCACACTAACACATATCCTAATGTTAACCCATACTAACATGAAAAGAGGAATATGACAACACAGGGCACAAGAAACAAAATTAGGGTCTGTAGCAAGCCCAAAGGCTTCAAGTTGCCCAACACAATGCTATTAAAAAAAAAAAAAAAAAGATTAAATAACCTCCTCAGGCCTTGTTCTCACAGGTTTTCCTCTTAAAGGATTCCCCCATCACTGTCCATACTAAATAGCACCTTGCAAGCACGATTTTACATTGCAGGAGTCAAAGTATGCAGATTTATAATTCCTGTTGAAATCTTACCATCTATTAAGTTAGTGCAAATTATGGACCAGGATACCGTTAAGAGTCTAAGACTTTCTGCCTTCTGCTTCCTGAGTAATGCAGGGTCAAAACTGTTATTGTATAAGAATGAACATCTTAAGGATTTAGCTATCTTAGCACACTTTTAAAAGCTTGAAAAAAACATGCTAAAACAAATAAGAGAACAACTTACTGGTTTGTGTTTAAGCTCTAAAAATGCAGACTTCTTCCTAAGACATAGGCATGGATTTTTTTCTATCAGAGGCAGCTAGGAACTCCCCTTCGATTTCCACCTTTCATTTTAAAAAATCTTTTGCCCTTATATTTGAGAAATTCTTACAAACCTCTTGTTTCCATCCGGCTTTCAAAGTATGACATGAAGAAATTGCTGGAGCTAAGGAAGTTCTTCCACTATTTCTTTAGTGCAGGGGGGAAGAAATGGTTGCAGCTTACCCTTAACTCCTTCCCTCCCACAAATAGAGTTTCCTTTCTGCTCTCAAACTGTCTGCTGGGTTTTCACAGAATTCCCAAGTACTGATTGAAAATGAACATTTTAAAAGGCCAAGTCACCCTGCACCAACGCAGCAGGGGTACACACGTGTCCTGCAGGGGAGAAAAGCCTTTATTTAATAGGACTTTCTCACACATCCTCCACCTCTGTGTCACCACACAGCAGAAGAGTTTGCTCCAGCGTTAGGATGCACGCGCAGCCAAGAGAACATGAGCTTGCATACACAATCTGGTCTGGGTTCCCTGGCTCATTGCATAGCAGCAACAGCCCACCCTTTCCAAGACAAGAACCTTTTCCTGCTGCCAGTTACTTAAAAAGTCATGTCATTCAAACAGTTTAAATCTGTCCTGAGGAATCAGAGTCAAATCACATGCCTGATGGGAGCTGTTAAGACTGCACAAAATAGAATTTTTTCATTTCCTTCACCTGAAAAAAAAATTTCCCAGGAAATTAAATTAAGACTATTGAGAGATTATGATTTATTTTATAAAAGTTAAGCACTTACAAGCTAGGGAATACTAAAATTAGGTGGTCCATACAACTTCAAATCTGCTTTCTACTTAAGTGTAGTGTCTTCAATTATATTATTACTTTTCTCCATGCAAGCCCTGCATCAGGCAGTATATAGGCGGGCCACCACAACTCAGGGAAAGAGGCAGCTATTCCAAGAATACCTTTTCAGCCCTCCATTTGGGTTCCTGCCTCTGATGCATTTGCTGCAAGGAATGCTGAATTGCTTTGACATCTATTACCAGAATATATGCATGCCTCAAAATTACTAATAATGTGTCTCCACAGGGAGATGGACAATACTATTTTTCCCATTTTACAGGCAGCAGTCCCCGAGTAAGTCTGGGTCATAAGTTAAAGTGTCTTGTCTCCTGGCCCCATGCTCCAGCTTTCAGATCCTCATATGTAATTACTGATTGGTTGACTTTATCCACCACTGTAAGAGCTTAGGAAGTCTGCTATTCAGGCCCTATACATCCCATGCTGAGCAGCCAGATTTGTGATTGAATTTTCTTGCATATTATTTATTCTCATGTTTTAGCCATGTCTTTTCTCTTCTTGCAGTAACAAGTGATATTGTTAACTTTCAACTGCTAGAACTACTAAGGCAAGGAACTTGCAGATAATTACACGATAGTGTGCCTTAGTTTATTTCCAGAAAACCATTCATCCTGTGCTCTAGAAGGAGAGGATGGGAGGGGCGGGGGGGAGAATTACATGATCAGGGAGCTAAAGAAAATATGAAATCATGTATGTACTAGCCAACACCGACAAAGTATAGCTTAATGAGTAGCTTAAAGTTCCATCATTTTCTAGAAGTCAAGTGTTTGCATGTGAAACTGCGATGATCTTGCAAGAACCTGTTATGTGCTCAAAGTCCTAAGGGTTCTTTAGTTAAAGCAGTTTTAAAGGTAAGTTGTTTACAAGAAAGCATTGCAAAATAACATAATTTTGTTGTTTCCTACATTCTTCTGACTTCCCTTATCTCACTTTTTCAAAATGGCAATCCACCCTGCAGAAGGTATTATTTTTCTACCTTGGATCCTTTTCACATGACTTAAATTTCTATTACAGCTTCAACTCTGAATGTGCAAAGAAGGAAGGAACATGATGTGAAAGTTGCAGTAAGAGAAGCAATTTATGTGCAACGAATATTAGCTTTTCTACACCGTCGCAGTAAGTGTGATAAGAAGTACGCACCCATGTACTGTATGCACAGAATGAAACCTTTCCTTAGCAAACAGAAACTGAAATGTTTGCCCAAAGGATCAAAGATTCACACTGCAAAAGACTAATATTAGAGGGCAAGATAACCAATTAGTGTTTCCAGGCCATGTGCAGAATTGAGTATTATATTTAACTGAGGTACAAATTTCATCCTTTGCCCTCTATAAACTACCACAGCGACACAGACTCTGTGAATATAGGAGAGGTGAGTAGTTTCTAACAAGATCTATATATGAAAGCATAGGTAAATTCATATACAATTCATCATCTAAGAATTTGTCATTAATATAGGAATTGTGTTTCTATTCTAATGTCTTATCATTTTTTGGTATGCTTAAATGCAGCAAAGAAAAACAAATTGTGAACCCTTAACAGTAGTTTCTGACCGCTCAGCCTGTCCTTTTTAAGTTAGAGAAACCCTTTGAAGAGTAAAGTACTAATCAAAGTCAGGTTTGGCTTTTGCAACTTGATCCTACACATAGTAAACTGGAAGATGAGATACCATAATGTCTTAAGATACCACTATGGATTGTTTCTATTCCTTCCAGGATTTCCAGGCTTATCCTATCATCTATGCTTGCTAAATGCATCCAATGAATGGTTATGTAATAAATATGGTAACATCTGGAAGCCTACAACATTCAGCACCATTTGGTTAACATTCAGAAACGTGGGCTGTGTAAAATTCAGGTGGAAGAACACTGATCCATTACCAAGGATATCTGTATTAAGGAAATACAGAGGGCTGTGTGGACACTGACAACTTTCCAGCATACCATTAGTGCTGTTGTTATAAATGGTAACTAGAATTTCCTATTCAATTTCACTCTTCAGAGTACATCCATCCCATCCCTTTTTTTTTTTTCCCCTTCCCCCTTTTCAGAAAAGGTAAGAAAGCCCGCAGTTGGCCTAACACATGCATACCACCCCCTTTCTAATAATGCCCCTCACATTAGTGCCAAACACTCAAGCTTTCCTAAAACACCGAAGTAATTCTGCAATGCCCTTACTGCTGTGGAAACTGCTGAGCAAAACCCTGACACAATGGGTCTCCCCAGCATTCTTTAACCCTGTTGGTGATGATAAAGTCTCATAAATCTAGGTAAATCTTTAATTATACCTTAGGAGCACTTTGATATTATAACTATGAAGTAGTAATAAAGAATACGCTGACAATTAGCTCCAGTAAGTCTACACTTTATTGAATAGGGGGAATTGCTTCTAGGGTTAAACTAGAGTTGCATCATGGGTTCTTGTTGCTATTTTTGGTTTTCCTTCACTAACCCAAATTTTATGGGTAAGCATATATGCATAGAGCATATAACACCTACACTTTTTCTTTTTTTGGCAAGTATTTATCTCCTCTACCTTTTTCCTTTTTTCTGGAACATCTAGAGTTCTTGGTATTGGACAGTCATTTTCGTTCTGGAAAAACTAAAGACATAACTACATTTTTGCCGTGCGTGGCTCTTTCCAGTAGCAGTTCTTTTTCACTCCATCTCTGGTTGAAAATTAGCAAAGGTAGACCTCTTACTGTGGCTTTGGAGTTCTGGTGATACTGGCAGAAAATCAGACCCTGTCTGACTGAAGGTTATAGCTTTGCTTTTAAATGTCAGTGCTACATTTGCATGTATTTTCCACTAGTGTATGCAAGTTATTTATATATTAAGCCAAAGCATACATTTTAACTTGTGCGAATAATGCTGAAAGAACAGTAAGTTCTTTTACTTTGCTAATTAAATCATCTTGAAAAATGGTCTAGGTAGTAAGTGACAGGATTAACAAGGGCACTTTGCAGGATTTTGATGTTTTCTTGATTAGATCAGGAGTATTTTATATGGAAGCAGTATTTGATGAAGTGGTTTTAGCAATGTGAATGAATGCACGACCCTAGTTTATCTCAGTGTCTTCATAAAGAAGCCATCTTAGCTGTCAAGGAAGCCCAGCCAAGAGTGAAAATGACCTTAGCTCACAGCTAAGCAAAAGGTCAGCTGAAAAGAATAGTGAGAAACATTATTCTTAGTTTTGATCCTTTGGGTTAGCCAGTGCTATTCCCAACTAATGTAATGTATTGTACTGAACTTTAATAGGTCAATATTACAGGAATATTAGGTCTAAACCCCGCAAAATTATTTTTACTTTTCCTTTTATTTCTTTTCTGCAAGAAATAATGGCTTTCCTATTAATACAAGGAGCTTGCTGAAAAGATTATGTGAATGGGGACTATATTTTACATAGATGCATGTCAAGATGAGACACTTTTTTTGAAATAGTAAGAGAGATGGTCAAAATACTTCTATTGGCAACAGCCACACAAATTCTCTTAGCCTTTTTCCAAATGCGATTCCTAAACCTTTCTATTTTTAACCTGGAAGAAATAATAAAACTGTCAAAATGTTTACATATAGTGCCTACGACCTGAGGTCTCAGACTGCTCTGTCAATATCCTATTAATTGCATTATAAATTTTATAGAGCTGGAAAGTATAAAAATTCCCATTTTACAGATGGGGAAATGGGAATATTAAGAATTCATGCACTCAGTCACACAGGAACAAGCAAGAAGAGGGCTAGAATGAAGATCTCCAATTGCCCAACAGCAGAGCTCATTAGATAGAAGTCGAGCAAAGAAAAATATTGCATTTGTCCCTGTGATTTCAGTCTTCTAGATATGAAATAGTTTGGTACTAACACAATAGCAACACATTTCCATGGATTGCTCCAGGAGGACGGCAATTTGGAGCAAGTTACAGTAACTCTCTGACCAAAAGCAACACAAATAGACTTTTACAAAAATAAATTGCAAAAATAACAAATGGTAACAAATATTTTTTTCATCGAAATATTAAAAAGGAAGGCAAATAAAAGCCAGGGAGGATTATTAAAAAGCTACCCTATCTTCATAAAAATTCAGTGTTGGTAAACACAATAGCCTGGATTTAGTTTGCATATGTTATATTAATCCTGGTCATACTTAAAATGGAAGATGGAGGGTATAAAGAGATCACATCCAAAGCACTCTCCTTGAGATTTTTAAAATGACAAAGAAAACCCAAGATCACTCACAGAGAAGGAAGTGGGAAAGGCGATATCCACTGATTCCAACCTATATCTGACAGATGTCATTCAGGCACTGAATTTGATTTGGTTTTATTTGTAGGGTTACATGTATCACATATTTTCGCAGATCTGTATGCTTCAAAGGCAGCAGGATTTATCCCATACTCTGGTCAGGTTTCCTCCCGTTCACACTCTCACCATAGTCACCTCCTAGCCTGTGCATATGCCTTGCACAGAAATCTACTTCAGTTATGCAAAAAACTTCAGTCTGTAAAAAACAAATATGTTGCAGTGTTGAGATGTCAAAGCACCTTGCAAAAATTCACAAAATAAGCCTTAGAAACCGCTCTAGAAACTACTTTCTCCATATATGTTTTCAAAGAGATTTTTCACGTGGCTTCCACACTGAAAGAGAACAGTTTCTCTGGGAGAATATTCTTTTGGCAAAACTTGAAATCAGAATTTTGTTTTTTCAACAGAAGTTGCAGCAAAATAAATCACCCCAAAAGGTAAGTCTTAAATGAAAAAAAGTCCTTCCGTTGGAAAACTGTTGATGCTTACCAAAACAACAAAAGAAACCCCACACATTATTTATCTAAATAACTGGGTACAGTATCAGTAGCCAATATCCTGTTGGCTACAGTTCTTTAGAAAATTATTTCCTTACTTCCTGTGTGATTTCACATTGTTTTTATTCCCTTCCTAACTATAGTTCTGGGAATAGTTATTGATTATGACTCATTGCTTGAAATTACACACAGATTTGGAAATCCACCACTTTCTCCACTTTTGACAAGTGAATTCAAGCTATATTAGAGTTTTAGAGAGCTCAAGGAACATGGTATGTCAAACTTTTGACACAGAGGCTGCCTCCTGAAGCTTAACTGCTCATAAATTACTCCAAGAATTCAGAGTTCAGTAGAATAGAAGTGTAAAGAAGTTTTGTTTGCTTCTTTTTATCTTACTATATTTTCTTTCAACAATGTTTGAGCTCCCATTATCGGGTTCTTCACTCCTAGTCTTTTTTTAGGGTTTTTTTTTTTCCTTTTGATATATTTACTAATATATCATTTTTCCCAGGGTACTTTTGAACAGATTACATCCAGCTCCATGTTGGATGAATTTCAGCTCTTTACATGCTCTTACAACACTCAGCACAAACACTGCTTTTGTGATCTGGGCTTTGAAAAGTCATTTTCTAACCAGAGTAGGAAAAATGGATGTCTACAATTTAAGATACTTTTATTAGGCTGCAATTTCAACCCAGCTAACAAGGCTCAGCTACAATCCCTACTCTGCATATAGTTTCTGCTTGAACACAGATAAATTTTGGGGTAGAGCAAAACTTCTTTGCTACCGGGCTTGGTTTGGTTTTCCACTTCCCTCTGTTACAATACAGGCTGCCCACATCTGGTGGGAGGATAAAGGGTAGAAAACACTGGTATTATTGTAGGTATTAAACTCTCTCAAAAGTTTGATTGGTCTCTCCTGCTTACATTCCCAGGATTACTCCAAATCCCAGATCTTGTACCAGGAAAGAATTTCCTCAAGTGAGGTAACAGGGAACTTGGGGCTAGCAGAAGCTACCCCTTTCTGTACTATGAGAGTTGGTTTTTCAATATGTATGTTTGCATTTTTTACCTACTAGTGCTTCATGAAGTTCTTTCCTGTAATATTTCCACATTTCAGAACTGTGGCACTATTCTGGTAGCAAAGGCTTTATAATTATTTTAGAGGTGTGTTTATAATATAAATATGTATTTATTTGTTGGCAAGTGCTTTGAGTCTATGGGGGTGAAGAGGTGCATGGAGGGGATGTTGCTTAGCCAGCAAGGATCCTTATTTCTCTTCAGAGACTGTCTTTGGTCTTATTCCTGCTGGCAGAGTCCCAGTACCTCCAGTTCAACATCTCTGTGGACAGATCCAGAGGATTCCCACTAGCAGATCACCTGCCCCATCTCACACATCGTCTTCTCCTCGGCTTGTTACTGCCATCATCACATAGGTGCCTCTGCAGGCACCAGGAATCACTTATGCACTGATCCTCAACTAAAAGTGTGGAAAATCTTCTCCAGGCTGCCAACACAGTAAATAGTTAATCCTCAAAGTTAAACATCAGTTATGGTTACAATAGGTAAACTACAAGCACGCTGGTGGAACAAAGCAAGCGCGTTTTTTCTTTCCTGAACACTCATATTTTAGGAAGTTCAATACCTAAAAGTAGTCCATGTTTGCTGTTTGGAAGTGAAGCCACTATTCCTCTAATTCTGAGCCACATATTGACAGGTTGTCACCTTTCAACTGCTTTCCAATCCACCAGACCAGAGGTTTCAAAGAAGGCATTTTGTATGGGTGTTAAGCACACATTCCTGGAGTTCCAAATAGATCTAGTGATCCAAAAGCACAGATATTCCAGATTTTGGACAGCTAGTTGAAAGACTTGCCTGTTTTTTGCCCTGAACCTCTCAGATTTGTTCAGTGTCTGTGATTCAAATACAAGATCAAGATAGATTCACAAGAAAGAACTATTAATGTGGTCTTAAAAAAGATTTTATCCATTACATTGAAAGTAAGTTAAATTAAAAGCAACAATGCCAATGATAAAAAAATATGTTGATAGAAATGTTAAATAGGACAATTTTACTGTAGGCAAGTGGTTTCCAACTTCAATTGAATTCCTAATTAAAGCCATGACTGC
Organism: Aptenodytes forsteri; assembly: GCF_000699145.1. Classification (NCBI taxonomy): domain Eukaryota; kingdom Metazoa; phylum Chordata; class Aves; order Sphenisciformes; family Spheniscidae; genus Aptenodytes; species Aptenodytes forsteri. The sequence goes on from NW_008795436.1 coordinate 873,821, forward strand.
TATTTATTGTGCAATATGCTTATTTGGTGCTGCAGCATCTGCTGCTTGAAAGCAGCATTCACCCTCCTCTCCTGGGTTAATTTAAGTTCACCCGCCTCCCCTCAGTTCAGTGCTGGCACTGGAGTCTCACAGAATGGGAATTCAGCACATTGCAGAGATTTAGTACTTACTCTAAAGCCCAAATCTTCATTAATAAATACATTCTAAATACTAAAAAGCTTGTTTAGAAGTGGCAGGGACTGCACGTAGAACATCAAGGTGTCCCCGTGCGTGCCATTCACTCCAATGTGCATAGGAAGCGTCCACGGTTTGAAGTCCTCTGTTAGGAGAATTGGATGATTAAGGGGAGAAACCTCTCTTTGCAGCCCACAGTTCTCTCCCGACGAATGCAGCCACCCTGAAAATAAAAGGCAGGGCAAAGTGTTTCCTTTCTTCCTCTCTTTACTTTTTCAGCAGCCTCAGGCACAGTGATTTACCACCGATGTGGCTTCTCTCCCAGGGAATCCTTTTGGAGCAGTACCACAAGATCCAAGCAGGGACGCGGGCTGCAAGGCTGGGTGCTCCGCAGACACAGCGCAGGATCTTCTCTTTTCTCTGCATTTCTTTTGGAATTTATATGAACAGACAGAAACCATTGTGGGGTAAAGCTGGGGTCAGCATGGGAGACCTATCTGCCCGCAGTCCCATATGGAGGGAGAAGGAGGCGGCCACAAAGGGGAAAGCATTGCACACAGCCGCAGAGCGGGCCCTCCCCTGCCAGCGCAGCATCCTTACCCTCACCGCACAGGGCAGCTGCTGAAGACAACTTGGCAAAGGTGGCAGTTCCTCCAGGTAGGGCCTGCACACAAGACAGGCCCAGTGCTCACCTTAGAGTAGTGCCCCCAGGCTGACTGAGCACAGACACCCCTTCTTCCTCCTCAAAGAACTGAGGCTCTCTTAAAAAGACCAAGAAGATAAACCTCTAAATCCATATGAGCAAATACCTCTTTTCTGCTGTGGCAAGAAGCGTGCAAACATTTGTGCCAAAAAGTCAGGAGTTTTGCACTGTCCTCAGAGAGTTATAACCAGTAGTGTCAGGCCTACAAGCCTATGTTGAAGGAGATGGAGGACAAGGAGAGAAGTTTGGTTAAAGTCACCCATGAAGATGCTGCATAGACAACAACTGGCAAGATAGACCCACTTCCTTCAGTGCAGGTAGAGGAATCGAGAAAGTATCACAAAAATCAGAACAAAGGCTGAAATACGTCTACCTATTTTCCAGATAAGCATTTAAAGCAAAAGTGTTCATCTGAACCAATTCACACATGCTTAAACTTCCCAAGGTCTCAGTTATCCAGAAAAGAGTGCCAGCACTGAACCGTCAACTGGTTGGGGCCATCAGAGAACCAGGGCTGGAGGAGACTCAAGAAGTTACCAATCCTATTTCTCCTCCCTCAAGTCACGATCTTTCTCCAGGTGTTTGCACAGCAGCACACAGCCCAGCACAGTTGAGATTTCGGCCTTTATCACCTGCACAGCAATGAACCCCATTTACCCTGCCAAGAAAGGCAGGGACAAGCTTTACTCTATAATAGAGATACTGCTGAATCAAAACTCCTACCATACAGTCCGTCCTTTGCATCTCTCTCAGGATGCTAATTCTGGTAGTGGATTTTTTGTTTATTTGTTGTTCTAGGATTTATGTAAAGCATCTAGTTCTTCACATGACAGCCTGGAGGTCCATTTGGCTGCTCTGTCCAGGGCTGGCTGTACTAGGGCCAACCAGGAAACAGATCAAAAAACTGAAAACCTTTGCACAAAGAGCATGCTATTGTCAAGGACTATAGAATATGACTGAAACATTAAAGAATTTTTGGTGACTGTTTGGGGGAGGGAGAGAATTATATATTAAAACATAAGAATTCTCTTCCAGCATAGTTTAAATTGCTTCACAATACTGATTAAAATAACAGAACATTATAGCTTGCTTAACTAAACATTATATTTCTAAATCCATTTTCAATTGTTTTCCTTCAATTTAAACATTTTGAGCAATTTTATTGCTATTCATACCTGCTTGATTTTTTTTTTTTTTTTAAAATGCATATTTTTTTTACCTAGGTTACAGAGTGCTGGTACATTTAACTCTTTCAGATCTGCAGACTGAGTACAGGAGAGCTATCAATGGCATAAACACCGTGCCTGTCCATTAGATTAAAATATTTATATTAAAAGACACTTTTTGGCAATAATGGCAGTTGAGAAGAGAAAGAAATGAACAAAGGAGGTAGAAGGAAGGAAGCAGGGGGGAGACAGAGGGAGAAAGCTAGAATAAAGTAAAGCAAAGGGTATAAGCGACAGCTTCAAGTTTAACATTCTATTTTCCTCATTCATGTCCCTTCTTTACATTTTGGGGGCTTCTCTCCCTACCCCCATCTTGGCAGGAAAATTAAAGCAAAAAACCCAGGAGTTTTAAGAAATAAGAAAGTGAACCAATTGTGACTAAAGAAAAAGAAATAGCTTTTAGACTGTGAAATAACGGTGAATTGTAAATACACTTCTGTAGCAAGACAGGCACCTAGAGTTCTTCTCATATAGTGAGGTAATAATTATTAACGCCGAGAGACAGACAGCCTTGTCTGGAGTCAAGCTGCACACCGTTTGAAAACCCCTCTTTTGGCTTAACGCCTCCCGCAATTTCCTTTTCCCCAGCCACCCTTCATTCCTTCTCTGGAAGGCTTCTCCTTGATGGCACGAGTCCACACCACCGTCCTTCATAAAGCAGGAATCCTCCCCGAGTACCTGGGTAAAGATGGTATAACTGGCCACACCACATTTATACCTGAACATTTCTAATTTCCCTAAATCAGCAGGGGACATTCAGAGACCACTAAGTGCTGGTAACCACATCAAAACATTAATTAACACAACTATATTCCCACACAAATAAAACATTAATATGGTAATTTCTAGCCTATAACCAGCTGGTATCTTTTCCCCAGCTATATAGATAGTAGGATTAATAGTGCAAAGCAAGTATTATAACAAAGTCAAATTAATATCACCTTTTCCCTGTTTTATAATTCAGAATCAAACAATAAATTATAGAAGTCCTTTAGAAACCGACCCTCATGAAATACTTCTCCTGGATCCATTCTCAAGGTGTAAATCCCTTTCCACCGAGTTATCCTGGTTTCTATGTAATTCAAGGCTACTCAGCAACAGGATCTCAGCCTAGACAACTGTGACCATCAAATGGTCCTGCTCCACTTTCCACTAGCTGTCATTGACTTTCTATCTTCTCTCCCTGGCTTTTTCTCTCTTAAGACTTTTGAGTTAAACCAGCCCACGTGTTATTCAGAGGTAGTTGCTACGGATCTATTGTCATACAGACAAAGATCAGGAAGAGAAACACTGTTTGGTCCAAGATGAAACCAAGCCAGAAGAGTTTTCTGCAGGACTGATACTTGGTTACCACTTAAAAAAAAAAAAAAATTTTTTTTTTTTTTTTTTAAATCTTCTCAGGCTCAAGCTACATTTGTCAAAAGACACACACGTATATTTTTCTTCACTCTGCAATAATTTTATCATTGTCTTCAATGATAAATGCATTTCATGAACGTTAACACATTACACATACATAATTTGAAAGAACTATGGGGAAAACAACCAGCAAAAATATGAGCAATGTCAGTTAATGAAAAGCTCACATTTTCAAACTAGTGTTCGGCTAATTAAAATTGAATTAAGTGACTACAACATTAACTATGTCAACTATTTAGCATAAAAAGTTGTTAAATATATCATATTGTATGTAGGAAGATCCTTGCAATCTTTAATTGTAAGAAATAGTCACGTACTATTTAATTGCACAACTTGGTAGGATATAAAATTCAGCTACATTAATTATATTTAGTAAAATATTTTAAAACAGGTTGTTTTTAAGATTGTGGAATTTTATGGATAGTGTAATAGAATAGAGGCACATTCTTAATTACATAATTATTTCCATTTTCAAAGTCCAACTAACAGCATAACTGGTCTTGTTTTTACAGTCTAAGGTAGAAAAAGACATCAAGTTAAGTGCTTTGAATTTGCTTACTAAGAAATAATTTTGAATTCTTACTTGAATCATTTTTCCACAAAATTTTAACCAAAGTTAATCCCGTATCAGACTATACAGAGTCCTCCAATTATTCATGGAATGTGTGTTCCTCATGATCATACAGACATAAACATACACAGAAAACTTTTGGCAACACTTAAGTTGATACTAACCTTATCATAATTAACATGTTTTAAAAAGACTAGAACAAAGCCTGAATATGTCCAATGAGAATTTTTTTTTTTTAAATACAATTATTACCATTAAACTTCTGACATGGTAAAATCCAAATCCTTCTTTTTCCTTCATCCATAAAGAGACTGTCCTATTTCTTTATCTACTACAATGATCAACTTTTGTTTTCAAAATTAGATGGGTTTCATATCCTATTCACCTCCCAGCATATACAGGCAGTTATTAACTTTTCCAAGAAGTCCATGCTACATGTTGCTATACATAAACACCATCACCAGTCAGGACAGGGATTAGGGTAGAAAACAACCTTGAAAAAAAAAAAATCAGGTAGTACTCAACATTCATTAAAGTAATTCATCTTAAAAGTGTTCTCCACCCTACTTATAGTATGACTCACCAATAGCCAGACTCCTTGTGTTGCACACACGGTTGAAAGACAGAAGCACAGCACAAATAACAGGAAGGAGAGCTCTAGCTGCTCTTTGAGGATCCCCAAGGCCCTCATCTCAGCAGCACTTGTTTGCCTGGTTTCACACAATACCACCTGTCCTCCCTCATTATCAATCAGGAGTTTGCCTACCAACTTAAAGGGGAAGTAGCCTGACTGATACAAGGTGATGGAATAAGAAACATGCTTTCCACAGCCAGGACAATAAACACAATCTCTTAAATTAAATCTCTCTAAGTTAGAAATTTCCAACTTTTTTTTTTTTTTTTAAATACAATCCTAAATGGTAGCAAAGATTATCATTCCTAGCTCTACATACACCACTTCAATGTAACTCATCTATCACTAACTCATTTGAAAGCCGTATTTTATGAAGCCTTGAGCTAAACCGCAGCTAATCATCTGGGCATGGCCCAGAAAATGTATCAGTGATCATAAGGAAGTGAATAAACAGCAGAGAAAAAACAGATGACAGAAAGACTAAAGCTTCTCTTCAGTTATCTTTGTAAAGAAATTCACAAGCAAAAAGATGTCACAAGCCTCCGGCACTTGTGCCAATCGTGCATCCAGCAGCACTTACCATTGCAGCATAGGCAGACACGCTTAATGGATACCCAAGGCCACGCCAAAGTAATGTATAATCACAGGCATCTTTCATGTATACCTAATTCCAGATCCATTTTTGGATGTCCTTTTGTTAGCAGCACAGCCATTTAAACGGATCAAGGTTATACCGAAATATAGCATACATCTAATTATCAAAACCATCGTGCACTGAGGCTGCAGCTTGCCCATGCCGCTTTTCATCCCTGGGGGCAAGAAGCCCTCAGACTCATTGCAACAGCCACATTTTTAGACTCAACCTCTCAGAAATTACTAAGTGAAGCACCTTAAATAGCACAATTAAAAAGCCAAAATACAGGGCTTAACTTCACTGTCTACGATTCACATGCAAGAAAGGAAATTAAAAAAATACAAAACAGGAAAAAAACTTAACTACAAAGGAGAAGCACATACATAGTCCTTCCTTTAGCTTCAGCAGCTGTGTCACTAGGGGTCTGTCCACGGAGCTAGCAGACCCATCTGCATTTACTCAGTGCCTCCCTTAAATTCCCAAGCTCCCCCTCTTTCCTTAGAAAGATCTAGCCAGATCAGGTGATATTACTCAGGCAACTCCCACTGCTGTAATTTTGTACGACCTCCTTTTAGGTTTGGGTTTTGGGGTTTTTTTGGCATTAAATCCCTTTTAATTGTCAGTTTCCCCCATCTCAATTTCCCCTGATTGTCTTGTTAAAATCAAACAATACACATTGTTAGCAGACTAACACATGCTGTCCTGGATGGAGTCACACAAACAAAATCATTAACTATCAAAATCAAGTAGTTTTTGTACCAGTTGTTGAACCCATTCTACCTTAATAAATCATAGCTTTGATTCCACATTTAAATTCAGTTTCCAAGTTTCATAAGGAATATGGACATATGAAAGCTAATAATTACAAGGCCAACTGATACATTTTATTGCCATCCTTTGTAGACAGGGTGATCCACTGGATGACAATTCTCTTTTAAAGTGCTGTTTTGTGATCATCTTCATTTACTTTACACTCATTCTTGCATTGATATTTATCATGTCTGATGAGAATTGATATAAACAAGTATAATCAAGATTATTTTAGCATCCTTATTATACAAACACTTTTGGGTAATTGTATGAAAAATGTGGTTGTATATTTATTCAGAGCTACAAGTATCACACAGGCCAGTCATCTTAGTAACAACCTTACTAGTTTTATAGCTACAACTATAGTTACAGTTCAGCAGCAATATCAACAAACTGGAGAGAGTCCAGGAGACTGGAGACATGAGAGGAGAGGCCGAGGGTCCTAAATTTGTTTACCCTGGAGAAAGGGTGGTTTAGGGAGAATCTAATTGCTGTCTTATACTAGCTAAGGCAGAGTTATAGCAGAGACTTCTCTGAGATGCACAGCAAAAGAACAAGAGGCAATGGTCACAAGTTTCAGCAGGGGAAATCCAAATGGGCTAAAAGGAAAAAAAAATTCACAGCAAGACTATTTACACACTGGGACAGTTTGCCCAGAGAGGCTGCAGAATCTCCATCCATGGAGATTTTTATTTTTTTGTCTGCTTCAGGCAGACAAACCTTGAGCAACCTGCTCTAATTTTCGGTACAGCCGTGCGTGGAACAAGGGCTTGGGCTTCCCAGCCCCACAAGTCTCTCCCACCTAAATTATCTGATTCCAGTGCATGTGTAAAACAAAGCAGGAGAGTACCTGCACATCTTCTGCTTTGCATGTGATGAATCCAAGCAGCCACCACAGAGACAATGTCTCCTAAAGCATTTCTTTTCTTGGACAAAATAGCTGCCAGTTTTAAATGTGATACCCAGGAGAAAATGCTTGAAAAAGGTAACAAAAAGATGGAGAAACTTGTTTAGTGATGACCCCTGCCCTGCATATTTTAAGAAGCAAAATACCTCCAGAGTTTATGTCAGTCTGAAAGAGCTCTCCCTAGCTAAGAGAGATGTTTAGGCTCTTTCCACGGCTCTTGGATGCAAAAACATGTTGGTGGCAAACAGCAGGAAAGGAACAGGACTTTTTGCATCCCGCTGTGTTTCTCTGGTGGAACACAAGAGGCAGGATTCTCTCTGTTTGCTTTAACAATTACTTTACCTTGCATCAATAACCAAGAAACCCCTAGGTCATTCATCCCAAAATCTTAACAAATACAAGATAGTTACTTAAACTAAAAAAAGCTTCCTCTGCTGCCTTTTGAGCCAAAAGAGCATCATATATTCTTGGGTCCTTACCCAAAAACTTTTAGCATAAATGCTTTTTTTATGAGGCAGATGACTTTGTGGGTCATTCTTATGCTAATCTCACAAAACAGTTTTTGGGTTTTTGCTTCCTGGTAGAATAGCATGTCCTTTGGTCTTATCTTGCACTTTTTTTCTCAGCTGTAATCTATGAGTAGATTGTCATTCAAGCCTCTGTGCTTGAATGTCTCTGTATATCCAGGTTGACTCCTGGCTCTCAAACAGAAAGTAACACACTGCAACATGGATCAAAGCAGGTACTTATGCTAAAAATCACCCTGCAGTGGGAGCTAGGGACATTTAAGTTGTCAAGCGAAGACAGAAGACCCACATTAGGAGACTGCAGCCCAGAATAACTAGACTCTCCCTTTACCTCTGAGGGTAATGGCATTAGAAACCCATATAGCACTTTACCAGTTACCAGTCATTGCATTCTCTGAAGAAGATCTGTTCCTTTCACTTGCATTACAAGGAAGTTTGCAAGTCAGACCTTATATGGTAGGAATCTTTCCTAAAATTTGGATGAAGAAATGGTTGCAAAATGAATGGCAGCATTTAGAACTTTTTGTTTTCTCGGGGGGGGGGGGGGGGGTGAAACTGAATATGAGTTACTAGCAGAAGATATCTACTTTCCCTTGTCAGACAAAGTTTGTGAGTTACATTTGTCACAAATGAAGCAAAGACTTGATGAGAAGCCCTTGTACACAAAAGCTTCAAGAAGATGATGAATAATTTTTGATTAAATCTTTGATATGAAAAGTTTGCAAATCCATTTACTGCCAGAAAAAAAGATTTGGTTCTCTTATAGTATGAAAAAGTGCAAACACAAGGAAAGTCATCTTCTGTGTTTATATAATGATATATTCCTTTTAGATGAATATTACAAGCCAGGAAAGGGGAAGCGGTCAGCAAGATGACTAAGGATGTTCACAAGAGTTTAAGTATCAGTACTGCTTATTACTGCTCATCATTAGCATCAGTATTACTTACTACCAATCACAACTGGGAAGTCTGAGTTGGTATTTCAGAAGAATCTGTATAATTATGTTCTATAGAATATGAAAAAAAGAAGACTTCACCATCCTCTCTATGCCAATGTTGGTGACATTTGAAGTATGCAAGCAGTAAAGCTGTGTCCAAGGCTGCAACAGGAGAAGATGGGGGCAGCAATGTATAGCTGGAAAAGTTACATTGTCTCTTTCCTGCTATCAGCTTTGTCAACCACGCCGTACTACTAGTTGACATGACTTTTTCTAGAGCAAGACAGATACCAATTTTTATTAGATTATCATTTCTTTATACCCTGCAGGGTGGTCTCCTCTCCTGTGTCACTTCCATGATGTGAAGGTTGAGTTATATACCATAGTGAATAATGCCCTAGTCAGTCATCCTGAATGTATTTATGATGAGGACCAAAGAGATAGGTGTTCATGCTGCTTCTGGCACAGAGCACTATGGTTTGGTATTTCATTGTGATGGTATTGTCACTGCTGGGAATTCTGAGCTGCAAGGTGAGGAAAAGTCCTATTTGAAGTCCAGTGTTTTGGGCTCAACTCCCCAGTCATGACACTCAACCTCTGTAGAACACAGATTTGAATAAATTGGATATGCTGCTTGTAAATTATATTATGCATTCTTTCTATGTGCAAGACTGGAGTAGCATTTACCTGTTTTCATAAAGTAATTTCAGTTCCTTATATGAATAGCAGTCTCATCATATACAACCAGAAGATGTTGGTATTAATATAGTATTCTATTTTTAATTGTACACTATACAACTAGCAAGTAACTCTTATGCATCTTTGTAATCTAATACACATCTATTTCTTTTTTACTTCAGTATTTTCCTTTTGCATTTTCCGAATACACCTCCAGAAGAAGAAGGGCTGACGGAATCTTTAAACCAATTTCTGTGATTTGGGAGTGAATCACAAGGGTATGAAAACTGTAATTAGCTTTGGTAATGTACCTGTAAATCAGGCAACCATACAACTGCAGTTAGGCTTTCTGAGATGTGAGGTTAGGTGCAAGGGAAATAATCTTAGTTTCTTCTAGTGATCACAGTCATGGAAGCACAGCCTGCTGAGGTGTTTAGTCCTCTCTGTTTTGCATTAGGATAATGACTTGAATTTTCTGATACTTTAATGGTTGCTTTCATCAGTGTGACCCTCCCACCCACAGCTATAGGCAATAGGTGGCCTATAGGAGGCCAACAGCCTTTTAATCACTGTGCCCTCCGATGCAGGCAATAGCCAACTTTCATGTCCAAGAAGGAGATAGGATTTGTGGTCCAGGAAGCAGCTGTTTGTCTTTAAGATCTGACTAGGATTAAGTGAGCTTGGAGCTTAGAGAGGCTTACAAAATGTACATATTGCCATATCTAGCTCAGGATTTGACCTTCTGTGCGAGCTGATGAGGTTAGTGTTATCAGAAATTCCATATCATGACATAAGACATAGCTCCACTTTCAACACAGGCTTTTCAAGTATTGCCGTATAGCTTAAGGGATATGACTTTATTGCCATTCAACTTTGTCTCCTATTAAGAACCAAAATTTTATAAGTCACAAAGTCATGTCAAACAGTAGAGTAATATTTGAGATGTCTTTGAATAGGGCGCTCTGCATTCAAAACCACTTAAACTTCTGCTTCTTTGTTACTCCTCCTGGAATACAGCCTGGATTTTTCTGAGCATTGCCCCTGAATTCCAGGCTATCCTGGAGAACAGGGAAGGCTAGCTGAGGAAACTGCAGCCATTTCAGAGGAATCAGACACAACCTTGCCTTTTAAAGCAGTGCATCCTAATGTATTTAGACAACTGCCAGGTCAGTTGCAGGCCCACATAATTTTGCATTGTTTCCCAAAGAAGAAATTTAGTCAGAGATTTTTCTCTGAGGGACTGACTGCAACTCACTCAAGACCTGTCTGGAATCACTATACGAGAAGATAAAACAAAAAACATTTGTCTAGTCTTTACAAGAGAAAAATTGCAAGAGAACTTTGATATTAAAAAAATGCAAGTATTGGAAGGGAAAAAAATTAAGGTTATATCTGTACCGGACTATAAATCCAAAGGGAGGTAGGAAACTCAAAAATGCAATGGAGGCTTTATAGATAAGCTTTAGCACTTAACAGTGAGGGATGACCTTTTTGTAGTGTTTGAAAACTGCACCATATCCTCTCCCAGTTTATAACTTGGAATGATTTGTCCAGGAATGTATCAATTAAAAAAAAAAAACAACAAAAAAACCCACAAGATTTTAGCATTTTAACACACTATCAGCTTTCCACTGGTTCAAATGTTTTAACAGCAACATCAAAAACTCTCAAGATTTTCCAGGTAGTTACAGTTCGTTGCAGACTGTTCTGAGGCTATCGTTATTGAGGAATTTAGCAAAGGTTGCTCTATTTAATTGTGTAACAGTCTATGGGAATGTCCACTCAGTTTCTAATTTTCATAATACAGTCTTCATGATTGTAACGAGTGGAAGGCATAAGAAATCTTTGATTCCTGTTGAACAGTTTTCACTGTAGAAGACTTGGCCACCAATACAAAGTCTATATAGCTGCATGACCCCTTGGAAGGCAGCTTTGGCTCCACGGGATGCTGCAGCAGAACAGATGATGGGTCTGAAGCAGGGATGTAGGAAGAAACACATCAGAAAAAGGTACTTTATGATTCTGGGTTCAGTTCTGCAAAGATCTTACTTGGTGAACAAAACCTGTTTGAGACATTCCTACCCTAGTCGTTGCCCCTTGGTCCCACTTTGGCACTGCCACTCAGTCACCCTGCAGTCTAGCTTTAAAGAAATCCAAAAAGCCCAGCTCCTTTCTGTTGCTAGCAATGTCAGAAAGGCCTCAAAAAGATGACTTGCCCAGCCCTGGTTTCGCTCTGTTATGTGCCATTGTCCCTTAGACTCCTTTGTCCCAAATGACCCTTCTTCCTCCCTGCATGCAGTCCCTCCTGCCTGCTTCTCCCCTCAAAGCTACCCTTAGTCTGTCATCCCCACATCCCAGCTCACTCCTCCTTCTTCAGCTCATGCTGTCTCTCTCTGCCATGCAGTGATGCTACAAAGGAAGGGAGAAGTATAAAATTCAAAGAATCATCAAAAATCAGTTCTAGTGGACAATAAAATGCATAGCTATGTAATTGCTGTATGACATCACTACAGGGCACAGTGAAGGTTGTTTACTTGCTTTAATTAGGTATTTCCTTACGTTAACATGTTTGCATTTCTTTTAAATTTATTCATGTCTATTGAATTTTGTGGGCTTGTAAAAGTTGTTTTGGGGATAATTATAACACCCTGGTTATTTCTTTTACCCCCAAGTTACTGAAATACACTCTCAGTTTCAACTCTGTTTTAACTCAATGTTTCCATTAGGGAATATACAGAGCTTCTTGTTTTCCGGAACTGAATTCTGTTAAATTATATTGAATGTAAATTTCATTTGTAATTTCTTTACTTTGAAACTGAAAAATAGTCAATTAAGGACCCTATTATAAAAATTAGTGGCACTCATCTACAAATCTCAGCTTGATATTCCTGACTAATTTTTTAACCTCCCAACAGTTAAATCCTAAAAAAATGTTTTGAGACACAAGATATTTTTCACTCACAGGTAGGTGACAGGAAGCTGTTCCCAGGTGAAAAACTCTGTCAGAAGCAAGGACAGCTATACCTTCTTCCTGTATCATTTTTCTCTGTAACAAGTAGTTTTCTGACTTGGATACCAACTGAAGCTCTCAGATCCTACCTTTCAGGTGCATTTGCCCACTAACGAAGAACAGTAAAGCCCAGTGTCCATGGAGACCCCCTGCTGCATCCTACTTGGGAATACCTAAGGTCCTGGAGGCCACCACAGCTCTGCTTGTCCTACTGAAAAGGCACCAGAAGAAGCAGTGCCATCATCATACCACACATCCAAGATTTGCAGCTTCATGTAAGCACTGAAGGTGGAACATAGGAGGAGAGGGAAAGCAGTGAGCTATGATGCTAGCTGGCCATCAAAGGCAGATTGCTGGTTCTAAACAAGCGATAAGGCGGCGGGAAAAAACAGTTTTCCATGGCTGTGGAAATGCAAACCCACCGCCTCCAAATCTGTATTAGAATTTCCAGCCACCTACAGAACCTATAGGCCAATCTTATTCTCTAATATTTGTTTTTGGACCTAAATTCTGTTGTGGGAATAGAAATTTCTTTGGAAATTAAAAAGTGAGGGTTTATCTTAAATCCTTTTAATGACGTCTGCATACAAGTAGAATCTCACTTCCCCCCCCCCATCTAGATATTACATTAGTGGAAAGGTCTGTTAGATTATTGGAGTTTAGGGGTGTTTTTGGTTGGGTTTTGGGTTTTTTGGTGGATTTTTGGCTCCTTTAAAAGGGACAGCCTGTTATAACAGGTGCATTGCAGACAGGTGCTGTATAAGGTTCTCTACATAGCTCTGCCAATGCTTTTCAATCATGATCTACAACACCCCTGTTACTCCTCTGTGGGGCCTCCCCTCCACTGCAATTGCCAAGGTTATGAATTATGCCATCATGTATTGATTTGGACAAATGTCCACTACTGACTAGGTCGACACCACTGAACTTGGTTCGTGGGTAACACAAGCCAAATCTTGGAAGGCTCAAGCTGAGCATTTAACCCACTGTGCAGTCTTTCTCACAGTTTTCCTCTTTGATTCAGTCACACATTATGTACCCTGACTCCCATGTAGAAGATTTGTGGCAATTGCATGATGTATGAGGTGCCATTTGTAAAATATTATTTAGTGTAAAACATGATGTTTTTTCTGTTGATTTACAAGTTGGATTTATAAATCTGCACTTCTCACAGTTTGAGTTATATATCTTGCCTCTGATTTATAAAACTCACCAGTAAATCTTTAGCAGAAAGTTTTGATTCAGAAATCATTATTTTAAACATTAGATTTAGCTAAAACATTCAACTGCTTTATAAGTCATGAAATGGATTTACATACCCCAATCTGGATTTACAAATTCTACAGCAGATTTACAAATCATGCTGAGAAATTCCTAAATAAAATGCTTTGATTTATAAATCTTCACTTTGCACTTAGGATACAAGTGACTGATTTATTACTCTGAAACTATATAATGATTTAGTTTATAAAATCTTACTTTTACTTTAAGTTAAAGTTCTGATTTATAAATACTGATTAAGTTTACTGCAATATAGGCCACAAAAAGTAAAATTGTTTGGTGCAGCGCTGCTTTACAAATACCTCCCTGCACACATGAAAGGCAAGACATTTCTGAGAGGTCATAGGTAACCAACTGATCAGAGTTAGCAGCAGGGCAAAGAAAGAAGAAAAATTGGGAGGAAGAAACTCTTTATTTCTTGCTAATAAGCCCAAGGTTTTGAGATGGAACATTTTGACTACCCTGTCAAAATCATTTCTCAGTTCAAAAAGCTTTCTCTAACCCCAATCTCAACCCCCAACTACAGGGAAATAGTTTGAGTGCCTCCAAGAACTCCAGGAGTTATGGGGACTTCTATTGAATGTCGTGAGGAGTTCCATTGAACACTGGAGGAAATTTGTTCCTCTCAGGTGAACTTAATGGTTTCCAGCTTTTAGGCTCTGATCAGATGTCATTTATTTGCACCATTCCAGCCCAGGTGTTTTCAAGTATTCCAAACCGAGTAGGAAAATAGGAAAGTGTAAGAGTGAAGGAGACCTCTGCGAATGCCTCACTCTTTGATGTGCTCCAAAAACACTTACATGACCAACAGGGCATTTAAACATTTTAGATACTTGAGAAGCAGTTAATCATTATTACCCATCAAGGACTCAGAAGGGATACTGAGTACAGACAGAATTGTCAGATAGTATAAACATAAAATGCAGTGGAATAGAAATTAAACAGTCCGTTTTCAGTAAAAGCCAAATTTCTTGGAAATGTTTTGGTAATGTTTTTTTAGAAATTACTAACAGAAGGTTTCATCCAAAAAGTAAAATTCAGAGTAATTATCTGGAACCCCCTGAAGAAACCCAAGCATCCTGTCAAATTGTGGGACATAGTGCCAGCATTCAACCATCGTAGATGAAGCTCCCTTTCAAAGCTCACTTCATAAATCTTCAGGAAACATAAGCAGACTGGAGAACCCCATTTTTTTTATCCAGGTAGCTCTGTTAGAGGGTATCAGCAACACTGACTCTGGGAGAAGTTGTCTCTCTAACACAGCTGGAATACATACACAACATAATACAAGGTTGCTGGAGCACAGGGTTAGAAATCACGATTATTGTTTTCATCTTCATTTCTAACACTGAATCACCAAGACCTAAATCCTTCCAGACATTTGGGTTTCTAACTTCCAGTGGAAGTTAGACATCTACTTAACTCTGAGGGTCTGACGACAAAGGTGCCTTTAGATTACCTCTTCCCTCCTTGTCCATGAGTTTCCAACCCTGTACAATGGGTCTGACAACAGCCATGTACTGCATCAGTAATCTGGGAGCTGTTAAAGACAGGAATTTTGAGGCACTGTGGGGCAAACACCGATCCTCTACTCTCCCTGCTCTCCTTCCCACCTCCTCAGACAAATATCCAAGATATGTAATGTACTTCAGGAAATGTAAACACAATACATATGAACTGACACTCTTTGTTAATCTTGAATGCTTCCTTTTATTAAAATAGCATGTGAGAAACTAAGAGCATGTATTGGGTTCTCCTAATGACTGATACACTACTTACAGTATACTTGATTTTTAAAATGTAATGTTCAAAAGTTCAGTTTACCATTTGTAAAATGGAGATTATATTTTTAAAGCACTCTAAAATTTATGGATGAAAATGAAATATTCATTCATAAGAATGCAGTATTATTTTATTACAAAATTATCATTAAATTGTGAGTTTTCTGAAACTATTGTATTTGACTTTGCTGTCAGATTTTTGGAGTAGAAGAAATAGTTACACAAGGTTGAAGCCCTAGAACTTAACAAATAAAACGAGGATCTGATCCAAAGCCAGAGAAGGGAATGACAATGCTTTAGTTTTCTTCAGCAAGCTCTACATCAGGCCTCTTCTTGCTGGTACAGATAATGTAGTTGGTACAAATTCCAGTAAGCTCAAATGCAGGTGCAAAAATGATCATGCCTACATGCATATATATATTATACTCACTTCAGCTATAACCAAGTGAATGGCTCCGGTAGGGATGACCAAAAAAATTCACCTAAGTCTCATTTGTGAACATGAATTATCAGTTACTGCAATTCCACAACTGCTGCATAATGGACTGCAGCAGTCTGAAACTTGATTCCTATATTTACAGTAGGTTAAAATGCAGCAGAGGCCTGTAAATGCTGCACCATACTAGATATACACAGTTTTTTTAATTTACCTTTTGAAGAAGATTGTGGCGATGTCACATGAAAGAAGAATGGCATTATCGGTTTGCTGATGTAAGGGCTGTGAAGCCCAGTCCCCAAGCTGTGCCACGCAGGAGGCACAGGCATCCACTCAGTGGAAGTCCCCACTGTCATGCCAGCTGCGGGAGGCTGGCTGACCTACTGCTGCAAGTGTGAACCTCAGTAAGCTGAAGGTGTGTTTTGCCTGTGGGCTGTTTCTTCGAATTGCCAGAGCTCAGGAAAGAAAACAGGGTGCTTTGACATGACTGTGAAAAGGAAAGGTGGTTTTGTACTTACATCTTAAAGAAAATGGTGCACATGCATGTGCCTCAAAGTGCTTCTTGACAGACACAGATGGCCTCTTGCCCTCAGCCGCAGCAGTAAGTCCCATGCTCTCCTGCTCAGGCAGGCACCCGATAGCCGCAGAGCTGGGTCTCAGCCCTTCCTCCAGCCTTGCTTGTTTCCCTAGGGCAAGGCCTAACCCAGGAGGGCCACAGCAGCTTCTCCCAAGCAAGCACTCGGGTGCGAGGGGACCGCACTGTCCCTAATGCTCCTCACACCACCCCTAACCCTCCTACACAACTGGGGAACAAAACCCTTCCTTGTCTGCTGCAAGCTGCAACTTGCATCCGAGCCCAGTACACTCTGCAGCGCGGGGTGGCCAGAGCACTTGGCTGGTGCTATCAGAAAGCAGGGCAATGCCCAGCTACCTTCCCACGCACCTCCCTGAGAGGCTCAAAGATGTGTTAGCACTTTGAAAGCATCTCAGGTGTTGAGACTCCACATCTTAGATCTCATTGTCAGAATGACATCAGCAAAACTCAGCACACGTTTTCCCTCAGCTAATGGCATTTCTTTCCTATTCACTGTTAAATCCTTTAAATAATATCCCATTATCTGCAACTCACACAGATCTATTTAAAAGTCCACATTTACCCAATAGGTACCTTGCTGTGATGTCTAAGGCACAACAGACATCTGTATTTGTGATAACTACAGTATCTCAGCACCATTAGGAGATGATTTTAGGAAACAACCTCTCTTTGAATTAAAGCTCATGTTACTCATGCTAGCTTAAGTAGGAGTGACACTGTCGCAATCAGAGGATCAAACTACATCCTGATGCAACCTCACTGCTGGAATTGGCTCAGTGTAGTACCATCATTTGCTGTAAGTCAGAAGAAAATTAAGGCTATGCTTACGCTCTTGAACTTTCCTTTAGTGCATTTGGAGATTGACAGAAGACATATGCACCCAATTATTGAAATAAAAACATCTTGATGAAGAAATGAAATTGTTTCACCAACATATCCACAAGAAAAATAAAATAATCGAAGCAGGCCAGGCTGTTATGATCAAGTAGTACCCAACATCTAATATGATACCTCAAGTGCAAGTCTTAATGGAGTGGTTCTCAAATGCGTGGGATCAGATTTTCTGCTTAATCCTGTGAGCCTACAGCTTTATGTGCACCCTACATCTGATCAAGCACAATACCTGCTCAGATACTTACACGTGCATATTTTAAACATATATTTACTATGGTGTTACCACATCTGTATGCAGCTGCATGTGCACACATGCAAGTAGTAGATGTCCTCATACATAAACTAGGTACTTGCATATCTGGCAAACTTGCCAGAAAATACCATTCCATAATTCATGTTCCTGACAGTTCCATACTAGACCTACTTTTGATCAACCAAGCTCCCAACCTCATAGTCAAAGGAAGTGCAAGTTGGAAAGGATTTAGTATATTTTTTTTTGCAAAGCACTTGTCCCAGTATATTCAACATACCAACAAGGAGATCTTTTAATCCAGATTTTGTATCTATAGTTTCTCCAGTCAGATCCTGGAAGGACTAGGTAAGCCATCCCAGGGTGAGACTTTGTACTGAGATAACTTTCTTGGGCAGATTCTGCATTTAGCTGTTTCCAAGTGTTCTCTGTATTCTTAGATAATTCGTATTTCTTCATCACCCTTTTACAAATCTTTTGCCATTCTTTTAGGTATATATATTCAGCTACCTCCTTAAATTCACTTGGAAGCATTTGGAAAGTAACAGGACAATATGCAGTCCTATTTTCACATTCCTGCATAGTATAACAGCCATAGTTTAATTCCAGTGTATTTGGTTCCAGCGTGGTAGTTTTGGTTCACAGCCCAATTGTACTCTGGCATAAGCACTTGACGTCACTGGGAACTCTGCCTCCTTACGGCATGGTTGAATGGCTCTCCCAGTTCAAAGCCAGATTTGTACCTATGTTTGATTACTTACATTTATTTTCCTGACAGGTAGCCTTTTGCTGTAATTACAGTAGTAAAATTTTTTACATCCATGCTAACCATTTTTAATGTTCTCAACACAGAACTAAGAACATGCACGTACTGAAAAAGAGAGCTATATAAAGCAAAGGAGAGTTTTAATGCTGTTCTTCCTTTTCAGTCTTCAGTGTGACTGACATCCATTCAGCCACAAATAAGAAACAAAGCTTGTAAATTTACTGAACAAATCTCAGGATAGTGCAGCAAAGGTGTTTTGGTGAAAATGCTTCTGTGACTGAGATGTACGGAAATTCTCCAGAATCACCACTTTTGTGTGGAGCACTCTGTGATAGTGAAAGATACTGGAGATTGTTATCTTGGTTTGGTAAGACCAAGCAGACCAGCTGAACACACATGTAGCCCACACCCTGCCTACTCTAGATTGTTTCCTATTGTGTGTTTTTCAGTGTTTCCTCCATTCAGTGTTTAAAACTCCTAAGTGACAGGGCTTCCAATACTTCCCTCAGAAGACTATTCTGCAGATTAATTACATCTCACCATTAGGAGCTTTTCCCGACATCCAGGCTGAAATTTCCATTTTTAATAACATTTTCTTTTCATACTCCTACTGTCCTCTCTTCCTGGCCTTTCTTTCTTTGTGCTACCTTAAATAATCCTTCTCCGTCATTCAGGTCCAGTTCTCAGCCTGTTAAAGCTGTTTTGCCTCTCAGTGACAACACAAAGCAGCCTAAAAGCCAGTTTAACAGCCAGCAGAGGATTTCCCAGAGGAGGGGAGTCCTCGGCTCTGGTGGAGGCATCCTACCAGTTATACATCAGCCTTTTCCCAGCTCTGCGGTGCAGAGGAGCTGGCCGCTAATGCTATGCTGTATTCGTAGTGCAAAGCTGCTGTGGATTGCTGGGGTTTGGTCCATGCCAGGCTACGCTGCAGAATTGGGGTGCCTTTGAAATCTGCCTCTGATACTGTTTGTCGTGCTTCCCCTCCCAGACAGCAGAGCTGTTTCCGTTTTCCCCCAGGGCATTACCTCACATTTGTCCCAGCTGACATTCCTTTCCTTATTTCTTTGGCATGTTTCTGATCTCAGTTCCCTTTCTATTACTTCGCTGCCCTCAGTGATATTTATAATGTCTCCAATTTAGTATCATCTGTGAATTTCATTAACCGGCTGTTTACTCTCCTCTTGCAGATCATTAACGAGGATGTTAAATAACACTGGACCTAACGCTATTCCCTGCATTACATTAGTAGGAAACTTCCCTACACTTGATACATTGCCTTTTATTGTTCCGCTCTGTACAGCTCTCTAGCTAGGTGTTCAACACACGTGCAGAATTTCTAGAAGCTGATGTGAATTAATTTCTCAGGTAAGACTTTGTAAGCAAAGGTATCTGATGCCTCGCTAAAACCCAGTGCGTACCTAGCATTAGATATTATGGGAATTTTATTTCTAGGAAGAAATCAAGTTTTTTCTGCTAAGAAATGTTCTGTATAAGCCACAGTGCTCGTGATAACAGCAATGGAGGGACCAAAGCTGTTTCAGTGACTGCTACGCTCTTGTTACAATATTTTTTTCTCAGCATTAATGCTGTTTTATCTACAGTCAGTGCATTTCCTTGCTTTTGCATTTGCAAAAAGACACTATTTAAAAAAGACAGATTTTTGCATGGTTGTGTTTCAAGCTAGGAGTCTCCCACGCTGCAATCAAGGGTAATGGCAACTACTCACAGGTGTACATATATCACATAAACAAGTGAAACATTGATTGTGAGGGGTGCAGTGACAGTCCTCTATCCATAGCATAATCTTCTCAAGAGATATTTAATCAGATGATTATTTACATCTTAAAGACCAAGGAAAGGGAAAATGTTAACATCGAATTATGGGTAGGAATGATAAAGAAGATGCTATGCATGAAGTGCTCATCACAGAACTGATGAATAAAGGGTTTGCCTGAATATGCCTTAACACCACTAGTGCAATCTAAGCCCAGCCACTTGCATGATCTAAATCAGCAGAATCCACTGAAGCTAGTGGAATTTCAGCAGATCAAAACCCAGGAGACTGTGCCCTGACCTGTCTCTGAAGCTCTAAGCAAATCTCATGGTTTTTTGTCAAGTTTTTTTACAATTTCCAAATTAACTCATATTATACAACATTATAAAGCATGTTACAGAGAATACAGAGTCAAATGTCACCTTCAGAGGCTTGTTCTTCTGTATATAAAACTCTCCCAGATTAAACTGACTCTGGGTAGAGATAGGACATTGAGCTGAAATTTATTCTACTAATACTGAAATGGAAGAAGGCTTGCAAAAACCAATGAGGTTTCTAGTGGTGCATAAAAACATGTGGAGAGCTTATGGCACAAATTATAGTTACATCCCTTACACTAAGCCTTTCTTTTAGTAAGTACACATTTCCTACTGTAAGAGCCAGCTTCTTTTCTTAGCGGTGTAGTTCAAGGAGTTTGCCGTGAGGTACTTAGATTGTGAAGGCAGACTCAGAACTGGGACTGTTAAGAGCTCTGATCAAAAAGAATAATCTAATGTTACAGGTGAAATTCTTCCCCTAATTCAAGACATTTCACTGAAGAATACAAAACATCTGGAATTCTTTGGTTTGGGAGCCACAGAAAGAATAACAACATGGAAAGCAGAACAGGTCATTGTGCTGCCTGCTGGATTGGTTCAAATACACAAACCCCCATGTCACTTCCATCCGATACAGCTTTCACTCCGGAATGAACTACAGGCTGCAGAGATGTTAAATTCATAAACAGACCACTGCTACTTTAAAGCCTGGGAAACTATTAAGTGCTTAAAGATGAGTGACTGGTGCACATCAACTATTGCTCCTACTTTTATGATTGTTGTTGTGGGTTTTTTGACAACTGGTGCTGTTGAGTAGGACATGCCTGTAGGATTCGGAATTCTGCTTTCTACACAAAAATTATTGCCATGAATCTAAAGCTTCGGGTCACTGTATTCTGATCATCCCCAACACCAAATATTGTAGACAAAAACCACAGCAGAAATGGTAAGATGTCTATTATTCACTTAAGTTAGTAGCTCACCAGAGCAGCTGCTTACCCACAATCTGCAGTATCCACATCCTTATTGTCCATTAGACTTGTAAATCAAATGCTGGAGTGGGCTAGCTGGATGGGATTTACATAAAATCTCAATCAAATTCACGGCAGCACACCTTTCTCTTTGGTAATTAGATTCAGTGTCGTTTTTGGTTTTCTGAACCCAGTAACCCATTTCTTTACTTTATGATATCTTAGCAATTTTCATTAGCAAGTGAATTTCTATGCATCACTTTTAAAAAGCACCAGCTGCACCAGTAAAAATGTGCATCCATTCACTGAACAGCCAAAAAATCCAAACGCATATTAATACATCTATACTCATTGAACTCTCAAGCACATCTAAATAGCTATCACTTGTCCCTGATTTCCAATCCAATGTCCCACGTAATGCTGATGAAAATACAATAACAGTGGGTGCAAAACTGGTTGAAAACCATATCTAGAGAGCAATTATCAATGGTTCACTACCAAAATGAAAAAGAGGCATCAAACAGGGGGTCTAGATCAGGTACTATTCAGCACTCTCATTAGTGACCTGAATGATAAAATAAAAGGCTAGGCTTATGAAACTCGTTGAACAGATCAAACCAGAATGTACTGCAAATATGTTGAGCTAAAGGAAGAGCCAGACAAATTAAGAAAAGATCTGAAAATGTTTTGGGGCTATAAAGACTGTTTAATGCCATACTCAGATGCATAAAAACACACATATACTACAACACACAAATGAAGAAATGAAGTAATTGTTCTGCTCTATATATTGGGAAGACCCCTGGTGATACAAGTTTGAGGCACCTTTCTTCAACAAGGCTGTGATCCAAGTAGAGAAAATCTAGATGCAATGGTAAATCAAGAAGCCATAACCTAGCAGGTTAATTAACCAGTATTATTAAGCCAGCAAAGGAAAGAGCAAGGTGTTACATGTTAACCTGATAACAATTCACAGTCACATTAAAGGCTGCAGAAAAGAGGAATGGATTCAAAGCTGCCCTAAACCACAATGAATAGAGTAAGAAATAACAGGTTTAAATGACAGGAAGGAAGAGTCAGATTGGATATTAAGACAGAACTGTTGTATGGCAAAAACAGTGAAGCACAGGAAGAGATTTCCTGGACATATTGTGCGTTTTCCAAAAATGATGCTTTTAAACAAAAACAAGACAAGCATCTGCCAGGAATGACACAGGAGTGATCAGTTACACCACCCCAGGGCCAAGAGGATGGCCTCGGTGCCTTCTAAGAGCCCTTCAAGTTCTTGTGACTAAATTTAACAGCTTTAACATTTTCTAGGGAGACCAGAAATGTGAGAGCCCTTGTTTCGAGATGAAAAATATGCAGATTTCCAGTTCTTACTTCAAATCCAAGAAGAAATGTTGAGTTAAGATTTCTTATTCGTGATTCCTGCTTCTGAGCTTTTTTGCAAGACAGCATCGTATGACGAAGAGCTTCCCTGCATTGCAAGCTATTCCAACACCTCCTCACCTGCACTTGTTACTCCAATTGCTGTATTTCTTTTGGTACATTGGAGAAAGCTGTAGCGCGTATTAATTCAGAATTGATGGTACCTCTCTGGCACACTAACTGACTGGATGGCTAATTGGCTATTACAGCTGTGGTTCACAACAACGTATCTTTACCTTATCTTAACGGTCCTTTTTAGATGCCCAACGATAGGAAATTGTAATTTAAAAGTTTATTCATTTCCTTGCTGCCAAAGGATTCCTGATAAAAATTTGTTTTCCTTATCTCATATCAAGTTTGTAGATGAACTATAAACTTAGACTGCTAGACATTCCTGTACCATCAACTCTAATTTCAGTCTGGGCTGCTGAGGGGCTTTTTTCATTTATGAAGATGATACAAGGCTGTACCTTTTCCAACAACACAACCATACCTTACTCCATTCTGTGTAGCCTCTCCTGTACAATATTTCTTGTAGGAATGGGAGATTAATTCCCTATCACAGTAAAAAGTTCTCTGGTCATTTTTTAGTCTTAGTTCAACTAAAATTTGAAGTCTCCATGCAGTAAACTTCTTCATTTGATTCTCAGACTTCAGGGCATGGAGGCAATTTGATTCTCAACCTCCAGTCCAGAGGACTGATCCTTAAAGGCAAGGAATGATGGTTTAATCACACCGAAAGGATACAGCAATTAGAACTCAAACTAAATCTGGACTTGCAGCAAATGCTGGTGGAGAAATTTGTGAGCTATGTGTTCTCCATCTAGCATGTTCTCTCACTGTTATGAGCTGTAACAAGACCAAAAGGCTGTGACAATGGTAATGCAATGTTGATAACACTGTTCCATTATACAGTTCTTTCATTTAGAGAGGTTCAGACACTATAGGAATCTTTTAACTATTGAAATGAAACCCGGCGAAAAGCAGCAACAAGGCTCTGCATGGAAACAATCTTCACCACTGCAGAACATTTGAGGGCAGGAAATTAAGTATACCAAAATCTTATGTCAAGACAGTGGTGAGAAGAAAAGAAGGATTGGATTAAAGATGGATGAACTCCATAGTCAAAACCAGAAGCAAAAATTCTCCTATTCATCCCCCATTTTTATTTAAACACAAAGAGACTTTGAGTCTTTCTCCCTCCATCCTGGGTGTTGTGAAACTTTAGGAAACCTCCCTGGGGCTGGAGAAAAGATAGATGTCCTCTGCTGACCTGCAGATGGGTGAGTCTAAGGGCCAAGGTACAGAAGCCTTTGAAGGGAGATACAAGTTAAGCTCATTTGGCAGACACACTTCTCTCTCTCACTACTGCCTTAATTTTTCAGGTTGTATGGGCTGGCAGAGAAAGGGTGCGAATGTCTTGCCACAGTCTGAATCAGTTTTTCCAGTGAAGATCCTGGAAGGGGTCTGTCCTTGTTATCTACTAAAACGTTGACAATGTAAGAAGAAAATCTATTTTTATCATCATCATTAACTTCAAGGAATAACCACTGTTAGCAGAAGGATGGCTTGGCTAAGAGGGAGCAGCCTGAGCCACAGCAACACTGCCTGGCCTGGGACTCCCACTCCTTCACTGAATTAGCTTTAAAAAAGAACATAACACTAGGGCAAGAACCGATGGCAATGAGTAACTCCAGGCATGCAACTGAGAGCAAAACAAGGCTGCACGAACATGCATGGGAAAACCTGATCTAAACTGTCATTACCAAACACCCTCCCAATGCAGATAAGGTCCAGCTGTAACTGTGAAGATGACATTCCTCTCTAGAGATGAGCCAAGCTGGGGGAGGATGTGTCCCACCACCATCGCCACGATGTTTGAGCTACTGCCAGCTACGGAGTAGAGAATTCATCATCTGTCAGTGACCTCCAAGATCAGTCAAAGTTTTCATTGCTCAGAAAGGAAAATCATACAAAAAGTGAAACATCTGTTAGGAGAATAAGCTGCATTTTATGGTGTTTGCTGTATGCAGCAACATGCCTGTAATCTCAGACCATGTTTGCTGTAACATACTGACTCAACACCTCTCTTCACTACACAGTTCTGATGCCTGAAGTCACCTTGACTGGAGCAAGTATTAATTTCTGTCCGTGGTGTTTTAAGTGTTTGCATAGATAGAGTTATCGAGGCAAGTGTGAGCAGATTGTAGGTACGGCCAGAGCGGCTCCTTGCTCGGCTGTCCTTTTGGAGCTCTGCTCGAGTTACGTACCCAGCAGTCACCGAGTCTTTCCTTACACATGGTCTGGAGTGTAAAGTCACAGTAGTATTCAAAAGGTTAAAGCAGAGTGAACTGTTAATTTTAATGCTTTCTCTAAGCTTCAGTTTTAATAAGCGAAAATGATGTTCTTATTTGCAGTAAAGTGGTGTTATAAAATTCTGTCTGTCAAGCTCATTTTAAAACCATGGAAATAAATGATCTGACAAAATCAGGCTATTAGACAAGTGAAGAAGAGTGATTTCCATAAAAGTAGAGGAGCTGTTCCTTAATTTCACACTTGGTAGTCTTTTGGGTCGACTAAATTTTTAAATAAGTGATAAAATTATATTAGCGCAATTGCATTTTTATAGATTTTTTTGGCCATTGTACTCTTTTTCAATTCCTTTCTTTTAACTCAAACCATTCTACTGAAAGGTTAGCTCTCAACTTATGTTACCTCATAACAGTTTCTGCTCACACAACAGAACTGTAGGTTCACAAATCCTCTGTAAAAGTACCCAGAATGACCACACTGACCCAAAAGTATTCTAAAGTGGAAAGATCATTTTATTGCAGTCACAAAGTGCTGAGATGCTGGCCCTGCACACTGCATTTGACTGTCTGCAGAAACAGATGTGTAGTAAGTCACTTCAAAGTAGTTTGGTTTCATATATGAACATTTTCTTTGGGAGCAGACTACAATTTCCATCATCTACACCATGCATGTAAAAGCCAAACAGACAAGATGCTTTTCCATGTCCAGGTAAGTGTGGCAAGGATAGCCTTTATAGAAAGATAAGTCACTGTTCACAATACCTAGCCAATGAAGATCAGACAGGCCTGTTTCTCCAGGCCTGTGTGTTTCAAAACACACAGCTCGATGCTGATTGACGTCACAAACTCATTCTGGGGCTGGTGCCCCTCAAACACATTCCAGGCAACAGGAAGGACAACTGCTCATACTCAACTCTCCCCTTCACCCCAGAAACGAGGGAAGTTTCCACACCCACAACCCAAGGGAGAATTTCTGTTGCCAGTTTTCCTAGCCTAGCCTGAGGAGAGAGGAGCAAGTCTGTGGCTTCTCCTCACCTGAACCCAACCACCCATTTTAGGAGCACAGCTGGCTGCATACAGGAATCTGGAAACACTTCTAGCACCGCAACCTCTGCCATGGATTAATTTGTCCACCTCTGGAAATTTATGACAAACTTTCTTCTGACAAATCAGATCACATATTTCAAGATTAAAGCTAATTCTCCTCCTCACAGATTTAAATAATGTTCTAGCAATTATGTTGTAGTAGGGAGGTCAGTATAAAAGGATTTTGACCCTTTATGAGGTCAATGACTCTTCATCTCATCTTGCTCAGTTTCATTTGTTTGTTGAGAGAAGAGATCCAATACATTGATACACAGGTTGTGACATGCTGTTTGAACATTAGCTTACTATAATTGGTCATGTCATCACGCATCATATTAACAATATGCACAAAAGTGCCCTGAAACAATTGTCTTATAGATCCATCACATATCGTAACGAAGCTTCTGGGACTGTTATCCAGCAGCATTCAATTGTGATGCACATTCTACTTGAGCTCTGGATCTAAACATCACTGTCATCTTAATAGTAAGCAATAGATTAATAACTTCCTGCTGGCTTGCAAAACCTACATGCATGTAAAAGATGGCAATACAAATTTATTGCCACTGAGCATGCTCAAAATAGAAAGCCTGTAGAAAAGCAAAGACTTCTTTGTGTATGCTTTTCAAACTAACAGCTCTGAGTTTTCTCAAGTATGGCAATTCCTTACCCCTAGTAATGCAGCTAAGTGTATTGCAGTAAGTTGTTCCAAAAAGTAGAACTTTTGGAACAGAATAATATCTTCATCTATCAGCTGAATGAGACACACGTGACCTTGAAATGCAAAATGAAAAAATACACTAGCACCTTGGATTTATGTCATATAAATCACACAAAAAGCATTTTTTTGCACAAACATTTTTACATCCTCTTTCCCTATGCTTTCATACATTTTAAGAGAAGTGCAAAATCAGGTTCATTCCACATACAGCAACCTAGCTATATTTCAGTCAAATTTCAGTGTAATTAGGATGCCTAAATCTCCTAGGAAGTTCTGAGATCTCCAGCTAACAACCTTATCTTTTTTTCCTCCACCTTTTTCCAGCTATTTGACACTGAGAAATACAAGTGATTTAACTCCTGATGCAGTAGTCCAAATTCTGAGCAATTCCTTTATTAAGAGGTTAAGTGCAGAGGCAGGTCTTACAGTCAGAAATCCTCCTACCTATGGTTTTTGTAGCCTTGGAACATCATCAGCTGAATGACCCACATTCAACAAGAAAGTAAATATAATTATCCTCCTTATACCCAACATGAGCCATTGGCATGTAAATGCCATAATCCCCAGCAAAGGCACTTTGTAAGGGAAAAGTCCCACAAGCAGGTAGAATTAGAGTATAAGCAGAGATCTTAAATAAATGTGAGAGACTTTCCCTCACTCCCATCCCAGAATTTGTTCTAGGAAGGGTCCATGGGCAGCAGTTTACAGAACTCGAGCTTTATATTACTGCAAAAAGACGCTGTTGCTGATTCTGCAGGGTCCGCACTATTCTTTGAGCGAGTCAGCACTGAGTGAATGCCACGGTATTTGTGCAGCTGGTAGTACTATTTTTCAGATAAGATGGAAAACGATGCAAATTTTAATAAACCATGCAGACAAAACTATTAACATTCCTACAGCCTGTTCTGCATATTATCTCAGTCTTTTAACTAAATTCCAGCTGATCTGCTCCACTCTGCGTGGCTGCAGACCCTCTGGACTGGAAGCACAGCGCAATGGCACTCTGCACCTCTTAAGCACCAGCAACACATGCACTGGATCTGGGCCCCAGTGAAAAGGGCTCTGTGGAGCAGGAAGCTGTACAAATGTGCTTTTTTCCCCCCACATAAAGCTTGCTACACTCCATCTATCAGAAAATAAGCTGTTTCTTTCCATCCCTACTATTTCTGCTTGTTGATACCTGTCCTTCTCCTTAGCACAAGCCCAAGGGTCCGGGACCACCATTTCAGAAAGCTCAGACAGGTGAACCAGGGCAAACAGCCTTTCTTCTCCAGCAAGGGAGCTGCTCTATGAGGTAAGCACACTGCTATGGGGCAACTGCACAGGTTGAGGACACTCCCGCCAATGCATTAAGCATAGTCACACACTGTGCCGCCTTCCACCACATGAAGGCCCTCAGCACAGACGGCACGGAGTGGCACGAACACAGTCACCAGTGCCACCCCACAGCACCTCTTAAAGCCCTCAGCCATGGCAGATGGAGGAGTCTGCCAGGGATACCGCAACCTGTGGAATCCAAGAGGCTCATTGAGAGCTTTTTTTAAGCCTAGGAAACAATAAAAATCCACTTCCCAGGAACGAAGGAAACCTGTAGCAGTGCCAGCTGCTCGGCCTCAGCCTCACACACTCCTTCCTGGATGTTAAATACAAATAAACAAGCTTAGGACACTCCAGCAGCTCCACTCCACACAGGAGATGCACATTCAGCAGAAGTGAATACATGCTCTCATTTTTATTAAAAGGAAAGCTAATTTAAAGCTCTCTCATATCTTGGACTTAGGAAGTGCGATGCATGTGCCTAAAACAAAGCAGTGGGAATTGTGCTGAAGCCGGCAGATGTGCCCGCAGGCAGCCAGCCACCAGCCAGCCTTTGAGGAGGCTCTCGTGCCGCACCAGGGACTCCTCGGGACCGTCTCGCTGCTGATGGGGCTCCTCAGCACTGAGGCAGCACGGGGACGATCAGCCCTGCCTCACGTCAGCCATGAACCCCAAAGAGAGCCCAGGCACTAAGAGGCCTCGGACATATAACATGCTCCCTGGCTTCCCCTGTACCCAGGGAAGGTCATACAGTCCCTCTCAGTTCATCCACGACTTGCAGCCCCCATCTGTAGCCATGTGGCAGGAAAAGAAACCTACCTAAGGAACAAGAACAACATACAACAGATAATTTACCTCAGGTTTTTGGGGAAAAAGAAAAAAAAAAGCTGGCAGGTGTGAAGCCTTCTGCAGCATTGAGTCACTGGCAGCCCTCAGGCCTCCCCACAGTGGGCCTGAATGCCCACTACACAATATATGAAAAGTGCTTGGAAAGAAAAGGACACAGATTGAGTCACGGCAGCCCTCAGGCCTCCCCACAGTGGGCCTGAATGCCCACTACACAATATATGAAAAGTTCTTGGAAAGAAAAGGAACGACTTGCAGCCCCCATCTGTAGCCATGTGGCAGGAAAAGAAACCTACCTAAGGAACAAGAACAACATACAACAGATAATTTACCTCAGGTTTTTGGGGAAAAAAAAAAAAAGCTGGCAGGTGTGAAGCCTTCTGCAGCATTGAGTCACTGGCAGCCCTCAGGCCTCCCCACAGTGGGCCTGAATGCCCACTACACAATATATGAAAAGTGCTTGGAAAGAAAAGGACACAGAAGTTATTCTTTCAGTATTAAATCACTGTGGTTGATCCAAACACCACAGAAGCATCCAAATCAAGCTTTTCAGCTGCTCCCACAGACTTCATGCGAGACCCTGCTGCAACATTAACTTTAAAATTAGCACCATTTAAAACACTCAGAAAGTATGATATTGATTTATTTGAACAGATAGGGTTCTGGTTATTTAAACAAACAAGGCTACAATAGAGTCAATGTAAATCTACCTGGAAACTGGTGCACTGCACCGTGGCTAGTTTATTGCTTGGAACATCTTGCCATGAGCACAATGCAGAGAGGTTTTGTTTTGGGGCTGATTGTCAAGGACGTTAGAGCTTAATGTCTCAGGCACAAACAGCCTGCGTTGTCCAAGAGACCACCTCACCCTCCCCGAGCCTGGAGGTGGGATACTCATTTCCCCATCCTGGATTCACTGAGCACCTCCTGGTCCTGCTGGAAGGCTTGTTTCTTCTCATAGTGACTGGAAGGACTGGCTGAACTAGGGTGTTTTTACTGACAGAGCATAAAATTAGAGGAAAAGTTATAACAGTTAACAGGTGTATTATTAAATTGAAAGACAAATAATCCTCACCAACAGTTACCACAACAAAACTTTGAAATGGTGGAGGTGTCATCTTTCATAGCCACCAAGACACTCCTTAAAAGATGTCTGTAATGAACACAAATTATTCTCAGACACCTTCTGCTGGTAATAACAAAGTTCTTATCATTGTATTATGTTAACAAATAGTTTTTATTACATCAAATAAAGGTGTGAATCCACATCAGATTTGACTATTAACACATGATTAACAGCCACACCAGCATGGGCTAAAAGTATGTAGTCTATCTGCTTTTCAGATGTAGTCATCTTTTATATGAATCTTGTATAAAATCTATTGGGAGATCTTTAACAAACAGGACCAAGTCCTGTCGAATTCCCCAGCCATATACTATGAACACAGAGCAGTGTAGCTGTTAATAAGGGTATTCATCATGAGACAGCCTATTTTTGGCATTGTATATGACAGTCTCAGTAACTTACAATTGCCCCTTGAATGTGAACTTATCATTTAATTACACTCTGAGAGACTGCTTTCCCATATCACCCGGCAAGTTAGTTAACCACACAGCAATTCTCCAGCTAATCCAAGTGTGATTGGATCAGTCTAAGTTGCACAACATATCTTTCAATTCCTGGGAACCCCCTATGGAGCAGTCTGTTTATTTCCACCTCTGTTTTTTTTTCTTGAATTTAAATATGCACTGTCAAATGCTCCAAGATTTTGAACAGATAAATAAGTTGCCTAAAGAAAGAGGAATTTCGATTCATCATAAAATACCCAATGTTAAGCCAAATGGACATATAGAAAGCTTCGGAAAAAGTACCAGTAAAACCTTGGAAAGAAAAACAGATCAGTCATTGGCAAAGGTTTTGTTTATTCATAATCACTGTATCTTAATAAAAACAACAGGTGTCACTGGATAATTTACTCATATTTAGTATGTATTAAGAACACACATTTTGCAAAGGATGTGGGGTACAAAGGGCTTTTTTTGGTATAGGAAGCATATGCTTATGTTAAAACATATAATTGTTTGAGATCTTATAGTGGCCCAAGTTCCATTAAATGCATATTTCTGTGTTCCTATTGTATGCTTCATGCAATGTTGACAGATAGCCACAGTGCTCTACCTTGCTGCAATTCAGTTTCATGGGGATACGAAGCAGCTGTATCCTGAGGGACATGGTCAATCTGAAATGACACCTGACTTTCATAACATCATAGTATATCCCCTATAAATAGTTATTATTGTTATTTTTCTCCTTACCTGGGAAGACACACACAAAAAGCATTGCTTCCTGCAAGAGGCTCTCAATCTTTTGCAGACAAAAGCAAGGAAGGCGAGAAAGCGGGGGGGGGAGCAGGGGGAAGGGTGTTGTCTCATTTCTCCCATTCTGCTTCTTAACTGCCAGAACTAACCTACTATTGCTTCCTGAGGCTCTCAATTTTTTGCAGACAAAAGCAAGGAAGGCGAGAAAGGGGGGGGGAGCAGGGGGAAGGGTGTTGTCTCATTTCTCCCATTCTGCTTCTTAACTGCCAGAACTAACCTACTGCACAAGCCTTAAACATCGACACAAGCAGGTGCCCCAGTCACCTGTGAGTTTGGTCTGTACCAATAAAAGTCAGTATGTATTGCCTATGCAGTACATATTACATTCCCTTAGAGAGGCATTAACATGCCAGCTACATTTAAACAAGTGAATGTCTGGCCCCTAATAAAACCCACATAATTTAATACTAATGAGTCTACCAATTATGACCTAGTCTCTGAACTTCCTTTCTGGGAAAAATCATTGGGAAGGTAGTTCAATGCCAACTCTAGCAATTACATTACTGTTCCGATATAGAGAGCCCCAGCTTCACTTCTGGTCATTGCATTAACTGATTTGGGGTGCAGAGGGGAAGGGGTGAGGTGCGATTGTCTCCCTGTCACAATGAACAGAATCTAAACAAGCTTGCTGATCCTCAGACCAATCAGCTGCTTTCACATCTGAATCAGAATATACTGCTGACTTTAATGGTAGCAGAAAAAAGTAGGAGACTGCTTTGTAAGAGATAACTACTGCTAAATAATTTAGTAGTGCTGTTGCTTGGCTGTATAAGGTTTCCCACTTGAGAAGTGCCACAAACCCCATGTTCACCACTGTTTCTTTCAGTATCTATAGGAATCCTCCTTGAGATACATACAGCATGACCGCAACACCTACAGACTGCAAGATGGAGGGCTTTCAATCACCTATTTGCTTCTGGTTGAGCCTGGATGCAGGCATGTTATTTTCTCTGTTTGTGGTAGAACTCAAGATTAGGTGGAAACAAGGTCTCCCTACCCAAGCAAGAAAATACCACTCGGCAGAAACAGGAAGCATGCAGCCAAATTTACAGGGCAGTTCAGTATGGCACCGCCTACAATAATTTTCTTTCTGCTGCCTGCAGCAAGGTTGCCAGCTTAGGTCTCTCATCCTCACTCATCCGCTAGAAGACTGCATCCATTCATCATCTATCCAGAATTGAATTCAGTGCTTAACATATGTGTAATTAATAGGCTCAACTATGACGATAAGCTCCATTTTGAGCTGTCTGTTGAACCACACAGAAACTTTGGCTGGTGGAGAACAGACCCATCTGCCTTCTACACTTGGACCTGCCGCAGTCCCATGTGGCGTTCAGCACAGGTACAATTAGATACCATACCTCTGCCTGTCCCCAGCCACGACCACCATGCTCTGCTTCTGGTATAGACTCCCCCTGGAAGCCCTGCGGGGCCTTCTGGCAGGCAACACAGGATGCTGGTGGTATACCTTTAATTCATGGTGTACCTTTAATTTCTGTGACGTGCTGAGATAATACAGTGAGGAGTTCTTTAGAAATGCTATAAAAAGCTTAAATAAATAGATATTCTCTGTGGTGGGTCCTCAGCTCCGGAACTGACTCTTGCCAGAAATCCATCAGAGCCTGAATCTGGCACGCTCTCGTAGGAGATGCGAGACACATCTTTTTACATTCCAGCTCACTAAATGCAAGTGCCTGGCTAGTTCTGTGAAAAGGGAAAAAAAAAATGCCTGGAACACAAGGGGTCACTCCCTGTGCCAGCTCGAAAGTTGCCTGCCATCAGTTCACTGAGTACTAGCAGTTGGAAAGGACACATAGATACTACAGTGCTAGTGCCTTATAAATACGTACAATAATTAAAGCTAATTTCTACGAGAAACAACTTTGTGATCCTTTGAGACAAAGGGCTCGCTGTGGATGTATGATATTATCTTTGTTATTACTAAATGTTGCATACACTATTGCTGCCAAACATGTTAACTCCTCACCTCATCCCTCAATGAGCTATGACTGCATCTTTAGAAAAAGATTGCTCTGGAAAGGTATGCATTTGATAGTCAAACAAAACAGCCTCAAAATCACTTTAGGGCATTGGAGAAGCGGCTTCTATTCCTGGCCTCTGAAGTCAAATAACTGTCACAACTTTGTCTAAACTAACTAATGCCTAGGGTTTCAAGGTATTTAATTACATAATAAGTAAGTTATAGAAACACAGAGAATAAGTGGAAATGCCTCGCATTCAGAGTCAGACATTTTGTCTCAGAAAGTCTGGCATCCTTAGCTCGCTTAGCAGAGAAGCAAGATGAAGTCAAAATTAGTGTTGTTACATTATTTCTTTTTATAGCAGTTGCCTGAAAGTCCACAAATGCCAGCCCATTAATGTGCTGTCACTCAGTAACATCACCTATTTTGCCCTTTAAGAAAATAGGGTTTTATACATTTTCGAACATCAAAAGCACAGACATTCACTGTTTTAAACTTTTTACAGTGTGACTACTTCCAGTCTCTCCTGCCAAGATGTTAACATTGATAGTTTAATGTGGCTATATATGTATTATTTATTGCATGAAGCACATATTAATTATTTTTATTTTGGCCACAGAGTATTTGTTTAAAAAAAGGCAGAGTTTTACCTTTTGGTTGTTACAATTCTCTCACCTCTTGTCTTTCTAACCATGCTGCAAGTCTGTCAAGAAAAGCTCCAAAATAAATTTAACATTGTAATTATTACAAATAAGTCACACTGGCATTTGTGTAGGAAGACACCCCCCTCCCTGCGTGCTTCTACCACGGTGGCAAACTTATTTCAAAAATTCTGATGAAACGCTTTGTAAATTTTGTTATTCTGTGATGATAATAAATCATTATAGCCTTAAACACTTCTCTAGCTTGGAGCCTCAGTCACAAATTATCTTGTCATTCTGACCAAAACATTCTCCAAAAAAGCTTGACAAGTGCTAAAAGCCAGAACATGAAACCATGTGTTGTTGTGAAAGCAAGATTCAGAAATGTCAATTAATTAGATTAAGAGGCTACTTTTAGCTTTACTTGTGTTGCCAAATAACCCTTAAAATATGCATAGCAGTGGAAGTCTACCTCAGCAATACAGTACTTCTGTGCAAAATAAAGACAATGGATCTGGCTAATAGAGGGAATTATTGTATCTGTCATTCAGACAAGGAGAATGATCTAGAAGCAAATGTCTTGCTTCCCTTTCCACTGTATGGATTCACAAGCAAGATAAATTCTGCCACTTACGAGTTTAGGCACTTTTTTTCCCCCTGAAATCTGATTCAGATTAGAAAATAAAAGTCAAATCACTATTATACATCTCCATAAGTAAAATGTATTTCTAACATCACTCTCTCTGTAGCTGTCTCCCACCTCCCATAAACTATCATCCTTTATTTGCATTTTTGAAGTTCACTTTAGAAAAAAAAGTGGTGCAATTAAATACATTTTTATTCAACTTTCTCATAGCTACCCCTAAAATTTTTATCTTTAAATAATCCATATCCTCAATTTTATTTACACTATAAACTGTTCCTATATTTTAATGGTATGTTTGCTTTAAAAGGGGTTGTTGGCTTTAATAGCTCGGTTATTATCTTTTTAAACTAACATTCCACATTCCTCCTAACTAAATCCTAGCAAATCATCTGTGCTTGCATTTGGAACATACATTCCACCACTGAAAATAAAATTTAAGCCAAATAAATGTTCTGTTCAAATTAATATACATAAAATGAATAGCTAAACATAGATCAATTTTGATGGATTTAACAGTAGATTTGTTAGTGGCAGGAGGGTCATGATATGTAATATACCCGAGAGAATGGAACTAAATAAGTTTAATTTCCTGTAACCCCTATTATTTTGTATTACAATTTTTAATGCTAGAACACTATATCTCTTTAGAAAAAGTTAACTGCTTGTGTTTTTATAAAACATATCTAGGAATGTATGAAGACATATCACTAGTGATATGGATCAGCATAAAGGTACAGGTTAGTACACACATAGGTGGGTAAGTAGGTAAGCAAAATAGGAAGGACCCTGACAGTGGCAGATCTGTAGCTGAAGGAAGTCTGTAAGCCTCAGGTTCTGCCCCAGGACAAGACCATTTTACACCACAGGGCAACCTCGGCTGAATCTTACAAACAATAACTTGCAAGAAGGTAGCATCTCATTCCATTTTTCATTGAAATACATCAAAATGTATTTTCTCATCTTTGCCTTTCCATCCTGTCCTTTCAAAGGACCTTATCTCTTGCAAAGCCATCTTTTCTCAGATAGGAGAGATAGGTCGTGGGCACAGCACAAGACCCAAAGTTACAGTACATAGAATCAAATATGGTATATAGTGGCATCAGTCCTTGAGCAATAACCGATCTCTGAATGACATTTAGTAACTCAAATAATGAGTTTTGGCCTTTAGTTGTAATTCTAATTCTTCAGCTTAAAAAAAAAAAAAATAATCATTATTTCAATAGTTTCATTTCCCCTGTTAACTGGTCCACTGTTAGCCATGTTACAAGCAATGGTTTCTAGCAATTAACTCTGTTCCTCTCTTGCCAGAGCCTGTACAGACCTACAGTCTTCTCCATGGCCTGGACTTACTCTGCTAAGCAAAACTTTCTCCTTCCCCATTCCTTGGCCTTTCCCTTCCTCACAGGGCACCTACATGGTCTTTTGGCTCCTCACTTGGCCTGTGATTAAAAGGTGACTGTATGTAACCATTTCTTGATGCTGTTGAATACATGTTTGAGTCTAGCCTCTGCACACTGGGAAGTGGGACTCTGCAGAGGGTATCCTATGCAGGCCCTTTACTGAAGGGGGAAGGAGACAAGGAAGAGAGATGGAATATTTAAGGATATTAAAAAAAAACCCTAGACATTTAAAAACACAACCAACCAAACCAAACTAACCAAACAAAAAAAAACGAAAACAAAAAAACCCACACAAAAGACCAAGACAGTCCTCCCAATTTTTAGACCCACCGCAAAGTATTCTTAAGTTCTCTGGCCAAGGCTTGTAAAAAGCAGAACATCCTAAATGTTCTAAAAATTTGTATGAGAAGCAGATGGAGGTATTTGCTTACAGAATGAGCCTTAAGTCAAGTGTAACAACTGGAATATATTGTCCACCAAGGATCAAGGCAAAAATTCACAGTGTTAGAGGCACCCTGTGTGCAAAGGTCTTAGGTGCTGTATCTGCAATACACCCCGCCCCTGGCCAAGCTGCCTGAGAAGCGGTAGTGCCTCACCTGGTCTTCAGCTGCTCTCCAGCAGGGCAGGGACCTCTCATGGGTCCTGTGTCCCATATGTCCATTCCCTGCAGACATTCTGGAGACCCCAGGACTTCTTGGGCAGCCTTAGGCAGTTGTTTTGGCACTTAAATCCTGCTCTCAATGTGCTTGGAGAAAGAAGCCCTATGAAACAGTGAACCCTGGCTGAAAATAGAGCAGTTGAGGACTAAGTTAAAGTAAAATTTAGTAACAGGGCCCAAATATTAACATGCTGTATTTATTTCAAACTTATTAACATTCCTATGAGTCTCTGAAAGACTTTATGACTGATACATGGGATTGTGCTGCTATAATAGGCTTCCCTGAGGAGTAAGGCACTTAAATCCTGCTCTCAATGTCTGTGCTTGGAGAAGCCCTATGAAACAGTGAACCCTGGCTGAAAATAGAGCAGTTGAGGACTAAGTTAAAGTAAAATTTAGTAACAGGGCCCAAATATTAACATGCTGTATTTATTTCAAACTTATTAACATTCCTATGAGTCTCTGAAAGACTTTATGACTGATACATGGGATTGTGCTGCTATAATAGGCTTCCCTGAGGAGTAACTAGGACTCCAGCTGTACTGCAGGATATCTTGTACTACATATTATAGGGTTAAATGGTGCTGTCTGTTATCTTCACATGCTGTCTGTTATCTGCACAATGTGCGTATTACGAGTGTAAATGAGGGAGCTCATTTGAGAAACCTGAAGTCTGCACTGAAACACTGAAAAGGTTTGTACTATTAGTGAAAAAGAGTGAAGGGTCCCTTTTTCCAGTTGCAAGTGACTTAGTCATATGATTGATGTAGAAAACTTTAACGCCTCTGCCAGCAAAAAAATGAAGCTGTGTCTAAAGTAACTCTACCTACCAGTGTTACAGAAGTGCAACCTCACCTGAGCACAGAAGGCAGTCACGGCATAAAATGGCAAAATGCAAGGCCATTCACTGCCTGTCAAAAATGGTTAGCAAAGGCAACAATGATGCTAAGCCATGTAGGTCCCTCCCTCTGCTAAAAGAGAGAAAGCTAATATTTCTCCCTATGCAGCATGAGAAAAGCCTGATGAACTGAACTGTTGACAGAAGTGACATGAAATCTCCACCAAAATAGTTAAAATTAAAATAGTCATTACCAATATATGGCAGGAAAGCGGATGCAACTTTGTAGAAAAGAAATGTGCTCTCTGCAATAGTCATGCATACCTGAGATGTTCAAAAAGCATTGTAGGTTACAGGAGCCCTCAAAGTTCAACTTCTGGTTATTCTGCAGCGCAAGTAGGTCAAGAACACCCACGTCAGTTCGTCACGAGGTGCAGTGATGGTGATTGCACTCCTCCTCTGCAAGCTGCTCTGTGCTTAACTTGTAGTTAGAATTGTGTTCCCTTTGATAATCTAATCTCCATGCCCCTTGCTGCAAGTTGAACTGATTAACTTTTGTCCTGCCCTCAGTAGACATGTAGAACATTTGATCAGCACCCATTTTATAACAACTTTTTTTTTAAACATAGCTAAAGACTGTTATCATGTCCCTACTCAGACTTCTTGTTTCTAGACTAAACAAATGCAATTCTTTTAACTTTTCCTCATAGGTCATGTTTGCAAAACCTCTAATCATTCTTGTTGATCTCCTCTGGATTCTCTCCAATTTGCCTCCATCTTTCTTAATGTCACCAACTTCAGCAGAAGTTTTGCAGCTTGGAGAATTGTTTCTTGCTGCAGAAGTCACCTGACACCCTGACCTTTAGCTCAACAATGAGAAATAGCGTACAAGCTTCCTTAAAGAAAATGGTATTACATATATACTGTCATGTATACTTAGTGTCATGCCACCTGCTTGCCACATCAACTGACTACTTTGCCTTAACAGCAACAAAGCAACAACAAACAATAAAAAAGCTTCTTTTGTGAGCTGTTGTATAGAGAGTCTTATTGTATAACTTAAATATACAAGGAAGCACAGCTGAGCTGTTTTAAAATTCTATTAAAAACTCATTTTTTCTCTCCACAGATCAAAAAAAGCAAAGCAATTTCAAGAAAACAAGAACAGACCAACAGAAAACTGTGGGGAAAAAAAGCTGTGTACTCACTGTTAAATAGGTGTTAGCCAAAGTTACAGGGGAGTGAGTAAAATAGCCTATAATTAAAAGAAAGAGAACAGTGCATCAGGCCTTTACCTCAGGCTGAACATTAAAATGAGTGTAAGACTTCTTTCACAGGTCTGCGAATCATACTTCTCACAGGTAGCAACTCACAGAACTTACCTTCTTCACTGAAGTCTATGAAGTCCAACAAGCAGCATTTCCTATGAGGGCAACCAGCAGGGAAATCCAGAGGCTGGTGACATTAGGCACGTTACCCGCCCACCACACAGGAGTCAGTGATGTTCTCCAAACCACCTCTCAGCTGGGGAGCGCCAAGCTGCCTGGCTGCTGATGACCTGCAGGTGAGTTCTGGTGGGCTGAGCTCTGGAGCTCCCCAGCAGGCAGGGGGGCTTGTGGGGTCTGGTCCAAGCTGTGTTGGGGGACACCCGCTACCTGGGTTCAGAAAGAAAACGTGCCGAGAGCCAGGGAGCAGCTCAGCCCACTGGAAAGCCTTCTCTAGAATAGGGCAAAGTGTGAATGGAAGGGAGAGCTCTGGCTGCTGGGCTGCAAGCTGTGATGCTGTGGTCTCCAGCTCCAAGAGAGGGCTTGCAGCTGGGATGCTGAGCAGATGGCAGGCAGCACCTATCTGGGCTCTGTTAGCCAAGAGTGGTAACACAGATGCTTCAGCTGCTCTCCAGAGTATTTAATTTCTAGGTACTTGGTTATGTTGCTGCGTGTCTGACCAGCTTGAAAAAATCCCCACTTGGCCACCAGACCTTCCCTGTTATTTCTAGGGCAGCCTGGGTGCCCAGCAGAGCATTTCTGTCCAGGGGACAGCCCTGTGGAGCAGAGGGGACAGGTCATCAGAAACCTCAGTGGTCTGGTGCTGGGTGTCTCTGATGGGTTTGTGCCATTTATCTCCCCCCATACAACAACCTCGTAGAAGAGAGGTCTGAACGGGTTTGCAAGAAAACACAGCAAATGGCCTGTAACAAGGCTGTCGGAGGAGGGCAAGGAGGAAAGTGTGATTGCAGAGCACACTGCTTACAAAGAGCAGAGTGTGCCAAGCTCTGGGCTGCATCCAGCAGAAGAGGGGTTAAAGCAGCGCAGGAGCAAGGCTAAGAGGGAGTATTACATGTGCCAGAGTGTTTCTATGGGATCAGAACTGTTTACAATATAATGTGCCTGCACCTGTGGGTTGGTGTGGTTTTGCCTGCTGTTCAGTGCTTCCTGAGAAGCTGCTAATATACCATAGCTGATGAGACCCCTGTTTTGATCTCTCCCTCCTTGGAATCTCTTCTAGTGCCTTTAATAAAAGCCCTATTAAGGAAGTACAAGTGGGTACTTTGTGCTTCTTCGATACCTAATTTATATTTTTAACATTAAATACTCAAACACATGCTCTGAATTTGTGCTTTTTTAAAATCTAATAGTTTCTTGCTGGAGACTTACATACATTTTGTATTACATATTTCCTTTTTTTCTTTTGTTTTTTGGGTGTTCTTGCACCCTGCCCAAATCTTATGTTGAAATTAAGAGGCATACTGAAGCCCTGTCATTCAAATTATTGATGGTAACTAGTCTGTCTGGGGGTGATGACTGTATTGAAACACTTATCACATAAAAAAAGAAGCATATGGCATTTACAAAATCTGGGCCAATGGAGAAGGAAAGGGTCATGTTCACTCCCAAAACAGGAGCAAGCATCTCCTGAGGGTTATACGTGGATTCAGTTCAGAGGGAGCTGGAGAATCTCATATACTTTGAAATCATGGGGGGTATGAAATCAGCATAAGTTACAGCTGCCCTTAGGTGCTTTCTTTTGAGTGGTCAGTGCCACAATCATTCAGCAGAGCACATTGATCTCACTGACTTTGGCAGAATTATAGAGGGTCTGTTTGCATGAACCATTGCTGAACAATTTATCTGATGTATTAATCATCTCTTAGATAAGAGTACCCAGACTGTGGATTTTTCTTGTAACCCAATTTCCCCCCCATGGGCTTTTTTTGTTATTGTTGTTGTGTTTTCCCGTGAAATTTTTAAATTGCCTTTTTTTTTTTTTTAATGCTGAGGATCCTAGTGTCCATTTTGAAGCACTGTGAAGTACAGGCTACCACGCAGGAGTGCTCTGCAGTCTTCAGATATGACAGAGGAGTGCTAGTCTCTATTTCCCCTTTCTGACAGCAGCTGTTTTGGAAATTGATTTGTCTTCACGGTGGCAAATAAAAATCAAGACCCTATTTTTCTTTCATCTTCCAAATGCACATGTAAGAGGCAAAAAGTGAACATTTTATTAGAGATTGGAAGAATTAGTGTAATTTATAGGGTTGATGTGGCTACTTTACCCACTCCTAGTAATCCCCCTGGGAGACTGTGTCTATGCTGCTAGTATGGTAACTCAGGTAAGTTTATGGTGTGCTGAGGGCAGTGTCCCAGCCGCCTTGAAGATTAGGTTTCCCTGCCGTGCAGAGGGCAAGCCCTGCTTGTATCAGCTGGGCTGTGCCCTCCAGGGAGCCTCCTCTCTCCGTACCACACAGCCACAGCCTTCAGAAGAGAAGGACTTTCTCAGTCCCACCCGCCTCCCTCCCCACAGCTAGTATGAATTGCTGCTGGTCAGTTTTTCTCGTCCCCAAACTATCCCCAATACCTAGAGAGCACTGAAATACATTTTGCAGAATTTCTCCATCTGCTCTGCCCTTCTCTGCAGCTCCGCGACATTGCATGCTCAACTTCCCGGCACGGTAAATGGGAATTAATGCGGAGAAGTCCACCGCTGGCCCTGACTGGCCAGCCCCTGCCCTCCAGTGTTAATCTGCTGCTGTTCTTCCTCTTTGCCCTGTGCGACACAGCGTTAGAGATGGAGATGTACACTGTAACCCCTGGTTAAGCCATTTCTTGCTTCCCAATTACTGGTGTACCCCAATAATGACTTTTTTAAAGTGGTGTTTAAACTCCAGTAATTTCCAGAGACATTTAATAGGGGGAGCCCATTCTTCTGGGCTCCTCTAAACACAATCCTGTGATGAATTCATGTTGTAGCACAAGCCAGAGTGCACACAGAAAATTTTCAGCCATTCAGAGGTACAAAAAGCAGTAATCTTAGCCTGAAACAATTGTACTGAACTGAAGCACTACTCCTTTTTTCTAGATCTACTTTTAAGATCCCTGTCAAAACAGCCCTTCAAACACATTTGATTGGGTTGGGGCTCATCACGCTGTCACCAACTCACTTTTCATTAGGCTGTTGCTCTCTGTTAGCCTAGCCAAGCAGAAGAACTCAAACACATGCACAAATTAAATCGACATCCAAACTCCACCAATATACAAAGCAATTTAAATGATATTCATTAGAGCGATGACAAGTCCTGATGAGGCTTTCAGGAGCGGAGTCCTTCAGCTTCTGCCGACTCGGTTTCATGGTCATTGAGGCGTAACTGCAGTGACTGTACCTCCAGTTTAGGAAAAAAAAAAGCTGAGAATATGACTCTGCTTCCTGACACACCTACCTCATTCTCCCTCTCTGCACAGGTTTACATCTGAGCACAGGCTTCAGGCTTTTCTTACAGTTCCTCACAGGCTTTATATTACACACACGCTTTAGCAAATCCCCTTCCTTTCCCCACCACCTACAAATGTGCCAATTAAAAAGAATTCCATTTTCAAGTAATTTCATTTCACTTGGCTAGAAAGGTCACTAACTCACAATTATGATGGCTATAAACATGTCCCCAGTTTCCTACTGTGCAAAAATGAATGTGATGTGTTGAAGCTTAATAAAGAAGTATTTTTCATTGTTAATTTATACTAAAGTTTAAAAGTTAGCCTCTCTCCATTTATATTTTTGATATTTAAAAAAAAAAAAAAGATGGACACTATCTTCTCCACAGGGAGTGGAATGGGGCTGACAGGTCTAATACAGGCTTTTCCACAGTGCCAGATCATTTGAAATTCATTTCCCTTGCGACCAAAGTCCTTAATTCAAGCATCAAGAGGTAGGAAATCAGAAAATTAGCGCACTATTTGGTTACAAAGCCCGCTATGCCACTTGCAAAGTTTAAGTGTATCGGGGAAGAAATGCACATCCTCACCGCGATGTGACACTAGGAAAACCCAGCGGGAGACGTGAGGGGCACGTAACCATTTTAGCTTAGGTATGGAAGACACCACTATTAGCTGTGAAGAGCTCCACCACCCACCCCCAGCCCCTGGCTGGGAAACGGCGCCATGACTGGCACTGCCTTTTTTACTTCTTTTTGTTTGCTCTGCGACCACCTTTTTTATATCTTGAAACAGGCTAAGAACTTAAAAACCATGATATACAGAAAATATCTTGCTATATTATTACTCAAAAATTTCTTTTTTTGGCATAGCTGCCTTAGGTTGTAATTTTTAATTTTACTTTTTAAACACCCCTACAATGAAAGATAGGCACATTGGTATATAAGTAAGATTTGCAGTTGCATATTTTCATTTCAATAAAGGTTATACATATGAACTTGGTGAGTGGTCTGGACATACCCATCTATCCCAAAAAGTCTATCTGATTTTAATTCTCTTAAAAGATTATTTAACCAGAAGTGCATTTCAAGCTATAAATAAGGCGAAGTGAACCAAGCAACAGCTGCTGAGGAAGTTAATGTGTCCCACGTATATGTTGTAATATACTGCTGAAAAACAAACAAACAAACAAAATGCTACCCTAACACATGAGCTGGATACTAAGCATAAAGGAAGATTGTTTTAACACGTAAAAAATGAATTTACACCACCACTGTATTTGTGTAGGTACTAGATAATGAATACAGCACGAGCTACGTATTAGTAAAACTTAGTCATCTTTTCCGTGCTGAACATTTAGTTAAAATCATTGCCCCGAACCAAGGCCTGAAAACAGATTGTAACCTCACCGATTATTCCAACGCTTTCAGACATGTATAATGATGCGTTAATACATAATTCTGCTCCCTTCTGTAAATGACCCTGCTTCTTTCTTCCTTCACTGGTAAAAAAATTGACTTCTTATGCAAATACTCTTCCATGAGGGCTGTAGTATCGTACTCTTCAACATATACAAGCTTTTTATTATTACAGGATAATTACTGAAAACTCAACAAAATTCACTGCTACCACACCCCGAACAACAGAGATGGCACATTTCATATT
Source organism: Aptenodytes forsteri (assembly GCF_000699145.1). Lineage (NCBI taxonomy): Eukaryota > Metazoa > Chordata > Aves > Sphenisciformes > Spheniscidae > Aptenodytes > Aptenodytes forsteri. The sequence goes on from NW_008795436.1 coordinate 917,742, forward strand.
CCGAGATGGCAGTATGATAATTATTTCTTGTTCTTTCATTTACCTACAGCAGGTCAGCCAAGGGCTGGAAGGCACATGTTGGCACAAAGTCCCAGGAGAAGAGAATTTACTGGGGTTTTTTTCTGGAGATCGTATGTATTTACTAGCAATACCCAAGGGAGTTACATATTTGTATTTCTACTGCTAAAACGGTAACTGTCCAGTCAAGTATTAAGAGCTATTTCATCCTTTGCTAAGAGGACAATCCAGTGACTTTTTAAAAGTTGAGTAATCTTGAAACTCTTTTTGTTTTCTACTTTGCTTGATAAATTCTAGTTTTCCCGTATTTCAGCTCTGTGAAGCAGTGTGGGTAACAGACTACCTAGCAAAGCTCCAACATATTCTTGTAACAAAAAGTTACACAAACAAAGCACGCAAAAATAATTGTAATAATTTGATATTTTTCTAGGAAATATATAAGGCTCTCTGGAGGCGTGTTTTAAAATACAAAATTTACAAAATTAAAATACAAATTTATTAATTAAATTTAGCTTTATTACCAGTCGTCTCTGTTCCACTTGCATCACAGTTACTTCTTTTTCTGTTGCAGCTGAAGTAAGAACTTGCAAAATTAAAGGAGGTTCTTCCCTTCAATACATGCCCGTGTTTTTTTAAATCTCAAAGTACAGCCAAATTTTTTGCTGTCATAAAATGCAGTCATATCTGTGTCTAGCTTTATAGAGCAAGATACATAGCCATATTAAAATGCAACAGATAATTCCCATATTGATAACACTAATCTGCCTTGGTTTGGATAAAAAAATGCAGTGTTTACCACAAAAGCAACTGCATAATTGGAACAATATAGTTTTGATTTTAATGCAAAAATAAAATATAATTATTCTAGAAAGATTTCGGTTTCAGAAACAGTTCCTTACACTAGCTTAAAAGTCATATTTCAGTTAATTATAGATTTCTTACTCACTAAAACTTAAAGATACATTCACTGATTTTTTTTTTGCTAAATGTTGACTCCAGTGAACAGCTCTCTAAGATCTGGCATATTGATTTCTTGTTGTGAAGTGAGCTGTTCAAGCTCCATTTAAGATTTTCATCTTGCATGTAGCCCTGAGCACATCATAGCACCATAAATTAGTTAAATTGCACATTTATCACAAATGTTATTTTAAGATACTGCGTAAATGTGATGGCTGGAAGATATACAGTATGCTACAACAAGCCACTACTTGGGTGGGGTTAGACCAGGGTCACCTTTATACACCTGTGATTTAAAGCTCTTCCCACCCCATCACAATTTCATTTTTAAACTCCTTCTTGAAGCATTTTGTTTTCTCTCTCACTCAATCTGCATATTTCTAAATAAAATATCAAATGCAAAGCAAAAGTCAGAACTCGGCTGCAGATTTTAAAATCCTGCATCCACACCTTCATGTTTGTCTAATAGGAAAAAAATTACCTTAACATAGCTAGGCTGGTGATTTGGTTAGCACTAATAGTTACCATGCCAATATACATATCAGTGTATGGATGAAAAGAACATTATTCTAGTTCATTGATTCTCTAAATTCTTTATAATGTGAAATCACATTGGTATGCCAGTCCTGGAGGTTCTGAAATGCAAGCTGAACTTTATTTTAATAAATTTGGGATATGCAGATCCTGACTAGCCATTCATTTGCAAAGTTTCAAGTGTATTTAAAAAATGTATTAAAAAGTCATTTCTGGTGCACATTAACAGATCTGGTTGCTCCCTGAATTTTTACCCAGTATGTCTCCTCACTGCACATTCAGACCTAGATAAGTCAGGCCCAGGAACTGACTTTTACCAGACTAGGTGCAGTTGCATCAGTGATATTTGGTGTTTGCAATCATAGACCCCTTGTCTGTATTTTAAGAATAAGTAGAAGGAACACTGCAAAAGACTCTGTAGTCTCTTGCTTTTACTCCCTCCCGTGTCCCAGATAACGGTATTGCGTACAGAGCTTTTAGCATTACTATTATAAGTCAATGGTGCATCTTAAAAATACATTGATTGACAATATATGCAGTAATCTGCCAGTCTCCTTATGTGTGAATTTCTGGTTTGCAACCAAATACTATATTTAAGCTGTTATAATTTTCAAAGGAGGAATTCTCTGCTGTAGAGGTAAAAAGTTTGGCTGCGTTTAGACTGAGAACATCTATTTGCAAAAAATGTGGACAGCCACCCAGAAGGCTTCATAAAAGACTTCAGCTAGCCAGGTTGCCTCTCCTAACTAAGCAAGGGGGACTCCTGGGATGGTATAGTCAACCAGTAAAACGGCATGCTGCAATTTTATTGCTGGAATTTGAGCTGAGGCCATAAACGTTGACACACAAATGACCTTAAAATCAGATACAACTGTGAGCCAAAAAAGGAGGAAAAAGCCCAGAGCCCTAACCATTAATCCCAGTCACTAGGTCTGCTTGGCAGTATTTGCTATAGAATGAACAGAACACTCCGATACATTTTTGAAGACGTGGCACTGGCCTTTGCAATTACAGAGAAAGACGGAAAGAAAGACAGAAAGACGGAAAGAAAGACAGAAAGACAGACCGACAGACAGAAAGACAGAAAGAACCAAAGATTTAATTAGTTTACTGGAAGACAGTGGATTAAAAAAAAAAAAAATGAAAGGGAACTCTGTACACTTGACATTCGGATGCTAGTTATTACTTGAGACATGATTCTTAAGTGCTGTAATGGTGGTTTTGGTTCCCCTGTAACCATCTCCAGACTCTGAGTTCACCTGACTGGCAAAAGACATTATTTACATGCATAGTAATATAGGTGCTTCGGAGATGCAAATTGTTTTCAATGGTTTTGATGGGATGACCTGTCAACACCGGTAAAAGTCTGTCATTATCACATAAATGCTCCCGCTTGTTTGCGTTTGTTTGGCATGTGTTTATTCATCTTCTTTTCCCCTCTCGCTATCTGCTGTGAATGCTGTACAACAGCAAGTAGGGCCATAAGAGGACTCCCTTCAAAATCACGAAGTTTAAGTCATGGGTCTCAAGTTCCTACTCCTGTCATCAGAAAATGCTGGCTAGATGGAAAGCGATTCTCTAAGCCGTGAAATACCCACCGGTGCAACTCGCAGACTCTGCTCAATACATTCAGGGGGAACGCGTGTGAGTAGCAGTATCTGCCTGGGTCTGAATACACAGCACAGCAAAACACCTATTTCCTTTGCCACACGTTGCTTATAAACCCTGTCTTCACAGTCAGCCTTACCTGATGTTTAAAAAGGAGTTATAATGCTCATTTATCTTTTCTGGGGGAAAAAAAATCTGTTAATGCAGCCTTTGAATAAGTGCTACCCTGCTCTTTAAATGCTAAAGTTCACTAAAACTCCAGTGATTTATGTGCAGCTTTTGACTGCCAGCACCTGGCAGATGAAGAAACCTACTCAAGCTTCAGTCATAAACAGATAGCATACAATTTAATTTTAATGTGCTCGTTAGTCGTAGCACATTTCAGACATAATTGTGAACGCAACACAAAATTATAGCAAAAAGACAATTTTAATGCTGCTGTAGAAAAAAAGGTTATATGAAGAGTCATATAATGGTGCTTCATTGTCAACAACAAAACAGGGCACAGAGTGCATTACAGTGTCTGTGCTGTTTACATGCCAATATTTTATACATAGATTCTCATATGGTGTCAGCTGTCAGTTACTTCTGCAAATTAACTGCCAAAAATGGAGACAAACAGAATCACTTAGTGTGCTGGTAACCACGGGTTACCTTTCATATGCCTAAAGATAAAGCTGCAGTATGGAATCTTGGGAGAATAATTAGGCAGAGCAAAACAGAAAGTTACCAATTGAAATAAAAAGGCATTCTACAATAGGAAATAACAACCAAGAGTGCTTATAAATAAGTAAAAGAGGTTATATCACAGAATGCCTCATAACTTTTAAGCAAAGTATTACAGTACAAACATTTTAAAGGCTTTATCAATGTTTAGGAAATACAGTACAAGTTTTTCAAATAGATTTAACCCTTTGAGCACTGAGTTTATTTTGAATTTTCTCTTTTTATTTTTTTTTTTTTTACTAATAAATACCTTTAAAAGTCATGTTGTGCAAAACAGTTAGAATGTACCTTTGAAAGTCATGTTGTGCAAAACAGTTAGAATGCATGCCAGGAATGCAGTCCGTGGCTTCTGTTTCTTCAGACGGTTTAAAAAAAACCAAACAAACAAATGATAGCAACACTAATAAATATGTATAATTTAAACATGAACCTCTATTAATATAGATGTACTGTATAGCAAAACAAAACAAAACATACTTTGCTTTAAGAATAATGTTTCTGAATACTTTATAAATGCTATCTGTGGTATCTTTCATCATATAATTTACAATGTTTGGATGTTAAAAGAAAAACCGTTAGATCTAAAAAATGAAATATACACTATATATAGGTACAGTTTATACCTGGGGCTTATCAGGTACAAAACCCACTGTTGCTAAAAATGCTGAAGAAAAAGAAAATGGTATTAACCACAATCACATTTTCCATAAGAGATTTTGAAATCTATACAATATATACATCTATGTTTCAATGTGAAAATTATATTTTTAAATTTCAAGGTGTGAGACACCTCTGCATAAATGGAGGTTCATATTAGTAATTGGAACTAAGCTGGTAAAGGTTTAAAAAAAGCATATCCATACATTTTTACCAAATTAATGCAAAAGTGCTTCAAAGTACTCAGAGGGCTAAAGATTATAGGGTGAGAAATACCAGCACACTTAGGTCACATGAAAAAAGTGCACCAGAATTAGTTATAAATGCTTAATTAAACTGTCTGTTAATGCATGCAGCTTGATGCATCAGAGGGATGCACAGCAACTAAATCCAATTTACACAAAGTTCCAAACACTTACCACTGCATTTTAACCTTCATATTTTACCAGTAACAACAGCTGATTATGCACCTCTATTTAAACACTGTACAGTTATACAAAACAGTTCAGCCCAGAGCGACTCTGGAGTTAAAATAAGAACATGTGCCAAGAACTAAACAGTAGCTTTAAGGCGTCTTTGACAGTTTTCCTCAAAGCAAATTACAGTTATTTTAATCAAAAGCAAATGCTACTGCTTCTCTAACTCTGAAACATACAGAAGATGATCCTCTGGTGACTTCCCATGTGTTTTACTAAGATGAAGTTTAACAGCATGCTTGCTTGCAAAAGTCCTGTTACAAAGTTTGCACTGATAAGAAGTTCCGATATCTTCCTCTGGAGAGGACGTCACCAGTTTTTCAGACGGTGACTTTGCTTGTGCTATCTGATTGTTAATCTGTTCACTGGACAGTTTGGACAAGTCTCTTAACCTGAAACCCAGATGCGATTCAAGATGACTGATATAAGTTGAAGGAGTTCTGATCTGTGAAGCACAGTCATTACAAAAGAACACTGGGTGCCCAGTGTCCAAATTTTTAAGGAACTTAGTTCCCCCCGTCCTTCGGAGCTGGTATTTCACATTGGCTAGCCAGTGGCTAATTGTTGTCATTGAAAGTCCCGTAAACCTGGAAATGTGCATTCTTTCTTGAGGGCTCAAGTCTGACATGATGTATTTTCCCTCTGAAGTCTGCCGTAAACTAGCTGCAAACTGGGCCTGCAATATGAGCAAGTGCTGAGGGTTCCAGTTAGACTGACGCCCCTTCCTTTTCTGAGCTGGTGTACTCTCTTCTGGTTCCTCTATTGTGGTACCATCAATGTCAGATTTCTCAGATATGCTGGAAGGTGTGGAAGATTTTGATGTGTGACTTTCTGTCAGGTTCTTCAGCATATCAGATATATCTGACAAGGCATTCTCGCGTAGCGGCGAGTTTGACATGAATGACACGACTGCAGATGTCTTTGCTGTTGTCACTGTAGATGAAGAAGATGCAGAAGATGTCGATGTGGATGACAAAAGCGCTGAACCCAAAGAGCAGCTTTTGTCACTCTTGCCTTTCGTCAAATCTATGGGTTGGTCATTGTTGACATGATAAAAATAACGGTCTAAGTGGTCTGGTTTTTTGGACTGTAGAGGTGGGGTGGCCACTGCAGCCTTTTCTGCCAAACTGTTGCTCATTTTAAAAAGCATGCTCATTGGATCCAAAGCGGGCAAAGATGGCTTTGCTGCCTTCCCAAGGTGAATGTTCATGACAGACTGCAGTGCACTTAATGGATTTACAAATGGCTGTTCGGGAGGGTGATCAGTAATGATAGCTGTGCTGCTACTTAAAGAACTCACAATGGACTTAACAGGCTCTTTCCCGTTTTCCACAGGTTCCACAGTTGGACTATCCTTGCAACCATCCCTCTGAGGGACTGGGCTGTTCTGCTGGCTTTTAAGGCCACCATCATTGGAGGACTCCATCTTAAGGGGTTCACTGACTTCACTACTGCATGGCGAAGGCGTTGCACGCTTCATTGGAGAAAGCTTTCCTTCAGGCTCTTTCATTTTTTCCTCCACTTTAGCCACCTTCTCGGTGACTTTCTTTACCAATTCTTCCATGGCGTGAAAGTTTGTTTTTGGCACAGGTGAGGTCTGACTGCTTGGTGGAGACACCAAGGGCTGGTTTTTAGTTGGTGATACTAGTTCATTGTTTCCAAACATAGGTTTTAATGGTGTACTCTTCCCAGATGAACCCAATGACAGCTTCATCATATTAGGCAGCTGATAGGCAGCATGAATGCTGGGGTAGCCACCCCAGCTTGGTGTGCCATTCTGGGCTTTGTTTATAGCTGATGTAACTGTGTTTTCTAAAGACTTCAATATATCTAATCCCCCCTTAGGGCTTTCTTCTAGGTCATTTTCAGTCAAGTAATGGTATTTTGAGGAGATATCATACTTCTCCTCATCTTCACTCGACTTTTCTTTGTCTTTCATTTTGTCATCAGCAATGCCTCTTTCTTTATCTACTTCTTTTTTTATTTCAACATTTAATTTAGGGGAAACACTAGAAGGTGTATTGGAAGGAGACGTAAAAGTGGTGGCAGCTAGTGGCACAGACTGGACTTTCTCATCTACTAAGGACGTTATTGTTGGTGTCGCTGGGGCTTCTATAATTGGCTTCCCTTTTTTCATGGCAGAGTTAGTGACTTTAATAAAATGTCCCGTCACCATCATGTGAGCTGTGAGTTCTTGCAGAGTGTCATGCGAACTTCCACACTCCATGCACTTCAGAATTTGAGATTTCCTCGCCTCAAAGTGCCAGGCATAGCTGGCACCGTTCTGGTGACCATAGCGATTATTTGGCGTAATGTAAGGATTAGAATTCTTTTGAAGTGCATCGTTGGTATCTGAGATTGTTGCTTTTGGTGTCCCACCTGTGGAATCTGGAGAACTTGGAAGTTCAAGCTCCAGTGATGCTTTCTTTCTAGTAACTGGGATAATTTTTGCTGCTACAGGTGTAACAGGTTCCTTCAGAGGCACTTTTTGGTAGTGTTTTGTTTTGATCATATGAACACTCAAATCCTGAAGAGATTCAAATGAATGACCACAGTACATACACTTTAATACTTTCTGGGCATCTTCTTTCCCTTCCATTTCAAGCAAAGAACGTTTACGAGGTTTGGACCATCTTTTGGGGTTATTGTTATCAGTTTCATGGTTGTCATCTCGATAATGTCCCGTTTCATTCATGTGCACTGTTAATTCTACTAAAGTATCATAGGCAGCACTGCAGTCTTTACAGCGGAATTTACTGGCTCCAGTAAATATAGAGCCATAAAGCTTACTGCTTTGTCTGTACAATTGAACTGTGCTAAAAAGACTTGGTTCAGGAAGAATTCTGCTCTGAGAAACTTGCTGCAGTGTTTTAGCCATAGCAGTCTGGTGCCAGTCAAAGCTGCCACTTCCACAACTGCTGCTGCTGCTGCTGCTACTGCTGCTGCTACCATTGTTTTTTTCTGAAATCGGCTGGTGAAGGTTCAAATTGAGATTGGACCAGTAGGAATTGGAGAGGAAGTTATTATATACAGCTTTCATTTGTTCTAAACTATCCGATACAGTAGAGTCTTCCAGTGGTATTGAAACCTCCTTGCTCTCTTCCTCATTTTTAATTGAGCTGCTCTCGAAGTCTGCCATGCGGTCACTTGTCTCACTGATATGTGACTCACTGTCCATTTCATGGCTAGAAAATTCAGCTGCTGGAGAGTTTTGGTAGCTTTGGCAGTTCTTACTGAAGTCTTTTTCTGGACATGCGTATTTTGCTGAAGGCTCCCCATCAACTGCATTTTCATCAGGTTCCACATCTTCTTCTACGAGTGCTGCTGCTTTTAGTTCGTCTGAAACATAGGCTATTATGAAGAGAAGAAAATACAAGTTAGTTTCTGCTGATCATACTTTCGCTTAAGTGTTTTAGCCAAAGAAGTGTACTTATTTGTAAAATTAAACAGTTAAAATTTAGTGTTTCTTCAGAGCAAGAAAAAAATCTGCTCTTCAAACATAATTTGCCACCTTATTCTTCTCAAGGGGCAACAGCTTGAAATTAAAACTAAATTTGAAATTAATGAAGCACATTCTGGAGGTGGCATTCATTTCTAAAGTAATAAATTACTTGTATCAACCTCAGAGACAGCAGTTCCTGTCTGTCAATTAATATGTCTTATGCTTCTCCTACCCCTAATGCATTTCTTAACAGACAGATTCACAATTTAAATTAAGCAAGCATTTTTTGCTCATTACAGTTTTGAGACTCAATCTTTAATAAACATAGAGTACAACAAACATCAAAAATTCCTACAAAGTAAAAAAATCCCCAGTTACGATCATCAAAAAATGAGATTTTTAAAAAGTTACCATTATTAGTAGTATCATATTTTAGAGGAGGAGATGGTGAAAGCAGGTGACACAACCTTTTGAAACAACTCACTAAGAGGAATGTGAGGATATTCATTATGGGTGTAACAAATGACCCATTCACATTTAAACATACCTTTCTCAACAAGAAAGCCCATGCAGAATTATGTCAGGAGCTAGTTCAAGAAAATTGGTATGCTGTACTCATTCTTGCTGTATAAATATATACAAGACCTTCCAGTGGACCTTACAAATGTCAAAGTGTTTGCTCTTTAGACTACTTTGTCAATATTTACTCAGCATAAGCTACACGGGCACCCAACAGGGATCCTGTCTTCCCCCCCCCCCCTCAAGTAATGCAACTGGTGATGTAAATCTAAGATACTCTTCCTGAATAGGATAGTTGGGAACTGACAGTAAACACATTCTTTTTTCTGTGGTGCTTCTGTGCACATATTCTACATATACTAAGTCTACCTGAGTTTTTTCCTTCAGGCAAGAGAACTATGGAAACACTAAGAGAGGGATCATTAACTGATCAAAATTATCTATTTCTATATAATGCATTAATTTACAGCTAAGCAAGAAAGCAAAAATAGAACATGACTGTTCTGTATTAAGTGGAATTTAAAATTTTCTTGCACTCTCTCACAAATACAATTACAAACTTTGAAAAAAATGCATTTCCAGTAGACTCTATAGTTGAAGACACTTGACTTTTGACCTTCTCTGCAACACATCTGGAATGTGTGGCTATCTGTATCTTAAACACATTGAATAATCTATAGATTGTTTATTCAGGCAAAAGTGCAGAGAAGATAACAGTTTACACCCCAAAAAGACCTCCTTTAACCAACAGACTGAAAAATGTAGAACAGTATAGCAGACATCACACATACAGTATATACCTTGCAAACTTCTTTCAGGGAAAGTATGTTTAAATGTTATCAGAAAATCACAAGAGACAAAACAACTGTTAAAGTAACAATGAAATCAGGCTTTTCATTTCACATGGAGTATTTCTTCATTCAGTTAGGAAATACAAAATATTCACTACTGTTCTTTCACATGGATGAATGGTAGCTAATCTTCCTCCAAGCATGTAAAGTTATAATCTGATCTCCAGAATAGAAGTTAAACCTTTGAAAGCGCAAACATATCACATAAGAGCAACACATAATTGTGATTAGATATTTCAGCTCAGACAATTTCAACGCAGAAAATTCATGCAGCAAGGGTCCTATTTTTAACGTTTGGGAGAACATAGTTTGAAAGAATTATGTTAAAAACTTTATTATAAGATGTTTCAAAGATGCTGATACGAAGATCAGACTTCAACAACAAGTATATGTACTCTAATGAAATAGAGCTGTGCTGTTTTGCTCTGTTTTATGCTTTTTCAAAATATTTTGAATGAATTCAAGAATCCTTATTTTACATATATTACAGTCACGTCGGCAATTTGTAGTAAGGATGAGCGCCTATCCTGTAAATACTTGCAACAAAACCACTACAAAGAATGGATTTCGTTCAATACTTTCATTCCCCTATGGATGGTACAGATTGTTTTTCATCTTAATTATTTGTCCCATCAGGTTTCTGAACTCTACCAAAAACTTTAGCAAAGGAGACCAAAGCAGTTCAAATTACTCTCTAAAGCTGAAAAATTTTAAATAATTACTGATAATGTGTAAACAATTACTGATAATGGCTGCTCCTGCCACTACCAACTACCTCCTTCCCAACCACACCATATCCTAGTGATATGAATAAGGAAGGATAGAAGGAAGAAATGACAGCATGAAACCTGTGATTTGGAAGCAAATGTACCCTTTCTCTTTTCCACCTTGTGGAAACAGTTTTTCCTTTACAACTCCCGTTCCTTTGCCTCTGTTGTGAAAGTGAAGAATAATTCCCTTTTTACAAGGTAAAGAAAATCCAAGGTTATTGCCACACTGCCTGCATTAAAAAGATCTCATTCACACCTGCGGGCTGAGATGGCACACCAAAGCACTCTCTAAGCGTACCTGTCTTTTGCTCTTTTTGTCCACTGAGTGCCAGTGTGAGCATGTGCCACCCATTTCCACCGCTACATCACATACCAAAGCCCTTGGGCTTGGTCCCTGCACACCACAGAAAGCGCTCCTGGGGACCGGTGCTCACCAACACAAACAGGGGTCACAGAATCAAGCCCCTAATTAGTGTGTTTTTCTTTACATTTTTATTTCTCTTACTGCTGAAACCTTATGAATTTTGTTTGGACTGAAACACTTGTATTGTCACATTCACAGGTTTTTTTAGAGAGTGACTTCTACATTAGGGAAAACCTCCAGCATGCGGCTCATTTGAATGTAAATCTATTTACCTTTCATGCTTTCTTTGCCCTTTTCACCAACTATGAAGCATATTTGCGTGTTAACCAGGAGCTGCCTCCTCTATAGCTGTTCTCCTTCCTCAGCTCAAGTTGTGAAGCCAAGTTGTGACATCAGTCCTTGATCCAGAAATGAGGCACAAACAACAGTATGGAATTTAACCTGGCAATCTGGAACTTCGATATAGTGACAGTACGAACAACTCCTTCTGCTCTTTCCCCTGCACAAGGGAGAGGAGGGATGAAACACGACATTACCCCCCAACTTCATCAACCAAAGATTTATGCAAGAGATGAGGGTGCTCAGGGAAGATTCTTAGCCTAAAACTTAGAACACCATCTTAAAACGGAGTTTATGCCAGTAGCTTCTAACACCTTATTCCAAGGGCTGGTCACCTCATCGCTTGCCTCCAGGGCAATAAAAGGCAACCCAACAAGTCCTGAACCAACCTGCGATAGCAGACTTGGGGCATACTCAAAGGGTTTGCAGCACCACTACAGGTAGCTTTACAGTGGCTGAAGGGCTTGCAGCTCCCCGAGGCTTTGTCCTCAGAGGTTCGATGCAAAAGGCAAATGACACGTTTCCTCCTCCGAAAACCCAATTAAATTGTTACCAGCATGTGGGACAGAACAGGAGAGAGGGTTAAGGCCAAACTTCAGTCCCAGGCTAGCAGGGAGTATGGGATTCAGTGCAGGTGCTAGTGGAAAGGAGCCCATCTGCAGCCAAGGGAATCTCTGATCCCTCCCTGCCCCACCAGATTTTCCTCAGGCCAGAGAGATGATCTATATTCTGTCTGAGTACAGATGAAGGTAACAGCTTCACTGCAGCAGAAAGAAGGACAAGGAGGGCCGTAGCAGAGAAATTTCTTGTTTGGTTAAGTACCTACAGGAAGAGCAAAGAGACTATGAAAGCGGAGAATAAAATCAGGAGGTGATAGTAAAAAATTTTTTCATTGAGATTCACTGCCTGGTGGAGAGACTGTCTTTAAGAAGCACTGTCTCCAGCCCATCATTACTCAGCCGTTTCCTTCTTTAGGGGGGATAAAAAAAAAAAAAAAAAACCCGAAGGCTGAAAAAGCTCTCTGAAAAATCAAAAAAAAAAAAAAGACTCGTGGTTTGGTATTTTTCAAGTCTGGAGTAAATGTTTGAAACAGCAGGGCATCTGTAAAACTGTTCTTCAATGCCTCAACAGCAAAGTCTGAGGGAAAAAAACAACTTTAAAGGCAATTCAAATGGCAGAAGTTAGTAACAATGGAAATGAAATAAATTAGGTGGTTCTGGTTTTTTTGTTTTGTTTTTCCGGAGTAAAAGAAGAAAAAAAAAATTACAGTTCTCGAAAAAATTTTAGTTTACATCTCAAAGGGCACCATAACCCCCAGGAAATTGCCTGCAAGTTCAGCGATGGTGTCACTGTGATGTAATATTTGACAAAAAATGGATAGCAGTTCCCCGGTGTGGCCCTCAGTTTCTAGAGAAGAGGATATCAAAAGGATCCAGAAACCTACTGGAGGTGCAGCCACGGAGGGGTCGAGAACAGACAATTCCCTCGTCAATATTTATTATAATTATTAACTAAACTGCAAGGTAATAATGAAATTAACACGTTTGATATCAAAACATAACAGTAAGCTGTGGTATAATGCAATTCATTTCCACACAAGAGGGAATTACCTTCATAACTGAGCTATGGATCATTTCTTTGCCAGTGGAAATAAATTGTGATCCATCCCTGCCCACAATGATCTACATATTGTATATACACTAATAAACTCATATACCTGGCTCTACACAGACACCAGAGACCTACTATACAAGATCAGAGAAATATCACTGCTCCATTACGTTTCTGCAGGCAGGGGAAGTCCCCATGCAGCTACAACAGCCGCTACTCTGCTGATGTCCCGGGCCAAACTCAGCAATCTTCCCAGATGCCCACCAGCACAACAGCGACTGGCTCAAACCCCAACTGCTAGAGGTCCTCTTCAGCAGAAAGATGAAAAACATTGCATGGTTTTCATCCCTTCCATGGCAACATCCACCCAGTAACATGGTCAGACACACACCTCCTTGAGTTTGTTTGGAAATACAAAACCACAGCAGTAAAGGCATATTTTACTATTCTCCACAGACCAATTAATTGCACAGTTCTTCCCTTATTTCCTGAAAAATGCATCTGAGACCATATATTTTGGCTTGGATCTACCCAAATATTTCATTTTGATACTTTTGAAATGTCTTGGTTTAATTATGCTTTTTCGCCAAGACTTTTTCTTTTATTTTAATTAGCTTACTGGGGTATATTTAAACTAGAATATAAGCTCTTTGCTTGAAAAAGTACCAAAACATTCAAATATTCTTCTCACATGAAAAAATGCTTAACTACAAAGGTTTATCAAAACCATTCAGTTCCTTGGAAATATTTTGTCTTTAACCTAATAGCTTTTTATTAAAAAAAATTACAACCAGCTTTATTATTTATTTATGCATGGTTTGAAATCATCGTGTAATACTAAGGATCATTTCCCACCTGATGCACACCGGATTTTGAGTGCATCTTGGACAAAAAGCTTCTCAACCCTTAAAAAACCTGAATCCATATTCATCTCACACTTGGAGAACAGCAGAAAGGGACTGGGAGCAGTAACGCTCCCAATGCTTTTGGGATGAATATTATATTCCCAGTCAAAAAGAAAATGGGAAAAAAGATCAGAACACATCATAAAGCGAAGCAGTGAGTAGGACCCGGCCAGCCAAACTCTCTCTGCAGCCTCACCCCCCCTGCTCCCCAAGCCGAAGCACAGTGCTGCGAGAGGGCTGCTCCTGCCACAGCTGGTGCTGCTGGCAGTGCACAGCCTTTTCCTAAATATCATTCCCATTCTGTTTTAAAGCAGACACCAGCCACCTACGAAATAACCAGAATATTTTTTTAAGATTTAAGTATCAGTGAAAAAACCTCAAAGAGTCCCCAGTTTTGGTGGGATCATTCAGAGTTAAGAGGGGGCACAGTCTGAACACAAGTCAAGAGAAAGTCAACAGAGAAACAGCAGCACGGAGATGATTTGACTGTGATGATTTGAACCTTACTCACAAAATTAATGAACAGAGGCAAGAGAAAACCAGCTCAGTGGATGGAGTCAAAGACCTAATGCAAATGAAGGCATATAAAAGAGTTATAATATTAGTCTGTTAGAAAACTCCCACTCCACAGGCCTTCCACTTACAGGAAGAAAGGCAAACATTTCACCCACAACACGAGCTATTTCTATACCGAGACTGACTGATAATTCACATGTAACTGAAATTGTATTTGAGACTTCACTGCTTGGCAGAGATGTTAGCATATTCCTCATTAGGCGATAGAAATGGGAGGTAGGAGTGGCTGCCCTGTTTACAAGAGTGGCAAATGACTACACTGTCTCTAAACAGGCATGGCAATACTGATTACCCAGCACCTTGACAGGGACATTATTCCTGTTAGAAAGGTCAAAGGGTCTATTTCATAGAGGTAGGACTGTCTATTATGGGAGAGAAATGTTATTTCCAAGTGGAGAGGTCAGCACTTCTCTCGCACATCGGCTGAAGTCACTGGTACCTCGCACCGGAGTACGATCCTACAGCAAGACTGATTATTCTGCTCTGCCCACTGGCAAGGTCAAGAATATTAATTTTGAACATGTTAATTTGATGTGATGTGCACGATTAATGCTTGTTTAGCTGGATTTTTTGTATGTTGATAAATCTGCAGCCTTTTCATGCCAATAATAGTGTAGTATTAAGTTATTGGGAATCAGTGTGGACGGATGTGACACAGCATGCCAATCTAATGGGTGGCTAACGTTAGGCACCAGAAACTTCAAAATGTACTTGTGTTTGTTCATGAAAATAGTGCAGCTGTCTGCCACAGAGAGCTCAGAAATAGGCTAGAGGAAGCTAGCCAGCTGCTCTAATCCAGCATCCTGGACTGGTATTACATTTGGAGCAACTTCAGAGAGCTCAAATGAACTGTAAGTGTTAAGAGTTGAGAATTACATGGACAAGAATACACAGTGCAGAGATGATAACAGAAATGAGTTTATACGTCATTAAAGTGTGGGCCATCTAAGTGCAGAACAAACAAGTCTACAGCAGGCACCTTTTCCTCATGTCACTGTATTCCAAACTCCTCTGGTTTTTGTGTAGTTTAAAGGAGGGTACAGGATTCAGGTCTCCTGTTCACTTTAGACTGTACGCTGCCGTATGAAACGTATCATACAGGCCACCTACAAATGAAGAGAGGAAACATTAAAAAATTGCTACTAATTCTGATAAGGGAGGCATTCGTTTTTCTGAAACCAAATACTGTTTAGGTGTTTGTTAAATGAGAGATTCCTATGCAAAGACTACATTTATGTATTATCTCCTTTATTAAATACGCACCTGAAAAAACAGGATGCCATAATATTAAATGATGGCTTAGAAACAACTTGGCACTATTGGACAGCATCACTCTACTGACGTGTTCAAAAGCTTCAGCGAGTGTTTTATTCTTCACAGCAACCCTGTGGAAGAAAAATTCTTATCCACAGTTCATAGCTGCAAATCTGGAAATCCAAAGAAGTTAAAAATTACTTGCCTAGTGCCAGACAAGAAGACAAGTAAAGGAGCCTGTAACTCCTGTAGGTTAATATATATAATTCAGCTATTTACACAAAATATGAGAAGATGGCTTAACTTTGTGTTTCTGTTCCTATGCTTCTTCACAGTGTGTTTATGTGAGTACAATATATGTGTATAAATGAAAATAATTGCCAGTTTTCAGCTTAAACAATTATGAAGGATAAAAAACCCAGTGAAATACCCACAGGTGCATGTACTGTGCACAACCCAGAGCCTGTGGTTACAAACCTCCTCTGAGCCAAGCTGCAGGGATCCAATAAATGCTGAATCTGCAGACTGCCAGCAAAATTCTTTTTCACAATGAGGAAAATAGGAAAGGTTTTTGAAGTAAGAAGAAGTATTGTCACAACTCTCCTCCAAAGAGCTTTCTGCTCCCAGTGCAGAGCAGGACTTCAGGTACGTTGTGAACGCCTGTTCTACCAGAACCACGCTGGAGATGTAACATGATGGATCATGCCTCCCTCCTCCAAAGCTGCGCTCTCCCTTGATTTCTGCCCGGGGCCTAAACTCCCTGAATTCAACCAGCTGAGCAGGGTTTTTCTAAAATCTGCTCAAATTATCCACCTGTGAAACATAACAGCACTTTTTTCTAACGTAGAGAAAAGCACATGATCCTATTGCACTGCAGTGTACTCTTCTATGGGTAGGGTTGCATGAGGATCAGTCTGAGATTTGTCTCACTTGAAGAGTTCATCTGCTGCCTTCTACAAGAAGTTTTTGACAAGAAGGGATCTGAAGGTTGAAAAACTTAAAGTGAGACCCAAGGTCCAAGTTACTCCCATGTATAATAAACAAAACAGTATAGATTTTTAAAGAGACTTCCTCATGTAAAACTTGCCTTCAGACGTCATTATTGTACAGTTAGAAGTGAATGGCATGCTTATGAGAAACTTAACGGGAGTAACAGTTCAGAGACTATGCGTGGTCAGGAAAAACAGATTTTTATGGGTTTTGTCCTAAACTTGCAGTCACGCGTACACAATACAACCGACTCCCAAAAGTACCACAGCTGTAGAGAAGCTGGGGAACAGTTCATGTCCCACCGCGTGTGTCCATGGTTAATTACCAGAAGCAATGCAGGATCACAGTGATCACGTGGAAGGGCTGCGAAACATTATGGACTCCCATGAGGACAGAAGGACCATGCTTGCTATCGTATGTTGTGGAATCAATCTCCTTCCCCCTTTGCACTCTGGGGGAGTAGAGATTTTAACAGCACCTATGAGCATAAGCCTGGAATTTCTGGCTGATCCTGCTGAAAAAGGAGAAAAAAAAACCTTCTTGGCCTTCCGTGTCACCACATAAACAACTTTTCACAAGCACCATCAGGACTAGATCAAATAGGCGAATGAGTAACAGGGACTGTGAGCACCCATTGGGTCTGCCGTTCAGTCTGAGTCAGTTCAGGGTCTTGGTGTTCCCGTTTCATCGACATTCGTGTAGTACCTTCCTCTTCCCTCCTCACCCCTCCACATTGCTGGGGAAGAGATGCCCTTCCTGCAGGTACACCAAAGCTACAAATGAACGTCATTCACAGGAGCATAAAGTTCCTCACTGTCCATCGGGAGGTTAAGGGTCAGCTAATCAGCCACGAAGGGAAACAACACCAGGGATTCAAGAGCCAGGCACAGACTGTTGAAGTAAACAGTTCACAAGCAGCCCCATAGTCTGAAAACATTCACATAAACTTAACAAATACAATTAGTATGTGCATTAGTAACAGAAAAAAAACACCTACATTTGCTGTATAAATTATTCATCACGAATAAATGCAATCCACTCTAACTAAGACAAAACTGGTTTCCCGTTGGTTTCCAAGACAGTTGCTTGGTGTGAAGTACTACAGACTTGTAAGAGTTTCCCACTCCATGCAAGCACATACTGCAGTGGGAAATAAATGTTTATAAGGAGAGAAAACAGCTTCATGTTATGCTCTGACCCTAATTTTTATTGGGGAGGTATATTGTTTTTTCCAGTCTGTACAATTTTTTTAAGCACAGAATTACCATTTCCTCAAGTGGACAAAAATATTTACCAGAATCCCCAAAGAATAAAAATACTTGGATTTTTTAAAAAAATAAAAGTCACTATCAACACACTGGAAAGAACAAGCCAAATTCTCTATATGAATTGGTACTAGAACACACAGTGACAGAATCTCTCCTTGATACCAGCATTTGGGTGGCATCTTTTAATCACTGAAAAGCACACAGGGCATTCAACAAACTAATACAAGATTCACAGCCAACTCCAGGATAAGCAGGCATGAGCATAAAAGTTCTCAATATGGCTCTAATAGCTCTTAATTATTATAATCCTTCACTGAGCAAACAGATGTTGTAAGGGAACTTTAGTTTCTTCAAATGCAGTAATCAAACCATTCTGCTTCTGCCCTGCCTCTTTTCAGTAAATGCTTTGTATAGTGGAGTGGAAATAGCAAATGTAGTGACAAAATGACCATTTAATTGTCACAGAAATCTGTTTCTGAACAAAAGTGATGTTGTAATTTCTCTTTATCCACATTTCTGAGTCTTCTGATTACAGTTTAGCATGTTTTAGACTAAAAAAAAAAACCTTACACCTTACTTTTTGTAATCTTCCCACATCTTTGGTTGCTCCTAATCTGTCCACATCTTACAAGTTTTACAGTAATCAGAACACTGGCTTTGTATTTGTGTTTAACCGTACTAATATTAACACACATCTCTGGAGCTGCAGCCTTCATTGTAAAGTTTTTAAAAATCAAATTTTCTCCTAAAATGCTTCAACGTATTACAGTGAGTCATTCTACTTGGAGATTTATTTGTAAATGATCATGACTACTTAAGACATTCAAAATGTACCAAAAGACCTTCAACCTGATCCTTCATTTTTCTTGCAAACTTGAACTTCCCATTGAAGTCCTTTATACAGTAGTTTCAATAGCTATTTTGGTTGCAGTGCCTCCTTACAATAAACTCCATACAACTGTATGAATGGTAGAGTAGAAATCCAAATGATTTCAATCACAATTTCGGCTATTGTGAACTTGTACTTACAATGAAGTTTCTCCATGAAAAAAAGGAGTTCACTGTGGGCCAACAAAGCTTTGTGTCCTTTCACAGTTTTTATTCAGCCCTCATTTACGAAAAACAACTATTGACTGCAATATGAATCTTAGGACTTGGAGAAAGCAGAGATTCTAAGGATTACCTCTATGAGATGGCCCCAACTTGTTTCGTATGCATAGCAAAAAGAAGCACTGAATATTCATTTCACTCATTTGCTAACTATACTAATATACGCTTCGTAAATGAGTCTCTATCTGGCACTAGCTATTGAACTGAAGGGTATTTGAATAGGTGGGTTTTGCTATAACACCATACTAAGATAATGTGCTGGAAACAAATGGTTCACTGATTCCTGAATAGAAAATTTGCTGGAAAACCCTGAGAACTAGAAGATAAGGGGGATGGGATTAAAATGTCGCTTCAGAGCCACCAACCAAACTCTTGTCATTTTTAAAAGATGTTCCTGTGGCACAATATGAATAGTTTATAGCCACGATTGTGAACATTCAATGTCATATAAGAAAAGACACTTGTCAAGAGCCTTTCCCTTACAAGCACCCTCATCATGACCTGTGTTAATGAAGTTAATTGAATTTAAGATCAATAATGGTTAATTATTGCAATTTGACATTCTGAGATAAATGGCTTTAAGACAGAGAAATGTGTGTGTATGTGAATTCTCTCCAAAGAAGGTGAACACATTACAGCCTAAGAGGGATCACACAGTCCTTCCATTGATCCTGGTACAATCTGATCGACCTAATCCTCTGATGAATGTGGGCTTTTCACAGCTACAAGTAAATGTTCTACAAGACTACTCTAACCCTTGTCACTGACCAAATCTATATGAGCTGTACACTAGAAATCTATTGAGATAGATTAAAGAACTGCTGTAGAAACAAGAGATGCTTCAATAAAGATGAAGGTTTATTATATTGACTATTAACGTTACATGTGGTATGTAATTATGAATGCTTATGGATCCTAAGAGTTTAATTTTGGTCAGTTAGATGTAAATGATCATAACTGAACAATAGTATTAAATTAAAAAAATACCTGATTAAAAAAATCCAACAACCGTGTTGAATTTGATGACTTATACACGAATGTTCAATAAGAAAGTGATTTTGAAATCATCCTTGAAATGTGCAAGAAGATGCTCACAGACAGGAATTTATTTCATAAAGTCACTCCATCAACCTACTTCATTCAGGGTATTTTTAAGTTTACTTTCACAATAGTTCCTCAACAGGAAGACATTTTTTCAAACGTGTTAGTAATGATATTCTTACATGCATACTGAACAAGTTAAATGACCACTTACAAGATTTATAATGACAAAGTAAATGTCAAGGAAAAAGTATTGCTGATTGCAGAGCACTGACAATAAAAAGCCGCTGAAGAGTTCTGTCAAAATGTAAGATTATGCAAAAACACTATTGAGAACACTGCTAATCATCTGCTCTTGTCAATTACTTGAAGGGTATCTGACAGCATATTTACATTAAACACATTTCAGTAGCAAAATCCTTAATGCTGTATCAGAATATTTTCATTATCATTAGAAATCCTTTAAAAAGTCCTTTTGCAGCAGAGCATTATAGCAGCAATGATGTAATATCTATCTCTGTATCAGGTAGGGGCATCTATTTCATGCTATCATAGCTACATAACATTTGAAATAAAATAACCAAAGACTAAATATGCATGTAAGATGGCAATCTCCATGTTCCTGTACCCAGCGTAGGTATTTTCAAGTAACAGCTTTGTAGGAGTCTCAAACTAAGCGCAAACGGGTGATCTGTCTTTGTCTGGCCATTCTTTTAGCCTTTTACTCCTCGTGTGACTGTATTTTATTATGGCAAAAGACATTGTCAAGCAGACATTTTTTCTAAATCTTTGATTGTAACTTGCAATTCAACGCCTTTATGAGGAGTCACATTAACTACCAATACCTTTCATCCGCAAGAGAAACTTATTTTAGTTATGTCTATCTTATACTTTATGGAACC
>NW_008795436.1:943659-948659 GCF_000699145.1 Aptenodytes forsteri
CTTAACAGGAATATTCATCAAACATCCATTTAAACTTTTCAGACAGAACACTTCAAAAAATACTCCCCACTTCACTCTTGACATACTTTGAACATAAAAGTTTGAAGTGAGTAATGAAACTTTTGGAACACCTTCTGTCTCTCTTTGCTCTATAGAGCAAAAAAGCTTTTAGTTTATTAACATTCTCTGGACAGCAACCACATTTTTATATATCTCTGACTACCTGCATGAATCAAATACTAAACAAGATTATAAATAAGTATGAAGGTTCCTTTTTTTGACCAGACCAACCTTAAGAAACTGCTTTGTGTATTATTACAAAAAGTGCTCTTGACATTTTTTCAATCCAGTATTCATGCCATTTAGCTAAAAATTTGAAATGTAAGATGCCTCACACCTAGCAAAACAGTCTTAAAAAATACTCTCAACCCTAGCAGATTCATCCAGAATTCCCCCATGGATATTGCCCAAATTATTCTCCGTGTTACGGGAACACAATGACATTGCTTATGGACTTTCATCTCACATGTTCTGATGATAAAAAGATGCAGGACTTTATCCACAGAGAATATAAAAGCAGCTGTCTGCAGAATCAAAAGAAGATGTCAATTCTCTATTAGAAAGAAACAATTAAAACCAGATAATGGTTATGAACAGCTCTGACCTGCTGAGAGCCTGAAGGCTTTGCTTCACTCAGGACTCCACTTCTTCTGACTGCAGGTCAGCCCTACGCAAACAAAGCCTTAACAGAAATGTTACGGAGGAAATAATAGCCATTTCCAATGATAATACACAATTTTAGCACCTACGCTTGGCTGATTTAGGTGGTCGGCTAACATGTCAAACAGCCTGCCTTAGTTAGGTGAGCCTTTAATGGGTAACTGGCAGACTCTGGCAGCCTTATTTCTGTTTTAGATTTGGTTTGTCATTGGATATCCATTACCTGCCATTCATCTTTGATCTCTTTGGACAGGCCTGATCAAAAGATGTCATTTGACCTACTCCACTTGGCAGAAACTTGTATGACTCTCATAAAGGGGGCACCCCAGCTATAAATAAAATGACATTATTATTTTTCTGTCCTATCATGTAGAAGAGACAATTATGATAATGCAGTGTCTGTCACTTGGAGCCCAGCAAATTGCTAGCTCTCACGCAACTGTTTAGCTTTCTTATTTGTTTTTTGTCTGTTTTCCTCCATTTCAAGTTGAAAATAAAACAGAATTGAAATCACTAATGCTCTGCCTCACACTCTGACAGTCTCAGGGTTTCCTTTTATGGGACTGACGTGCAGATGTGACCATCAGACTGTTTGTCAATGGTGGGTGGTGGTTAAGTGCTGTGTTGGCAACACATCCCAACAATGGAATCAGGTTTATACTTCATTTCCAGCTCTGCGCACGAGCTCCTATCTGAACGCAGTGCTGGTAGACATTACGACAAACAGATAAAATCATGGAGAGAGTTTATTGTATCTTTAATAAAGCAACAACAGAGGAAATGTATGAGCCCTCTCTCTACTGCCAGGGGGCTCACGAGTGAGAGGGGGGTTTCTGGAAAGGATGAGCAACAAGCCAACTATCAGGATGTTGATTGGTTTTTGGTATTTTTCCGAGTGGCACGTATACCCCATTCCAATGCATTCACGTCTCTAGCAAAGTACACCGTGTGCATGTATACACATACAGGGAGCAGAGCGTATACAAACTGCTTGGTCTGGTACATCTATGCCCATGTGAGTCTGCCTACCTGACCACTAAGAAGCTCTGTTTGGCCACTGGCCTGAACCTCTTTACAACCTCTTGGCTAAAACTCCACTTCCCACGTGCAATCTTCCACCAGCTAGTATTCACGATGTTTTCCTCTGTCTTCACCAGGGAGAGGTACACAGCAATACTCAAAGCACTGTGCCAGAAGACAAAAGCTACAAAGGCCACCGCTGGCACACTTGCTGCCCCATCGCACAAGTCCCTCTGCTCTGCAGTCGCGCAGGACAGCACCTGGCACCTGCTCTGTCTCCACAACACGCTCTCACGACAGTACAGAAACATTCACAAAACTAATTATCCATTTCGTACTGCAAACTATGTGATAGTTGGTCCATAAATTCACTACAAGCATTCACTATGGGGAGACTCTGCAAAACCAACATGGCTAGCGAGCAAAATCACACGTACTATCAACCTCCTTGAGTACGAGAACAGTCACCTACAAGAGATGATACAAAAATCTATGTACCTTTATTTGGTACTTGTTCTACTTGCTCTTATACAGGCTAGAGGTGCTGCTGCCAGTAAACAGATCTCTCACAGAGATGCTGGGAGAGAACTAAAACTGTTAAGGGCTTGTAAATACCGAGTAGTTACTCCTCATTAATTATTTGTAATTAATTATTCATGATTAATTTGTGCCAGAACAGGAATGTTTTATTCTGAATTAATTTAATTCATTTCAAAATTGCTACTTTAAATTCCCACCCTACCATAACGTGATATAATCTCTCTCTGTAGACAAGCCCTAAAATATTAAAAAATCATTTAAAACAAAGGAAGAGCAGCATGTTCTTTCACAGAAACGCACGCTGTCTGCCGTCTTCGCAATATACTTTGTCTCCTCATCAAAAAAGCGACTTGGACAAAATGGAGCCTCTCTGGTGGCCTAGAAAAATTTCGCAATAAGGAAAATGGGGAAAATATCCCGTATCAAACTTAGGACGGGCTTGAAACAGAAGGCCACAAACCTACAGTTCCCTAAAGACGGATCCCACTGATGCTACAAAGAGAGCAACTGAAAACAACTAGGTTCTCCTCGGACATGACTATGCAGACAAACTCAAGGGATCTTGGTATCAGTAAGAAGCATCAACAAAGGAATACTGGAAACAAAAATAAAGAATTGGAATTATAAGGCATTTTTTAAAAATGAAAAACACCTAGATCTTTTTCTCATGAAATTAAGAATACTACAAAGAAAAAAGATGGTAGGACTCAATAATATTCAAGTACATTTGGCAAGGAAGCCTTTTCCTGTTGCAATAGTGCACGGTATTCTTCTAATGCGTCAAAGTGTGCCTTCATAGCACAATTCTTTCAAGCAGACTTCTTCATTACAAAGATTAGCTTCTTAATGACACATACTGGAAATAAGAAAGATGCACAAACCACTAACTTCTCTCGATTGGGTTTTTACTGTCCAGAAATCCTCAGCAGAGACAGGAGCCAAAACTGATACTAAGCAAGCACTGCTACAGAGTAACCTGGACGATCCTCACCTATTCCTGCTTTTCAAATCAACCAAGGATAGAATTTGCTTTTATACAGAGAACCTTTTTGGATGTTAACTCCACACTACACTCAGCAAGTAACGTTAAACACATGAAAGGAAGAATCCTTAGTTTTTATCAGAATTACCTCTTTTATCTCTTTTAGGGTACAGTCAAAAAACACACAAGGTATCTTATTTCTTATTTTCTTATCTCTAAAGGAGGCCCTCAACAGAGACAGAAAACTGCACGAGAAGTTCCACCAATACCTTGTGAGCAGGCATTCAGGTCTAAACACTCACGGGATTTTTTTTTCCCAAGACAGAGGTTTCTGACCCTCTTTTGAGAAGGCAGATAAGTGAACAAATACATCAACGATCCTAAAGGAAAGAGCTGGCCTTGGTGAATGGAGACTTCTCTTCTTGGCATGGGATAATGTACTAAGGTTTAAATATAAAGGGGCATAGCTGAAAGGGAAAGCACCACTTAGAAAACGAGTTCATCGGTTACATTAGAGAAAGTGAAACAGCACAATGATGGCTAATCCCAGATACAAACTGCTGAAGTTGATTGAGAAGCATCCTTAAAAGGTACTTTCTCCCTCTGCCAGTTCTGTGGAGCAGGATCAAAGGCAGCTCCTGTGCACGGCTCTACCCTTGGGCAAGGATGGACAAGCTGCCTGGTTTAACCCTATTCTACAAACTCACTCCCTTCCTCTGTTTACTGCTCAGCCTTTTTAAAGGCAAAGGGAGCATTTCCTCAGATCCTAACTGCACCTCCATCTGCACTTCTCCAGCTAAGATTTACTTCTAACCAGTTACAGCTAGATTGCAGCAAGTGCCAACCTTATTTCGGTACAAGAGTGCCCCATTTTGATTTAACATAATCCAAGTTGTACTCTACTGCTATGAAAACGGCCAGAGTTAAACGGGTTTAAAAACATCGTTTTAGTTAAATCAACACAGATTCGTGTGCAGGCACCAAACCCTGCCTCATCATCAAAGGTATCTCCCAACTGGCTCATTCAGCAATCTGCACTCCGCTTTGTTACAGCTGACACTTTTGTAATTCTCTCTCTCTCAAAATTTCTGCAGTATTTGGTGATCCTCCCTCCTCCCCCAATAAAATGGTCATTTTTCACAGGAAGGAACAGAGAGGTTTTCTACACAAACAGACTTCGTTTCCTCCCTCTCCTACTCCTCTCAGATACTGCCACAAACGCGTGTCCATCTCACAGTCTGTTCAAACCCCACAACCTCCCATTTACAGGCTACATCTGACTTTGTCCAATGGCTTTTTGACACCTATGGTAGTGCCAAAGGTAAAATCTGAAATGTACCATGATGCATATGAGCTAAAATAATTAATTTCAAAACAATTTCTAGTAGTCCTTCCAACTAGGTACTTCACTGCACTCTATTTATTTGCCCTAAAATTTGGCAAATTCCTAAAAAAAAAAAAAAGCCGTAAAATCATTCTTCAAAGAAAAGCTGCTATCACCTGCAACATCAATGAATATATGTTAATGAAATGGTAAGCTGTTTAATAAGCCATTATCAGTTATATAAAAAATATTTAATCTGCAAATTACAACATACTTACGAAAGCAGCTGTCCATATCTAGGCAACCATAATTTCACTATCTAGCTCAGTATTGAAATATGAAAGCATTTTGTGAGGATCCAGGATATTTGGCATGGACATTAGTAATAATGTTCCTGGCACCATGCACTACCTG
>NW_008795436.1:953659-956524 GCF_000699145.1 Aptenodytes forsteri
TTCATTCAATCAAGTATGCAAGCCTGCCAAATCAAGAAAATAAAAACTCTATTTAGACAGGAGCCCATTGTGGAAGAAAGCATATAACCTGACGAGTGCTAGGCTGATATGTGCGTAATCCTGTAAGCAGAACTCAAACCCCTTAGACCTCACTTACAGAGCATTTGTAGCCCTCCCTGGCAAAGCTACACCTCCCCGTTGCCGAGCATGTGGTTGATCACATATGAATGTGTCCACACACACTTTTCAAAATTTGTATTTTGTTTGTATTGATCATTTGATCTAAAAATAGATGTATTTTCTTCATGAACTAATGCTTTCCTTAAGGCAGAAAGTAAGTAGTAACATGTCTGCAGAAATAATATGTTATTAACATGAAAAACAACAAGAAAAGTACCTCTTGTAAAACATACTGAAGAACAATGCTTGGCAACGGGGTGAGGAGTACTTGGTTTTCATACGATTTCTAAAAGTAACCAGTCATGCTGGCATTAAAGAAACACCACTGAGAAAGCAACAGAAATGTGCCCACAAATATTAAAGAAATTTATTTTTCAATCTTCTAAATAATCTTCTAAAGAAATAACTGTTTTAAGGAAAAAAAATAACAACTGAAGAAGGATTCCAAATATTTATGCACCATTGAAGCACTAGAGCAAACTTAAAACCAAACAAAAAAAGCAAACTAGAAAATTCAACAATTTTGGATTACCAGCATCACAGCACATACTAAACTGCGCAATGTATGAATTTATCTGCGGGGGCAGAGGGTCACTAGCTTAGCACGCACACACAGTGCCATGAGAAATAAAGGCATTCTAATCTCTGAATTTCAAATTTCCTTGCTTATCTTGGTATGAATCACGATCTACCTTGATAAAGAACTGGTATGAATCATGATCTACCTTGATAGAGAACTGGCCTTTCATAATGTACCTTGATAAAAGAGAGGAGAGGGAGAAGGAGAGATTTTATGTGCGTGTTGCACAACACAAAACTGCACGTACGAACCACAGCTATATGTATAAAATACATACTTTAACATAACATACCTAACAACCTTGTTTGGAAAACATCATGAAATTTTAGAAAGGAGAATCCAGCATTTACACAAAAATCAGAAATCTGTTGCAGTCTAGAGATGCATCTGTGTCTTCCTACAGCCTGTGTTTTGTAAAACCTTATTTAAGGACTTTTTAAAAGCATGATGGTCCAGGATATTATTGTTACTTTACATTTAAACAGTGAGAGCCATTTGGTGGTGTTTTGATTTGAATACAAGTGGAAGGAGTTTTGAGACAGCAGAGTATTGATATCACCTCTCTCTGCAAACCTTGCCTGGAGCCAGCAGAGCATTCATGTAAATACTTGTTTACAGATTTTTAACACATATACGCACACATAACAAAAGTTCTTAAGGCAAGCCATGCCTTTCATCTCCCTGCGCGCAAAGCCGAGGGGAGAGCTGCAGGCCCGCGGAGGGGACACGGCAGCACGGCTCCCCAGGGCTAGCTGCTAGGGCTGCAGCTGGGGGAAGCGAGACCGGACCCCCACCCAGGGGAGCAACCCTCCGGCCAGCGTGCACACCCCTGACGGGTCCCTCCGACGGCCCTAGTGACCGCAGAGCAGCTTGCAGGATTAGAATGTACAGAATTCTTCTCTCCCATGCACCATCTCCATACAGACACTGACCTCCAAATCCACCCTGATGATCATAAAGGTGAATTTACGACTTGGGGACCTCTTATGAGAACACCTATTCGGGTAGTATTCACGAGCCTGGCCAGGTAGCTGTTACACTTGTGCAACTTCCCGTGAAGCTGGTGCAAGTCTGGAGCATGGAAGGACTCCAGGATAAGGCACAAAACCATACACTGTTGATCTGAGTAACTCCAGGAGCCCTTCACAGCTATTAAAGTCCATCACATACAATACTAACAAGAGCAAATAGCCAGGCAACCTACGTGACTATACCTTGATACATCACACAATAGCTTCATTTAGCTTAATGTAATACATTACAAAGGCAGCACAGAAGTTAATATTAGTCAACAATATAATGGACAGATAAGTGTCTCGCCATGGTTAAGAACATACCCAGGTTCCATTATAAGCTCTATTTTTAGCCCCTCCTTTGCTCCCTCTCCTCAAATTGTATGAATAGCAAAATTGGTCTGCTTGAGAATACTAAGCTTAAGTCAAAGGAACAAAAAATGTTTCTGAGAAGTCATGGAAAAAAACGGACAACTTGTTTTAAATTAGACATCACTCTGGATTCTGCAATAAAATTGTAAGGACACCAGGGGAATGCACAATTTTCCATTCAATACCTGGCTATAATTCACCTGAAGGTTCATCCCTGGAGAAGCAGTTTTTCCTTATTTGATACTGAAAAACTCTGCCTTTTGGATGCTGAAAGGTCCTATCTTCTAGCCTCCGTTTTTAGCATTCTTTCTAAGAGTCCTGACCATCACTTGGAGCAATAGGCATGTTGCAAAATAACAGGTAACTGCTTTTTCCCTGCTGCCAAATACTCAAGTTACTCTTAGGTTCATTGAAAATTAACTTATATGCAGACCTATTTAGCAAAAGTTTCTCAACTAAAGCCACCACTGTACTTTACCAATTTGGTAAACTTTATCCCAAAGGTTCCTTGAGATACCAAGGTAATTATGTGGTAAGTCTTACAATAATGAAGGCAAAATAATTTTAATATATAGGTCTATTTTTAAAAAGCATAAACATAAAAATATATAGTTCCATTTTATTATCAAGAGAGGTTGAAAATTTGTTGAGCCCTTTTTGCCCCCTTTTTTTTTTTAAAGTTTAACCAAAAAAAAAAAAAAAGAGCAACTGGGAGAGGAA
>NW_008795436.1:956570-969543 GCF_000699145.1 Aptenodytes forsteri
CAAGGGCATTACAATTAAGAAAAGGAGCTTTTAAAACTATGAAAATAACTGAAAGAAGCTTTAAATGCAGAAGGAAGATGGGAGTTTAGCTGCAACACTTATTATGTGTCCTCCACAGAAAGCTTGAAGAATTTGCTCCATGAATTGTGCAAAACTTGAATAAAAAATTAATAGTTTTTACATTACATTACTATAGTCAGAAATCTAAGAAAATCCTACCATAGATCTGAGCTTGTGAGACAGCAGTAACAAATCTGTAATGAGATCCAGGATTCTCAAGTTTATGCCAAGCTCTGATTTGCTGTATGACTTCAGCCAACCCATTTCATCCCTTTCACCTTCTCTTTCTCTATAATTACTGCAATAACCAATAAGCTCCATTATACACCTTTGGGTCAAGTTCCTTGTAGGTTTAAAAGCAGCTCCACTGATTTTAATGGAATTGCATACTAATGCAGAATTTGGCTTTCCTATTGGGATGTTATAATTAATCAATGCTGAAGAAATTCTTTGCAATCATCTGTAGTAATAAGCTACACAAATGTAGTTATTGTTGACATATTGAAAGTACTTAGGGGGGGAAAAAATCAATATATGGCGTGCATAATCTGCAACTGCTGCAGGTGGCCTCCTCACGGCAAAAAGAACATGTGACAAAGGTGACAAAAAGTCTGCATATCCTCCTCTGCTCATTGCTGGAAATGCTGGTCCTTACTAACTCAACACTTGAACTTTTTCAGGTTTTCTGTGATGCTAACACCACTGATAAATCCATCATCGGATGGATTTCAGTTCTCAACAGAAATACTCTGATTTCAGCCTATTTCATTCCACCTGCCTTCTAAGGAACGCAGGAGAAACAGCATCCTGCACTGTGGGTCAGGTTCAGCTTTGTCTACCACGAAGTAAAAGGTGCGGAGGGAGCAAGAGCATCTGCACGGCTCCCACCTCCGCCTGCCTGCAGCACGCTCATTTCCTGAGCGAGCACCAGAGCTCCATCCTGCAGCCATCCAGTGTTACCCCAAGTAGGGCCCTGACAGCAATGATTAGTGAATTTGTTCTGCCATACTTACACAAGCCAAGCCTTTTTGTTTAAAATAAAATTACCTTCCACACTTTATTCAAACAATGTGCACAGCAAGAACTGAAACACGATGATTTATAAAAATCAAGGTCTTTTTTTATAAACTGCATGAACGTAACCATTCATCTAAAACTAGTAAACCTCACCTTTATTTGTGCAATTTTAAAGACTGCCTTTTTCCTTTGAAGTTGAGATTTTCAAAGGCACCTGGAAGTTAAGTGACCAATTTTTAGAGACATTAAAATGAGATTTGAGTACCAAAATCCTTCAGAATTGGCTAAAAAATTACAGCAGTCAACACAGGATATTCAAATTGTCTTCTCCCAGCATTCAGCTAAGTGTTTTACGGCCAGGTAATGAACTCCTGAACGTGGCACGAAAACCCTGCAGGAAGTTTTGCTGAGGCAACGGGCACTGTCAAAATATTCTACCTCACCTTACAATGGGATGTTATATAAACTGTTTTTTATTTTTTATAAGTAAGAAAAAAAGGCAATGTTTTGAGAAAATTAAATAATGTTGACTAAATTATCCTGAGAGCTCTTCAAGGCAAGGCCCACATCCTCATACGCTTTTCAACTGTATTTAGTACAAGGGGACCCTGGTTCTGAGCAGGGCCTCTGGTTACCACTACAATAAACAAGAAGAATAACGGTAAGTTCAAACATAAAGAGTTGTCATAATACCCCCACGCTCCATCAAGATACAGGACATCAAAGGAAACACAAGAAATAATGCAGAAATGACAACTGCTGTTCGATTCTATGTATAGTCCATTCCTTTATCACATAGCATTACCCATATGGCATCAATTACGTATCTTTTAGACACTACAGGTTCAAAGAAAACTGGAGAGGTAGGGAAAAGGGATGAAGTTTAATAAACAAGGGCCATATTTGCTTTTGGTGAAAAATACATCATACTAGTCATTTAGGAGATCACGAAGAAAGTAAAACTCTGGGGGTATGCAAAGAATGATCCCGGATAAATGAGCTGATTCTGACATTTTAGTGTGAGAGAAAGCATAGAAATCATAATTTTATGAGAGTATTTTTCTCGCAGGGATGGTTAAAACAAATGCTGCTGAGATGTCCCTAAACATTACACAGGCTCCATCAATTACCTGTTTTTTTTTTTTTTTTTTAAAAAAGAAGTTTAAATAAATCACAATTCTTGAACATTATTTGCCAAAAGCCAAAAAATATTATTTCCAGTTACCTACTGCGCTACATGCTGTATGGAAACACCTTTTACATTATTTGCCTTGCAGTAGCTGTACGTGAGTATTGCAGCAGTGACCTCTCATTTTATAAGCATCCCTCTATACCTGTAACAACAGCAAGTTCAGAAAGAGCACTGCGGCACAAATTAAATACCCACATTTAAGCTATTTAAGCTGTGAGACATAATCACTGAATAAAGAAAGCAAAAACTCTAGTATATGGAAGAAAAGAATCCTAAATAGCTTTGTCTCTATGAAACGCATATCCTATAATGTAACAATTTTATAGGGATATCTTACACATTGTTGGAAAAAGAATTAGAAAAAACCTTCAAAGCAGAAGCAAATTTGAAATGTAATTTTTTCTTACGCTAGTATCCCTATTTTGAAAGTAGTTCATAAAACATTTCATGGCACAAAGAAAGCCAAAATAGTGTTAACGTATCCTTCTAGAAAGATTAACCTGCAACATATCCCAGTGTCTGAAATCAAACATCTGCATTATTTGATCTAATGCTATTAATAAACATGAAAGCTCTGGCACCTGTGAGAGAGTGAAAAATGGAACACAGAAGTATCTTTTAATTAAATATATTAATGGTAAATAGCACTTCAGCAAGGGAATTTTATTTTATTTTTTTTAATTTGGCTGTAGACTAAATATATACTCAAGTAACTTTCAATTATTTCAATATATATTCAGATAACTTTTCTGGTTTATTTGTTTACAAACTTACTGGCTCCCTGAGGTCTCAGCAGCAGGTAGACAGCGATGCTACAGAAGAGGAGAGGAAACAGAAGCAGTAAGGCAACACCTCAATGGCACGACCCAATGAAACCTGTGCGAAACCCATTCTGGAAACACAGGCCATAGCTGAAGATCACTGGGTTTGCCAAACTACGTCAGCTTGAGAAACGTAGCCCTTTCCCTGGGGGTGACCTTACGTGACACGTGGCATGCTGCCTGGTGTAAATCCATGGGACACAACGCTGGCAAAACCAACATTACAGGTCCTCTTCTCCCTGCGTGCTTTCCATCCTTCGCTCCTGCCTGGACAGGAGGGCAGAGGATCGGGAACACAGCAGCAGCAGAGACAGACAGTGACAAGGTTCTGACAGCTGGCACTTGCAGCTTCTCCTGGGTGCTGCTTCACCTCCCCACGGACCCCCCCGCCCCTGAGGATCTGGACGACTGTCCCCGGCTCCTGCTCCGGGAGGCTGCAACCAGAAATTCGGTGCACGGGAATGATTTTTCCCAGAATTGTGTGCTCTTCCCACAGCTTTCAGCAGGAGGGAGAAATGAAATCCTCAATTCAAAATAAAAAGAAAATATGTATTAACCGGCTACCAAATATATTCTCTTAATGAAACCTGTGTTTTAAAGAGATGGAGAATTTGGAGCTAGCTAGTATTATAATGTTAGATTCTGCTTGACCGTTTAACTGATTTACAGATCCACCTAGTGAAAAAGCAGGAGTTCATTTAGTGAAACGTATGTATTAGATTAACAATCAAGAAAGGCTAAAATTAAAATGAAAAATGAGAACATTAACAATAAGAATTTGCAAGAGAGGAAAATGCTGGGTAAAGCAGTTACATACTGGAAATACAGGAAACCGGTGGTTAAATTTCTTGGGATTGTGCGTGTTCAGATCCCACACAGTCTGAGCCATATTTTTCAACAACAGGCTGATACATTTTCTGTCTGATCATCATGGATTTTGACAATGTCATTTTGGAACCTTGGTTACTAAGATATCAATAATTAAATGCTTTCACACTTTGCTCTTGTGGATACTGGCAACTTATCTTTGTCCTCTGAAGAAGCTAATGGTATAATGGGCAAAACATCAAGAATAATTAAGGAAAATGCTGGTATAAACTCCATCAGAAAAAATACAACTTTGTGCACAGCTCCTGCTTGTATCTCACATCCTGCACTTAGTTTCAAAATTAGGGAAAGTTATTTCTTTCTGGTACCTCTTAACTGTGTTTTGTTTGTGTTCAGAGAAAGAAGTACATGCTGTAATTAATGATTTAATAGCCTCTATGTGTACTCTCATTTTCTAGTGAAGAGAATAACTGGCTGAAACAGCAGTAGCCCATTACAAGAAGCATCCCTCTCCTTTTGTCTTTTCCTGTAGAATTGCTCCCTGTAACACAGTACTGCTGAAAGTCGCAAGCCTTGATTTGCGGAAAAGATACTGCAGCCCAGTGACATCTCAGAGAGGAGGGGTGGGAGCGGAAGAATTAATTTTAAAGAGCACAAAGTCTATTTTATACCTGTAAGTACATAATCTTCACTAACTGGGAAACTCGTAGAGGGAAATTCTAGGAGGTGAAAAGTCCCTTCCTAGGGGTACTGGACACACAAGGAGGTAGCAAGAATTGAAAGAGCATGTAAAAAGACAACTTTATTACAAAACTACTAATATCTTGATGCTGTCACTGTGAGAAACCAAGGCAGAACAGATTCATTTGGCTGAACAGTGGATGCAGCTTTATACAAATGATTAATACTCGGCAAACCCCCTCCACTTGGCTTGTCACCAGCAAACTCACTATACTTCCTTCCCAGCCCTCCATGGTATTTTATATAATGACAGACTAGGCTCCAAGATGAGATGAAGCTCCTGTGTCCAGACCAAATGCAAGGAAGCCTCACAACAAGACATCTGAACAGCCAGTTTAGCTGCAGTAGCAAAGGACAACTTAAATCTGCAGCAGATGTCTAACCCTGCACCTCAAACTCAACAAGCACCCTGTCCCATTATCATACCATTCTAGGCATTAAGATATGGTGTAGGAATGGTCAAAAAGCACAGATTATTATTTTTTTTTTAATCAAAAAGATCCACAGAACAGATTAACAATACCATATAGCACTGCTTTTACATCATCCTGGAAAACTCCCAAGCATAACTACATAATTATGAGAGCAATAAAACACATCTCTCCCAGAAAATTCCTGGAGCGGGCAAGTCTTACGGCACAGAATTACAGGACTCTCAGACTGCATTACCCATCCCAGAAATGGGGGACACAGGAAAACAAGTTGAGCCGAGGACAAGATGGGTAGTACGGCTGCTTTTCATCTGACCTGCTCTTGCTGAATACCTGGAGCTAGTCCGAGGGCCGGCAGACAATTTCAGTCCCCCTGGCCCTGAGAGACACCAAGCTGTGCTCTCTACCAGGTGTCCCCATGAACTGGAAAAACGTCAGTAACTCCTATTCTATACATGCAGAATACAGCAAACTAAATGTTATCTGACCTATGGAAAGTGGTTCCCTTCCAGATCAGCAGTTGCACGTTGCTGCATATCCTTCTTTTTAAAATGCATAATCCTGTAATTATTTACACAGAAATACTTTTCCACTCCTGTATGTAACAATTCAACGTTCAAGTTGGTGACAAAGTTCTTACAAAAACCATATTAGCTCCACAAATGTTTATCTTTAATCTACAAATAACTACATTTGGAGAAAATGAAATGCTGCCTTTTCATCATTAAATTATGCCAGACTTGCAATCTTCATGAGTAAATTTGTTGCAATGAAAATGGACATCTTGGTATGAATTACAAAGGACTGAAAAATCTGAAGTAGAAATAAGCCACCAAAAAACTATGGGAAGAAATATTACAGGACCAGTATGTCAACCCTAATTGTGTAATTACTTTTTGGCTTGGTCATATAAGCTAGAAGCAAGAAACAAGAGACAATGGTAATTTCTTACTGCTGAAATGAAGGTGTCAAACTGTCTTGTATGCTCTGTGTGCTCTAAGCTAAAGTTTACATTTATATCATGTTACTTCAATTACAGTCTTAAAGGAGACTTGAATGCTTCAGCCGCATCAGGCCAGTATTCATAAATGTTAAACACACACAAACACTACCAGTTGTCTGTGTAAATATATTTTCATATATGTGCTTGTTATTGAAATTCTACTGCATAGATCATTTCTTTGAAAAAGAAAACTTTCCTTTTTTTTTTTAAACAAAAATGTACATTTTGAAATATTCTGCAGTTGTATTTTTTTTTCCTGAGGAATTTAAAAGATTCACAAACGTCAGTCAGTTAACATCTGCAGCAACATGAAATACAGTAAAACACAGTAATACTTCTGGGCCTGATTCTAGCAGCCTGACTCACAGTCCTCTAATCCCCGCAATAACCTTATTTACAAGAAGCTACACACTGTAAACATGCAGAATTTTGCCTGTACTGCGACTTGTCCACAGTCAGAGTGGAGGGAAAAAGGTGCAATTAAAAGGCAGCTCTGTGCTCCCTCCGTTGCTGACCTCCAGCTTGCACTGCCGTTCTTCCCCTCCTGCACGGAGCGTGGAGACGTGACCCGCACCCTTCCCATACCATCCAACAGGGCAAGTCATTAGCTGTCTTTTTGAAAAGCAGCCCAAAGCAATCTTTATGCTACTGCACATTATTGTCACTTTATTTTATAACTTATTCGTTTTCATTTCTTCAGTTTGCCTCTTGTGGGATTGACTCTTGGTACAGTACTGACAGATGTGTGCGCGAGAAGAGCAAACTTTATTCTTTGGTAGACAGACAGAAATCAATGAAATAAAGACTGCTTTACAGTAAATAATCAGAATAGAGGGTGGAAGGGAAACAAATATTAAAAACAGAAACTGAGTATATACAGAGGGGGCACTTGTGTGCATATTCAAAACCACACGTGGGTGTTAGGATCACCTCAACCAAATATGACAAAACTTCTCTTCTAAGCCACGTTATCATAGATTTTACAGATACCACACAGTTTTCTACAACTCATGTTAGGAATGTTTTTAACCATTTTAATGGGATTATTGTCAAATGCTTATGCACAGAACTGTGTTAAGACTTAGGAGAAAAAAATGCTATAAATAATATATGCTACAAAATTACTTAATATATCTTTTTACACACAAATGCTAAGGCTAATTAATATCAGAGCTACTTATGAGTCTAAAAAAGTTCGGACAACTTTTTTGGACTGTTTCTTGACTGACTTGGGCTTCAAGAAGCATAACTGGGGGGTATTTATGGGAAGAAGTAAAAAACTGGCCCATGATGCAGCAATTACTGAAATGCCAAGTACCGAAGCTCTTTACAGGCTGGAACATAAAGATTACTCCCAGGACAATGGCAAATTAGGGGGTTCACTTTTTAGTAAATTACACAGGTACCTAACAAAGATTCTGTTATAAAACATTGCATGCATGTATATACACAAGCTAGCTCTCTCTCAGTATAAATAGATAGATCTATCACTACATATAAATTATGCTTCTTGTTATATGCGTACATAAAGTATAGGAGAGTATTTTTGTATGTTGTCCATGAAGTGTAATTTTCAGAGGAGCAAACCCTGTTCAGCAACCATGTAAGTGGTCTCAATGCAGACAGTGAGGTAATTAATAAATAAGAGTCATAATATTTGCCTGCAAAATATACACTTAATTGAATATACTAAGAAGTATAATTTTAAAGAATTTCAGAAGTATTTTCCTGAAATTGTCTAAAATGAAGCATAACAATGTGCCATAAATAATTGAAGAATATTTATAATTAATAAAATATTACTTGTGATTGTCTGCGTGTATCTGAAAAAATAATCCCATTTATGTATTTATACGGTATGCAGAATCCTTGCCTCTTTTATTTTAGAACTACATGATTAAACACAGCTTTTTGTAAAGAGTAAGGCCAGATTTTAAACCGAGACTCAGATGCAAACACTGACATGAGCAGAAGCCATATCCACGAGATCCAAGACCAGTTTTGGCTCATTTTGACCTAGCTTCCTCAATCTCTAGCATAGGATATGAGTAATTGTGACAACTGTAACATTAGCCGTTTTGGCTTTCCTTAGACTTTTTCCTCCCTTTCTGTTTCCCAAAGAACTTGATGAGGATTTTTGATTGTTTGTTTTCTTTCCTTTTTAATTTAGAATCATTTTACTATTAAGAGGATTCTTTTTTCTTTGCAGCTGTTTAACCTCCACTTCAGTTTTTGAATTGTAAAACTTAAAAAAAAAGAGACCCCTTCCTTCAACAACTTAAAATACAAGTTCCTTTTTCTTAAACTGCCTTTATCTTGCATTGAATGACTAATGATAAAGAACATACTGCCAAACTATAGCAAAGGCTAAGCATATATAGCAAAACAAAAAATCGAATTATAAACTCCACCTCAGAAGTACCACCTACGTATCACTCTTTAATTACAAAGCTGTACATGTAAGCATTAATTTTCAGAATTCTCTTGTGAAGCAAGGTATATTCTCCCCCCCTCACTTTATGGGTTGAAAACCAAGGTATACAAAACTCAGTGAACTCCCTTCCAAGAAAAATCAGGAATTCCTAATTCACAGCATTATGTTTCTACACCTCTTTTTCTTAAACCCAAAATTGCTCACAGTACCAAAAGGATGTCAAAATAGGAAAGTTCAAAATCGTAACACGTACTACAAAAACTCGAAAGCACAGATATTCTAAGTCTTGCTTCTACTGGCAAGCTCTGTAGTTGCGAGTTTCACACGCGCATTAGCCTGACTGTGATTCAAGCTACCTTTGGCAACATAATGATCAAATGGCAGCAATGTTCTGGTACAACCGCATGGATACAGACGGGGACTCCCTCTTCCTGATTCCTTCGATATGTGGGATAAATAAAAACCTGTTTAATACTAAAATTTTACTCTCTAAGTAGTTTTATTCTATCTCAGGAAAAAAGAAAGCAAAAAATTATACCGATGTTTCCTATGATCCCAGCCGCCTTTGGCTGGCAATTAACAGACCCACTAACATCTAGCTACACTGTGCTAAAAAACTGTATGTTCTGGATACACAGTGTGTGTAAGAAAGCCCTGAAGTACATTTTTTTAGGAATGAATACGAATGAGAGCAAAACATTTAAAAGACTACTGTGAGGGAACTATGTGTTTCATTGAGTACCAATACTCTCTTACACTTCATAAAATATATGTTGGAAAATCATTAGTTCGGTACATAGACTTATGCCAGATTATTAATATATCTCATGTCAGGAACCCAATATCTCACTGCAATATTTTTTCCCAAGAAAAAAATACACATATATTTATATAAAAGTTAGGCCTTCTTGAACCATGTACTCCTTCTAGTTTTGATGCCTGAATTCAGCTCTGTGTTTTCAAGTTTTGGGTCCATTAAAGACACATATAATAAATAAATACATTACTATGTAGGGTACGAAGTTCTGTTTAAACTTCAAAATACCAGTATTTCCAGACACTTTTGACTGAAGGCAGGTTTTGTGCAACTATTTTTAATAAGCGGGCCCCAGAAAATAGAACCTGAATATCAAAGAATGTATTTATGACAATTTAGTAACGTAAATAGTTTGAACATACATATCTTTTTAAAAGCGTGCCTGCTTTCAGGCAAAGCAAGATAATACAACATTCCAAATAGCAGAAATTTAGGTAACAATCTAAAACTGCATCCTCATAAGAGGATTTTATAATAGAGTTGCTGACAGACTTGAGATGCCATCGAGGGCATGGCCACAACAAAGCTTTAAGGGAATATTTTTTAAAAATATTCTCATGTTATACAATTGGTGGGTTTTGGTTCACTGTCAAATTAAAGATGGCATCTTTTTTATTTTTCCTATCTCATAATAGCTTGTTCATCTTTTTTCTGCTTATGTCACTGATTTCGTGCCTGCCTCAATCTTATTTTTAATGTAATTTACATACATACAAGCACCAAAAGACAATAATAATGATAATACACAATGTAGTATGGCTAAAATGCAACTTCAAACTTCAAGACTGCAGCTGTAATTGTTGTTCTTTGTTTGCCATGTTTTGTCATAACGAACAGAAGTAAAAAACTGATGAAGACGCGTTTTGAGAAAGTGTCATCTAGTTGCACAGAGACGAAAAAAATACTAGTAGTTGTAGGAGTCCTAGCTTGCCTTGGTGTTACCCACCCTGCAGCTGCTAAATAGATCAGGTACAACGCAGCCAGCACACAACTGCCTATGACCATGCAGACTGTAGCCAGTAAATGGCAATTTTTACTGATTTTTTTAGTAGAATGTCCATTTTAGATAGCAATAAAGGAAAACCAGCAACCAAAGGGAAAAAGCCACTAGGAAAATTACAGATTTACTAGGGATCTTTTGCTGAACTTCACTTGCAGAAATGGGAAATAACCTTGACACATATAAAAACTATCCTCCTTTTATTTTCTTCAGAAATACTCAGAAGGCGAAGAGCATTTTTTCATACACAAGAATGTGTAAAACCCACTGATTCAGTACAAAACTATCTCCAGAAGATAAGGACATCTGTAGTGTTCTAATGCTGCAGTCTAAACACTAGGCGATAGGCCTTGCTCCCTCCGTTTTCAGTGATAGTGGACAATGTGTGCCTCCTGACAATATCATCATTATAAACTTTATTATTACATTTGGTATTTCACGAGATGTCTGGCAGCCGATTGCTGAGACACTGCATAGCGTATAGTTCTCCCACACGTTTCATGGATATTTACTGAATTCCAGTATAACCTAACCTGTTAATGCTTCTGGAATGCATAAACACTGTTAACTGCTAAATTCCCTGTATCAACATTTCAGAAATAACCATTAAATAAGTTGGTTGCTAACTGTTGAGGAAGATTCTGATTTATTGAATAAAGTATCATCATGGGATGAAAATCAAGATCACGTTTTTAGGGAGACATGACATATTATCCATAACGAGATGTAATTTTGTACTAAAAGAGTAAGGATAAAGAGTGTGTTTTTAGAATAGAATCAATGGCCAAATTTACACAATGCTGTTACCTATCAATACGGACACTTGACTGCGATAATATTGTCTATTTATAACTTAATACTATTCTGAATATTAACAAAAGTTTCTTAGCATCACATTAATAATTGTCTAATTATTCCAAAACAAGTTAAGATATTCCACCTGATTGAATGCCATCAAACAAAATGTCCGTTCCTGGTTGGGTCATTAGTATTACATTACATCCCTCTTAAGAAAAACAACTGCTTAGCACCTACTCCCAAATCCTTAAAGGTTCTTAAGCTCTTAAACATGCACAAAAGTGTGTTACTTGACAAGATGAGAACCCAACCAAGACCCGTCTACCAGAATCTGTATCTACATTACATCAACAATGAGCAGAGGCACACCATGAAGTTATCAGGTAACACAGGCGAAATTCTGTTCCTTAAGCTAACACTACAGGTCTTGGTGAAAGCCCAATAAAGTCAACAGAGTCACTAAAAGAAGCATATTTGAGATCAATGGGCTTTGGACTGGGTCTTAACAAGAGCGAACACTGGGAGCATCACTCCCCATGGCTTACTCTGAAGGACAATCCATAGCAGTACAGACTGCTCCAAACCTTTGGTTCCAGCTATCAACAACTAAGTAGATCCGTAGGATACCTGAAAGTTAAATAACCCATAGGAAACTCCCCAAGCCAGGCTAATATCCAGCTGCAGTAAGGACACTTGAAGATACTGCCTGGCAAGTTCTGGGTTGTCCATGAATGTCTGCCAGGAAGGGCACGGCTGCAGTCAGCTGAACCGGAGAAGGACTGGACAGCCTCTTTGAGGTTCCCTCCACATTTATGTCCTACCATTCTGTGACGTGAAAACAGACCCAGGAGAGGAACTGAAGCTCTCCTGCCCATACCATTTAAGTTCATTTTTACTACCCATAGCCCTAGACTGCTTAACCTACCTTAACAGCAGACGTAAAGCTGTTGTTGTATGTAAGGTGACAGGCATTTCCTTCAGCTAAACAGTTCTCAGATGTGGTCCATTGCAGATAGGTCTGTGAGATCCAGCAGAAAGTTCTTCCCCACGCGGGCTGGATGCAGCCGTGATAGGGACGAGAGGCTTGTGCAGTAACGGAGCAGTGCCACCCACCAGGCTCCACACCAGCCCAAGGAGCCGAGGGCACGGGAAGGGGAGGAAAGGGAGAGCTAGAAAGCCCCTTTCGCACTCTGATAAATACATCTCTGAAGAGACTGACTTTCTGTCCGGTCCTCAGCTCCTTAATCACACTAAAAACTGGTACCACTAATACCCAGATAAGCAACTGTGGTAGACTCAAGGAAGAATCTAACGCCTCCTTTCTCAGTGCAGGTGCGTCCCACATTGACTATATCCAAGATCCCAATTATAAGAATGCAAATTCCTTAGGTTAAAAAATTGCCATTTTAAAGTTTCGGGCGAGGTCTTGTCTGGAAAGTACAGAGCACATAAGTGATGTGACAGACTTCAATAATCATTACACACAAAAAACCACATAGGGACATCTCTGCTGGATGTAAGCAGCAAAATCTGGGGGACTCCAGAGTGTTAATATTATTATAGGTTTGTACTACTGCTGCCGAGAAGACCCACTCATGGATTAGCACTCCATTATGTCAGGCATGACACAAACGTGTAACACACAAAGGCATTTCTACTTAGACAGTGTAACCAAACTACTTTACATAAAGTTGGTGGATGAAAAGCTGGACATGAGCCAGCAATGTGCGCTCGCAGCCCAGAAGGCCATTCGTATCCTGGGCTGCATCAAAAGCAGCGTGGCCAGCAGGGCGAGGGAGGGGATTCTGCCCCTCTGCTCTGCTCTGGTGAG
>NW_008795436.1:969695-987754 GCF_000699145.1 Aptenodytes forsteri
TTTTAGCAGGGCCTGTAGCAATAGGACAAGGGGTAATGGTTTTAAACTAAAAGAGGGTAGATTCAGACTGGGTATAAGGAAGAAATTTTCTACGCTGAGGGTGGTGGAGCACTGACACAGGTTGCCCCGAGAGGTGGTGGATGCCCCATCCCTGGAAACATTCCAGGTCAGGTTGGAGGGGGCTCTGAGCAACCTGATCTAGTTGAAGATGTCCCTGCCCATGGCAGGGGGGGTGGACTAGATGACCTTTAGAGGTGCCTTCCAACCCAAACTATTCTATGATTCTGTAAGTTGATAGTGTAATTTAAGTATATTCTTCCAGTCTTTACAACAAAGCACACCAGTCATTTTATCACAAATTTTAACTGTTTTGTTTCCTTTTATCAACATTCATTAAATCAACTTTACAAAATGTCTGTAGTGTCTACAAAAAAGTTCTTAATTTTACCCTAATGCAAACAAATAGTTTTGTTAACTAAAAAACACTACCAGTGAACATCGAGTAACAAAAGATGTTTTCCTTTGAGAAATGTTAAATACTTCGCTTTTTCACGACGACTGAGCACAAGTTTCAAAGGGACGATAACTTTGTTTTGTAATTTGTTTATTGCTTAATCATGAAGACCAGATTGAGCATTTGAGTCACACAATTTTGTGTTGCACACTCCTACAACAAGAATGTGCTGTAAAATTTTATTTCTTTTTCCTTCAGACAGCTTACTGCTTGCTTGTCCTACTGCTTATTCAGCTCACCATCTCAAAATGAAACATGATCACATAGCAAGATTTCACTGCTGCTAGGATATTTTATGCAGAAAACACGTAAGCATGAGGAAATAATGCACCACTACTCTCATATATTACATCGGAGTATTTGCTAACTAATATAGATAGGAAGCATTTTATTGCAGGCCCAGA
The DNA here is from genome assembly GCF_000699145.1 of Aptenodytes forsteri. Lineage (NCBI taxonomy): Eukaryota > Metazoa > Chordata > Aves > Sphenisciformes > Spheniscidae > Aptenodytes > Aptenodytes forsteri. The sequence continues at coordinate 970,614 of NW_008795436.1, forward strand.
GCAAAAACAAAGGAAGACAAGGTATCCTGGGTAAATGATACATTTCAGCATATAAAAAAATCACTCACACACTATCTTTGCTGTTTCAAGTTCTACCTTCCACTTTTCAAATACTCTTTCAATAAAATTTGCAACAAGTCCGACCCAATTAGTTCACCTAGTTTACATCTCTCCATTTTACTCATAAAGTTAAGGCTGTTACCAGAATTGTACTCTTACGCACAAACTATCTAACTAATTAAATTAATACGGCAATTGCAAGGGGATTTGGGGGTTAACTAGAAAGAAAAGCATACGTTTAACTCTAAAACAACAGCACAGTGTATATGGGATTTTGAAGGTAAGTGAATGAGAGTAACATATGAATTCAGATATCTCTATTTTGGGGACCCTACGGGGGTCCAGATCTCTACACATCAGTCTTCTCTTCTTCATGGCACTAGTCCTTCCTCTCCCTTCTCGTGAAAGCATTTCCTCTCCTGCTCCTTTCTACACAATTACCCTAGACATTAAAAGTAGTACCCTGCCTGATGGCTTGTATCTGATGATTCCCTATCTTCGAGGCCATCTGGCTCTGCTCCTGGATTATCAAGTGACGTGAGTTAGTCATCTTGCACCTATGACAGTAAGCCCATTATCTTTTACCCCTGTCATTTCTGAAGAGGTATCCTAGAAAATATGAATACTACAAGATACTTTTCATACTTTACATCATATAAGTAAGCACATACAAATGTATTTCATGCATTTCACTGCAGTGTGGCTCAAACACTGAAGGACGTTCACTTAGAGAACACCAGGACATCTTCCAAGCTTCAGGCTTAGCTTGCAGAAGACTTCTTAAGCACACTGCTGACAAACTGAAAACTGGAGATAAGAAATATTTCCATTTCACTGCACATGCTTGTAGGACTGAAACCCTAACATCACTGTGCATATAAAAGATGGAACAGCAGGCTACACTGAGAGGAATAAAAAGGGCAACTAACCTTAAACATGTGGAATAAAAAGTATTTCTCATATCAGAAATCTTCAGAAGGAAACACATATTCTTAATCCTTTAAGGAGACAGCGCTCTCTAAAGACAGTGAGAAACACCTGGATCTCTTGCAGTGAGGAGGACAGACCTGAATACTATCTGTCAGGTAGCTGCAAGTGTATGTACTGGGGCGGGGGGGAAGTGTTATACGCTTATTCGGTTCAGCCAAGCATAGGACATAGTTCAGCCAAGCACATTCTATATATTTCCTCAAGATATTTTTCTCAGTATACAAATATCATGTAACTCAGTGGTTCCTACTGAGATACAACATTCTACTTAACACAGCAAGTTAAACACCGGCAAATGCTTGATTATTATTTGACTGTTTATTTTAAACTCCCTTTGCACATTCTTCCACCAGTTAAAGCAAAACTGTTTACTATCTGTTATGGTTTTAATGTCTGACATATTCTGTTCATTTTTCACTTCATATGAACAAAAAGGCAATCTAGCTTTAGCATGTTCAGTACCAAGGTATTTCAACTTCCTAAGCAGTTTTCTTAATACAAGTGCAAAAGCAACTTGCATTTGGGGAAGGGTGAGGAAGGGGCTAGGACAGAAAAATCCTTTCATAGAGTCCAACCTCTTTCACCTGTGAATCAATAAATACTGCGAATGGGGAATAGCTATTCTGTCTTCCCTCAACACCACACACGGAAAAAAGACTAGGAAAAATCAGAGGGAAAAGACGCACCTCAATTTGATGAGCAGAGGGAAACAGATTATCAGAGGGAACTTTTGTCTATAATCTGCTAAGAAATCACTATCAGACTAAACAATAGCTGCCTATATTCCACCATCCAGCCATCTATCCATATGTCTCTTAGCCAACATTTTCTTGATGTCAGCACTATATATCCCTCCACTAGGGAACTACTGCCACAGTTCCCCCATCAGTAAATAAAACTGTGATCAGCAGATCTGAAATACAGGAAATACTTGAAAAGGTATCAGAGGTGTTGATATGTGAAAAGGGGACGAATCCGTTTCCCAGCAAAGGAGGAAAAAGCTCTATAGCCATAAACATGTCACCTCACATGCGGGCATGGCTATCCCACATCTATTTAATACACAAAAACTTGTTAGAGAAACCACTGCATACCCATACACAAACATACGCCCGTTTGCCCTGTATAGGCACAGGGCCTACACATCTATGACAAAAAACGCCAGTAGTATGTCAAACTGAATCATCATTACATATAGAAGAAAAAAGAAGTTAGCCCAATTAAAAAAGCACCTGCCAGCAACTCTAGACAACATCCTAACTTTACATAAAAATGCTATGCTGTTAGCCCTGGGTGATACTGACTTCGGTCACACAGTACATGGAGGATATTTCCAAAGCTAATGCTAATATGTACTACTATGCTTTCAGAGAGATTTTATTACTTCTCACACAAACCTTGGTGAACATTACGTTCTGACGAATCACTAATATGAAATGTTAATTGAGGCTACAGATTTCTCCAAGTCTTCCAAGTTAACTTCAGCCTGAGCTTCCTGTTACCAGCGTTGAAACGAATAGCTCTATGCAGCAGATGTGTCATACCCAGTATTCAGATGGTACCCCGTTTCGTTCTTAGCTGTGTTCTCTCCTCCTCTAAGTAAATACTGGAATGATTACAAGTGAAACAGGGTGTGAGAGCAGAAAATGTGATACAGGCTACACACAATTAGCAGGGGAGCTGCTTTTGACACACCGCTGCAAAGAATTATGCAAAGAATAATCCAAGGAATTAGCCAATGTGAAAGGGATGAGGTGTGCAATAACGGTGTGCAAGATTTTCATTCTGCAATTTTAATTCCCAGTATCTCACGGCATATATCCTTGCAAATCTTGCTGATAATCAACACTAATATCTGGGTTTGATATTGATATTGAAAATAGTGGTTTTGTTCTCCTGGCTGCAGAAACTTGAAGTTTCTTTGTCCAGTTCTAGAAAACAGAGTAAAGGAAGTATGAAATAAAAAATGAAAAAATACAAAGGGAGGGAAAGTGGCAGTCACCTCTGCTTCACTACTTTCAATTTTTTTTTTTTTTTTATAAAAATGCTTCACTACTTACAATTTTTTTTTTTTTTAAATAAACTCTAATAATGCAATCATCATACTTATGTTCTCTTGTGATCAGTATGTCCACAGACGTCTTACCTTCTAAGCAGGAACACCAAAGTTGGGGTTTTTTGGACTACGGGAGTACTTTGCCCAGAAATCAAAAAGATGATATTCCGTTCTCACAAAGACGGTTTACAGTATTACAGCCTCAGACACCCAGCTTTTCGGCAACTATAGTGTTCAAACCCGTCTCCTTAATTTGCGGACTGACGGCGGTATGAGCTCTATCTGGCTGTTTTGCAAGCATTGGTCAATGATGCTCTACACCAGAAGTGCATTCCTGTGTATGCTTGTGCTGGGGCACACTATGCTGCACCTACTACCAGGGTATCTAAACTCTGAGGATTTGGAAATTAGGCTCTGCAGCATCCTTGTTATCATTCCAGCTAAAAATAATAGGATTGCTGGAAAATCGGGTTCAGGAATCGGCTCACAAGAGCCTGTTATTCCACATGCTGATTGGAAATGAGATAGGTACTGCCTCAACATCTTTCCTATACTGAATGAAGAGCAATACTGAGGACTTGTCGAGCTTCGCCTGCCTTGCCGATGGCAGAGCTAGTGCAACTCTGATAGCTGCTATACAGGATAGCAAATGAGACAATACACTGAAAAGGTGGCCCAGAATGAAAAGGCTGGATGAAAGCCGTGGGACCCTTACTTGGACGGGCTAACTGCACACTCTAGTAACTGCCAGTGAAGATAGTAAAGCTGAAAGAGGCTTAGTGCAAGCATGCAGGAGATTTGTGACAGAAAGTTAGAACTCCATGTCAAGCCTTTCATGCAAACAATAAATATTACTTCTGCTCATAATCAGACTTTTCTCCAGCATCGTCTTTGAATGTTGAACCTTTTTCAATTAATTAAAAACTATGCACTGCAGAGTGCATATTTTATCAGCCCTCAGCTGCTTAAGTGTCTAGAAAAGACCAGGCAGTTTTTCTTTTTTCCAGGCAACCCAGAGCAAGTACTTGCAAGGGTCATATCTTTTTAATTATCTTTTCTCTCTTTGATTAATTATTCCGTCTGACAATAGCGTGTTTCTAATGCTATTCACCTGCCTTTGATGATTGACAACTTTTCTGTCTGATTCAAAGCAAACAGCTGCTGCCATGATTGCCTAGCAACCAGGATGTGATGGATGAGCCCCAAAGATGGATGGCTGCAATAAATCATGTCTCCAGCTATAAAACTGAAAAAAGGGATAAGAATAAAAGCGAACAAAAAACAAAACAAGGTTTCTTCCCATGAGTGCACTCAGCTCCTTACATATTACACCTGAAATGGACTTTGTGTCTATTAATAGCAAAGTTTTCTAATCAGTAAGAATGCAATGATGCCATTTGTATCAAGGTGTGTTTACAACTGTTCCAGCAAATTGGCACTTGTACTTCAATTACCTACCGTGTTACACAAGTGCAGGGGTAGGAGATCAAAGTTTTACCTTCTACTGCTGAAGGCTTTATAGAAAATATTGTATTTTTTCAGGGTTTTCTCATTATGTTGGACTTGAATGAAGTGTATAAACTTGAATTCGTCTTACTTTTGGCAACTGAGTGTACCAAAATCTGTAGAAGTGATAACAACCACTGGATTTCTGAAAAACTCGTTTCTATAAAACTCATAAAGTCACTGATGGCTTTGTGAAGCGTTTCAACCTAAATGCTGTTATGTTGTTTATTAAATGTTGCTATAATTCCCTCTTGCTAGGAGGGCATCTCACAATCAAAGAAAAAGTTCAGGTGACAAGCAATGTTTCAAAAATACCATCTACCTGTGCAAATTCAAGACTGATTCAACAAAAAGCCATTCTCGTCTAATTTTACCTACCATTCCCGTCAATCGTTTGATTTTTGTACGATGTGCCAGGCAAGAAACATGCAATAGTTTGTCAACTCCGAACAAGTTTAACCGGGCTGTGTATCACACTTGCCCAGAGATGTTTGTGCACAAACACCCCATCACTTGAAGTTTTGGCAACCTATTGCTGAAGCTGTTCTATTGCTGGAGTGTCTATCTCCCGATAGTCACTGCCTGCACTTCCAAGACCTAATTGCCTATAAAAAGCTGCTTCCTTAATTCTTCCAGCAGGTGGGGGTGTCCTGGTTCCAGCAAAAGTGCTTCAAAAAGGGAAGGGATTGCCCTTGCTATTTACATGGGCAGACTATCCACCTCCAGGAGCATCCTGGACACCTGGGAGTGAACGCCAAGGTTCAAAGATTCACAACACTGGGTGAAGAGGGTGGGCGGAAAATAAAAACGTAAATGCTGAAATAATTATGTTCTAGAACTTTGTTTTCTTTGCAATTATGGGACCAAAATGCAGCCTATTAGCAGAAGGAAGCTGGATTGTGTTAATCTGTTCACAAGCACATTTTTAAAGCACATTTTTATACTGGAACTGGCAATGTCTGACAATGCTATGCTGGAGCAGCTACAGTCCTGCTTATATTTTAGCGTTACGTACGGCATGCATCTGTATTCATGCAAAAGATTGCCTGTATCCTTGCACAGGCAATAGCTTTGTCTACATTCTTTACAATTATTGAAATGCTCTCACTAAAAACTTAACTCTGTCTCTGCCCGTCCCTCTCTCTTACACAAACACACACGGAAATCCAGCCCCTAAAACAATTGTAAGGCACTCCTGTAATGACCGGCTAGTATCTGGTAACAAACAATGAGAAAGCAAAGCCATCAATCACAACGTGCACGTCGAGGCCTCCATTCTGTCCCAGCTCATCCAACTCTCAAGTTACAGCTTTACACGGCAAGTCTAAATAATATTCAAAATGATAAATGGCACTATAAGCCTGATATCCATCATCAATCTTTTTTTAAGGAACATCCATCTTCAATAATGCACGTTTGAATCATGTGAAACCAAGAGCTCCCAGATTCATTTACACAACCCCCAGCAAGCCGGTGCTGCTTGAATGATACGTGTCACCCAGTTTGTCCCAACTGCCAAACTTAAAAAAAAAAAAAAAAAAAAAAAGGAAGGGGGGGGGGGGGGGGGGGAGGAATATAAAAAAAAAAGAGCGAGAGAGAAAGAAAACAGGAGGGGAAAATCTTCAGGGGGTTGAACAAGGCGACTTAGCAGATAATATGAAAGAACATAACCTCTTCAGTCACTCTGCCAGTCCCCCCCCAGCACAGGCGCTCTCCCTCTCCGCCGGCCCGACCGTCCCTCTCCCCGGGCGGGCCCTGGGCCGTAGCGGGGCTGTGCTAAGGGGAGAAGACAGCCGTGCCGGGAAGGGAGCTCCCCCCGCGCACCCCCCGCGCTGCCTGGCAGGGCCCGTGTGATAAATGACACATGTCATTCTGTCGGGAGGGAAGGGTGGGTCAGTGATGTATGGCTCTGCTGAAAAGGAAATCGACTGTTTGGCATGGTGCGGCTATTCTCCACCAGGATTTAGTTTCAGAACTCTAAAATGAAATCTCCGATGTTTCAAGTGCACGGTTAGGGCAGGCCGACGTGCGGCTGAGGCAGCTCCCCCCCCCTTTTTGTTTTTTTATCCTCTCTGCCCTTCGGATTTCAAAAAACTGCTCCACTGACTGGAAACTGCAAAAGAACACACATATATCAAAGTCTTCAATAGTTATGATCCATGATAAAATTTAAATAGGTTGAGGTTTCTATTTTTATTTATTATTGGGGGGGAAAAATGGCATGCAGGCTTGACACAAAAGCAAGATAAAAATTAGCATGTTTGAAGTAATCGTCCCACAGCTTGACATCTGCATAGTAAATTTTAAAGGAAAAAAATGTGTCAGGCAGGCATGAGCTGTTCCCTCCCTCCCCCCCTCTTTCATTAGCTCACTGGCAGGGTGGCACTTCTGAACCTCATTACTGCAGGAGGATTTATGAAGCTGAACCCAATGGCAAAGAAAAGGCATCTGTCAATAATTGTAGGGAGCTGCACTCACAGCTTTGAAATCTCATTAAGTATGCAGTTATCAGGCATAAAGATCAAAAACATTACTCAACTCCGACAGAATCTTATGGAGGAACATTAATTAGCAACAGGCCTACAGTACAAAAAAAAAAAAAAAAAAAAAAAAAAACAGACTTCCTCTCACACCTGCCCAACCCACAAACCAAAAGAAACACTCCCCCTCCCTTCAGAAAAAAATAATTCCCAGCATCTGAGACTGATCAAGTACATGAAACAAGAGAGAGGAAAAAAAAAATCCAGTTGAGACAGTCTTGGCGGTGAAGAGAGAAAAGGAAGAAGCTGTCAAAGTTGAGAAGGATGTCAGCACTGGCCCTGATTACAAGGGCCTATACAGTTCCCAGGCCTTTTATCATCCCTGCCATCAAAAACAGACTCTGTGTCACAGATGGATGACTGATGGCTGCCAGTCTTAAGCAGCCTCGCCAAGCCTCCAGGAGGCCCCTGCTGAGATCTGGCCCTCCAGCAACAGGCTTGACCTAGCAGGAAAAGGACTGCAGGCACCGAGCCCAGTCCCAGAGATACTCAGAACAGCACCCTGTTCTGTTCTTCCCCAGAACAATTCAGCGAGAGGTTGGTCGGGGTTTGTTTGTTCAGCTTACAGAAGTTAAATGTAGTATTTCTGCTCTCCACGCTAAGACTGCGCATTATTTGAAAATAACACTAGCAAAAAAAAAAAAAAATCTCCTCTTTATCCACGCTGAACCTATTTTTCTAATCCTGTTTCTAGTTTGCATTTTAACCACAATTTGCACACTCAATTGCTTAGAAAATACAGGAGAGTGAAATATAAATTTGGGGGAAACATACAAATTCATAGACGAAGCTGGACCATAAAACCAAGTGACCTTTGCAGCATTAAGTATGGTGTGCAACTAATTAAGAACTATGGCCATATTAACATTAATTGTTACAGAATCAAGGATATCAGCTACACAGCTTAACCCATTGCACATATTTTTTTCATTTCCTCTCTATCAAAAACTCTGTTTGCAAACAATAACTCAAAGCTACTTGTTAAAAAAAAAAAAAAGAGGGGGGGGGGGTATGGCAATATTAACATTTTTTGTTACAGAATCAAGGATATCAGCTACACAGCTTAACCCATTGCACATATTTTTTTCATTTCCTCTCTATCAAAAACTCTGTTTGCAAACAATAACTCAAAGCTACTTGTTAAAAAAAAAAAAAAGAGGGGGGGGGGGAGAGGGAAATCACCTTCTACAGTCTTTTTCCCACTTGGGACTATGCCTGAAAAACTCCCTCTCTAGTTACATGCTACCCTTCATACATTTTATATTTCCCATAATTTTCTGCTACAAAGAAGCTTTCCGCTGTACAACTTCATTTCTGTGTTATTTACTATGTACCAGATTTTAATACAATGTACAAATTTGTCTCTTATTTCACGAGATATATGGTGATATTTACGTTTCACTTGTAGCAACGCTGAAGATTGGCTTCTTAATGAACTACATCTTTAATAGTGCAGAATCAGAGATATAAGCACACACATATAAGACAACCTGCCAGTCAGAATCTTTTCAGTATCTAAAATTCATTCATTTCCTAAGTAATGTGCTTTAAAATAAATGTTAGCTCTGACAAAATGCGGAAGCGGAGGTTCCGCTCTAAACAAGATTTTAAAAAGAATTTTACATAAAGTGTTACAATAAGGTGTTTATATTTTTTCATATGCTTACCATATTACTTTTATTATGTGTAGCATCAAAGTGATTATAGCAATTACGTCTAACAGAATTAATTATAGAACATCCCATCATTCCTAAATACATAATGCATTAGAGGTAAGCCAAAGAAAGAAAACATCTTGACTGTGGTGACTATTGTTGGAATAATTTTTTCTCTAAGCATAAAGGCAAAACCAAAGTAGAAAGAAATACATAGAAACGGCGGGGTAACACGGTAAAATGTTAACTACAAAAATCTGAATATAAAGGCGGGTACATTTTTAATAGAGATACTAACCTGCGTAAAGCTGCACTAGCACAAATATCCAAGTAAAATCCATTAAAGTTTTTTAATCGTGAAATATGGAAACTAGCCAATTCACCTAACCAATGTGTTAGTACATAAAGACAAGAGTGTATGGGTGAAAGAGTTACAAGCCTTTACGTATGCAAAATAAATTCACTCAAAGCTTCATTAATATTAATTTAAATTCAGAACCCATTTACATTAAATTGTTCATTAAAAATTGCCTATTTTATGCAACATGCATTCCGCAAAGAACACATAAGAAAGTGAAACAGAGGGCTCAATTTAATGATAGAAATATCAAAAGTAAATGAATTTGAATCATTCCAAACGAATAATAAAACAGCTCTTTCCTCTATGCTAATGTGTTAAGTTTGGCGGGAGTTTGGCGGATGGGCATGAAAACTGCTTTGCTTCCCCCCGCTACAGCTTGGCCGGTGCCCTTTTGACCTCCCCACCACCATACAGTCTTGCTAAAACAAGAATTATTTATGGACAGGACCTAAAAACCACCTCCGTAAAAGCGTTCACTAATTGTGCGCACACTGAATCCCTTCAAAACTCGTATTTATTCCAAGCGATGTCAAGTTTAGCTTAGCTGTTCAACAGTAATCCCCGGTATGAGGAGGATGGGAGGTAAAGGTAAGGCAGGCTGGGAATGGAGAGCTCTTCATTGGTAAACTCCCACACCAACACACACAGTGAACTTACGCGATTCCCCACAGCTGTTCTGAATGAAGAAAAGAGAGTTGTAATTAATAACATGTGTCCTGACAGAATTAATAATTTATAATTAAGTCTAAAATACGAACTTAGATTATTCTTGAAGAGTCGCACCTTTACTGCCCGAACAAACCAGGTAATGGCATTGGCAAAGAGCTTCCAGATATTTTATGATCTTCTGGTAACTCCTTCCCCACTCTCCCTCCGCCCCCGGGGAAAAAAAACCTTTGAACGTTTTCTGAGAAATATCTTAAAGTTGATGCTGGCAATGAGAAGCGTTTAAATTCTGCAGATTGGCTCTCTACTGAGATGACCAAAATATCTTTCAGGAGCAAAATCAGGAAAATGCAGTAGGATGAATCTCGCAGTCTCTGAAATTAAGCCCTACTTATTTCAACCCTTACAGTTCTTTTTATGAAAATGGTAACAAACAATTTCAAGCTCTGACAATGTTCTATTCTGCATTATTATACTTACGAAAACTACAATACAGTCTCTCGTGGACTATGCTTTAAATCCTTTAAGCCAATTTTCATGCTTTTTTTTTTAAATGTTGAAAACAAGAAAAATCAATTGCATAATTTTTTTTCAATCCTCCTGCTTTAGGTAATGACACACACACAAAAAAAAGCAACGCATCCATTGTTTAGTGGGATTTTTAAAATTAATTTAATGTCTAACTGCAAATGCTGGAAACTAGAATTAATCTCTCTGGATAAAAAAAGGCTTACAGACATTTAAATGCATGTATCGGGACACTTTATCAACCTAACATAAAATTGTCATCTTATCTTATTATATGACTATTTTATGCATGTGTCAAAGAATTTAAAAATGAATGCCTGGCTATTCAGTCTAATTACAACTGCATATTATCTGTCTGGATGTACCAGTCCATATCATTGTTACCAAATACAATATATTGTATTCACCTTTCATTTTTAACTTAAGGCTGATAAACCATAATTTGGGCGTAACTAAATTTAAAAAAAACCCCAAACATACACAGAAGGAAAAAAAAAAAAAATCACAATTTCAAGCTCTGACAATGTTCTATTCTGCATTATTATACTTACGAAAACTACAATACAGTCTCTCGTGGACTATGCTTTAAATCCTTTAAGCCAATTTTCATGCTTTTTTTTTTAAATGTTGAAAACAAGAAAAATCAATTGCATAATTTTTTTTCAATCCTCCTGCTTTAGGTAATGACACACACACAAAAAAAAGCAACGCATCCATTGTTTAGTGGGATTTTTAAAATTAATTTAATGTCTAACTGCAAATGCTGGAAACTAGAATTAATCTGTCTGGATAAAAAAAGGCTTACAGACATTTAAATGCATGTATCGGGACACTTTATCAACCTAACATAAAATTGTCATCTTATCTTATTATATGACTATTTTATGCATGTGTCAAAGAATTTAAAAATGAATGCCTGTCTATTCAGTCTAATTACAACTGCATATTATCTGTCTGGATGTACCAGTCCATATCATTGTTACCAAATACAATATATTGTATTCACCTTTCATTTTTAACTCTTAAGTCTGAAACCATAATTTGGGCGTAACTAAATTTAAAAAAAACCCCAAACATACACAGAAGGAAAAAAAAAAAAAAAATCAGACTCAAACACCTGAGGTAGATTGTTTAGTAAATGATGCTGAAGTATTTCATAGATAAGATAACACACGATCGCTCTGCAAGGATGTTATTTTCGGTGTTGTATCATAACCATACATACACATACACTCTTACTTGACAATGCAACACTTCAGGCATCTTAATACTTGATCTACTAGCAGCACCTTGTAAATAGGGCTGTATTAAAATTTCCTGAGGTAGATTGTTTAGTAAATGATGCTGAAGTATTTCATAGATAAGATAACACACGATCGCTCTGCAAGGATGTTATTTTCGGTGTTGTATCATAACCATACATACACATACACTCTTACTTGACAATGCAACACTTCAGGCATCTTAATACTTGATCTACTAGCAGCACCTTGTAAATAGGGCTGTATTAAAATTTGACAATCTGTATTTGGATTTGCTAGGAAACGGTCATGACATTGGATTAAAATATGGATTATTACACCATAAAACTAGCAGTGCCAAGGTTTGTTCAGAAAGATAACTCGTAAGGTTACTTTAGGTCCTGGCAAATTATTTCTTTTCATTCACTCTGTACCACCATATGTTTCTACATAAGCGTGCACGTAGCACACTTAAAAATTTACCCCACACTTCACTCTGAAGGTGATCTTTTCTATATAGTTTCCACTAATCCTGGAAACAGGGCTGACGAAAAGGACCCACTCTAATCCTGCTAACTCACCCTAGCTTCACTGCATTTCCCATAACCCTGCAGCAGTCACAATTCATTCTAATCACTTTACAAAACAATCTTTAGTAAAAAGAGGAAAAATGCAGACTTGTAAGCCAATTTAAGAAATAACTGCTGATACATCAGTTATTGACTATTTCACTCCTGCTCATGATAGTGCTCAAGGCAAAACCGAGAACAAAATGACAACATCAACCGCACGCAATAAACTGTGGCCCAGGAGAGCACTGAAGCCCTAATTGACAGCTGTCAAGCTAATGGGAGAAATGGCAGCTGATTCTGGAAAATTCTGTTTTCCAGACGGATATTCAGGGGGATCTATCAGGCTTTTTTATATTTATGCCCCTTTTTCTTTTTTTGCATTGTTCCTCACACTTTGCCGAAAAAAAAAGCACAGGACAGCCATAACTAATCATTTTGTCAGCTTGCTGCTAGGAAGAATCTCTGTCCAACAGAGAAATATGTGGCAGGTTTGGAGGCAAATAACATACCAAGGGCTGACACTGCAAGTACCTTTATAGGTAGTCTACTGTATCGTCACATTTACTTTTGGGGTATGTATGTAGTTGCAAGCAATTCCCATAAATTAAAGCAAGCATTCAACTTCCTGAAGTCAGAGCTGCCTGGAAATCCGGCTGCACAACCTGCATGCCATCGTGCATCTGGATTTCTGTGGCGCACTCCCAGCCTCGCTCTGGAGGTGCTGATACCTAGCAAGAGCACTGAAGTCCCTGCAAAGTGGAAGTGCTCTGCATCTCTGAAAAATCAATTTAATGTATTTCAGTATTCACACAGACCATGTGCACCTTTTGAATGTAAGCACTGAAGTTGTGAAGAGCCCAAAAAGAATGCAGCTATCCCTAGGGTTTAAACCAGAGTAGATTGGGGGGGGGGGAAATAAAACACCACGGGCCCCAAGTTTGTTTGGTTTTTTCCAGAGGGTTGAAAACTCAGTGCAGTTGTCTGGGCCTAAAAAACAATAAATATTTTCTTCAGTTTTTTAAAAAAAAAGTAAATTAGTTTCCAACAAATCATTAGTTCCCAACCCCTCCTCAGAAAAGCTTTATATGTATACAAAATACGTATTAAGTCGTTTCTGTCAGTAGGAAGTACGTTTTCTTGATCTTTTAAATAGGTTTCTAAAAAAAACTACGAGTGAAAGCTATAATTTAAGGATAGATAATTACTGTTTGCATGAACAAGACTGGCCTCTATTAATACAGTATCTTAGCCTTCCTAGACAGTAGCCTCTAACCAGTAAATACCTTCTTCCTTCTGACTTAAATGACAGAAGTCATTGGAGCAGCAATTCTGACCATCTTCTCGCTTTAACAGGTGAGGAATAAAACTGCGATCCCTGACTCTTCCTCCCAAATTTATCTACGATATTCACCTGAGTCTCAAAGGAAACAAACCGAAATTATCATTTTTCCAGATTCTTGATTCTCAGAGACAGCTTTAGTCTTCCACAGTGTGGTGTTAACACTTGGGCTAGACATAAAGAATTTGTGCACCTGTCTGTTATGTCTGCGAGCTCTGTGCTGCTGAGAGTTCTTTGTTGTTGTTATTCTACTCCAGACCATTAAAAGGGCCCTAATTCCTATGACATGATTATCCAGGTACCAAAGCCCATTTGTCACCTGCAGCAGAAAATTGAGTTAATGCACAACTAAAGGCAACCAGGACTGTGTAATATCAACTTGATTACATCAAACTAGCTGCAAACCTAATTCTGCTGGATGACACTGCGTGGAGCTTGTCATCTCCAATCATTAAAGCTGTCAGGAATCCATCAGGTTTACAGCTAATTAGGTGAACACTAATGAAGCTGGCAAAACAACTTTTCTTTTTTTATGGCTGAGCGGACCTTTCAGTTTGGAGAAAAAAAATTCTCGAGTATTCTCAAGGTTGCTGGGGACTGGATTTCCTGAGTTACCAATCAGCAGACATCTTTAATTCTCCCCCCACCACCACCTTTTTTTCTCTCTCAGTACCAAGCAATCAATTTGTCATCACTCTCAGTATGCCACAAAAGCAGTCATGAACCTTATAACTCGCAGCTCTGAAGCCAAAAAGGAGGGGGGGAAAAAAAAAGTAAGTTTCTTCTCTCTTAAAATAAAACGCCTCATACAGCTCACTTATTTATCTTCATGCACTTATCAACAGCATAAATGTTCTTGTTTTTTCACTCTTCTCAAATAAGTAGCCCTTCAGTCATTCTACATCCCCCATATCCATTAGGCAGAGGCATTTTGATAAAGTAAAGCCAAAGCTAGTGTATGGGAAAGAATGAAAGCACTCACTCTGCCAACTTCTGATTGACCATTAAGCTATTGATGAATGTGCCTGTCAGGAGAGAGACAATTAAATCAAATATGAAACAAAGTCGTTTTGACGGGTCATTTTGATAGAGCAAAACCATTCTTCCATCTCCTATTAGTCCTGCAGTCAAGTTTTTGTAATGAATATTTCTTAACTAACCTGTTATTTCTCAGCTGTTTTTTAAGGTGTTAAAAAAAAAAGCCTTTGCTTTTACTGCTATTAGAAAAAGTAACATTTCCAATGCGACCAATAAAACAGCATTTCAGTGGGAAGCAATTATACACAATACTAAATGTTTAATGTGGCTATCAAAAAGCTAAAAGTTTAAAGAGATTACACTTCTGCTAAATATGAAAGATAGATCACACATCACGGATGATTCACTTGAGAAAGGAGAGAGAGATGGAGAGTGGTAGAGAGAGAGAAAAAGATACCTCAGAATGTGTGTTTAGTGCAGAAACATTTTCCTCCAGCCTACGGAGAGCCCAACATACAGCACAGTCGAGTATGTCAAATACTTGGAAGAGCTAGATTTTGCAGAACTGAATTAATGTTACAAAATAGAATTTCCCAAGCATTAGGAAAAGTTCACCTTCTTAATTTATTTGAAAAGTGTTATTTGATGGCACGGGCCAGAAATGCAAAATATTACCGTGAAGTATTTGGCTACGACATTGTTTGCTAGATCGTACCACTACCGTACTGCAAAACTTTCCAAACTTTCTAGCTGTTAGTATATGGAGTAAGACTGCTGGAAAGTCTATTTCTCTATTTCAAAAGTCCTAGATGAATGCATGTATATGTCAAAGAAGAGAAGAAAGGAAATGTGGACATAGTTATTTACAATTTGTATTACTCCCCGAATCCCCTGCTGTTTACTAAATTCAAACCATACCACTCCGAGAAGTTGTCAGACAGTGTGAAAGCACTGTCACGTTTTTGAACGCCCGTTTTCTAACAACGCCCTACCAAGTTGCAGGACTACCTGCTTCAAGTTGTTATAAGCACAACTACAAATGCACTACCGATCACGCTGCCGGAGCCTGCGGAAAACTTCTACACCCGGCCTCCTGGGGTGTAGAGCCTTCCTTTGTAAAAGGCAAGTTATGGTGTGGCATCCCGGTCCCCCAAATCTGCCCCTAACCAAACCCGATCCCGTTCCTCCACCTAAGCCAGCCCCATGCCCCTGGAAGCCCTCGTCCATGTGGCTATGTGGCACATCAAGCCAGGAGCCCCTGAAGTTGTGCTGACAGAGAGTTGACAGGCCACGTGTGACGTCACCGAGTCTGGCGTTACCATGGCAAGTGATTTATTGATGTTTATCGGGAATGAATAGATCAAAGGCAGCCAGATGACAGGCGATCAATCAGCCATCAAATCAAGGATGGCAACAGGCCAAGGAAACCTTTTCCAGCCCACATATCCCCAACTAAGGATTACTGTAAAATTATGTGGGGCTTTTTTTTACTGTTTTCTTTTCAATTTGGCTTTTCAAAAAAACACTGCTTAAGTTTAACAGGAGTTGACATTTCTGGCATAAGGAAAACAAAACAAACAAACAGAAAACCTCACCAGGACAAAGCCTCGAAAAGTATTTCTAAAAAGAAAAAAAAAAATGGAGGAAATTGTAAAGGCACTATCAGAAACATTTGCCAGTCATTTGACAATACACAGACCCTTTTTTTTTTTTTTTTTTCCCTTTTTTTTTTTCTCCCTTTTTCTTTCTTTGGTTTCCTTTGCAGCTTCTCATCTGGACTCATAAATAAGAAATCAATAGGATTAACAGAAGAGGTTGCCAAAGAAAGTGACCAACTAGGTGGGTCTGTCTGCCCAGCAGAGACACCTCCAGTGCCGTCCAAGGGGAAGAAAGAAAAAGATAAAAGTTGAGCAAAGGAGCCAGTTCTGGGCTTGGATCTTCAAGTAACGCTGCAGACCCTCCAAATCACTTTGTCCCTACCACTTCGTTCACAGCGTGCCATGTATTTATACACAGCCTATCTCTTTTTACAGATTTTTTTTTTAAAAAAGAATATTTTCACTGGCTTTCACAAACCATTTGCATGTGAGGGAAGGGGATGGCGAAGAACGAAGACTCCAAGGGATAGAAGCAAAGTAGGTGCCAAAGTACGGGCTGAAAATGAACAAAATTCGCCTCCTTCCCCCACCCCTACAGTCACACAGATCGTATGTGTACATGTAGTATGTGCCTGCACACACCCGCCTGGCTTTCACAAAGTGTTGCCCCCAGAACTGAGTCAGGCGATGGCGGAGTTAGGAATAAATCAAAGTGGGTACCAAAGTAGGGAAAGGGCTTTCATGCGCCCCCACCCCTGCCACCCCAAGGAAATAAAAAAAAAAAAAAAAAAAGCCCCCACGCCACAGTGTTGTGCCTCCAGACCAAGAGTTGCTCTGCAAAACCCACGGCATGCAGCGTGCGATCGCGGGGAGCGGGGCAGGGAGGGAGCCCGGTACGGACCGACGGGCTCAGCCCGCTGGAAAGCGGTTACGAAAGAGCCGGAGGAAAGCGAGGGGAGAAACAAACGGCCGGGGAAGGCGGCTCTCGTACCTGCTGCGCGCCGGGGCGCTTGCTGCTTCCTCCTCGGCATGCTGAGCTCCTGCGGCCGCC
>NW_008795436.1:989328-990028 GCF_000699145.1 Aptenodytes forsteri
AGTAGCGATTTTTTTTCTTTCTTTTTTTTTTCTTTTTTAAGTTCACGGGGAAGAATAAAAAAAAAGGATGATCTCACTTTTACGGTAAGATCAAAAAACTCTCCACTCGCCCCCATTCTTCGAGATTTGGGATAATTCCAAATACCTGACTAAGTGCAGATGTTGTTGCGTCTTCACATCTCATAAAGCCGCCGTGCCGCTCTTTTGCTCTTGCTTTCCTTTTCAAGTTGCAGGAAATTCAAACACTTTACATGAAGGGTGGAGAAGGTTTGGGAAATTTTTTTTATTATTACTGTTATGAGTTGATTTTTTTTTTTTAAGCTGATCTTTAGGATGAAAAAAAAAATCGCAGTCGCCTAAAGTCCCCGGGAAATTGCTACTGTTGGGGGAAAACGAAACATTTCTTGCAAACAAGAAAATGGTGAGTTGTCAATTGCCGCTTCTGCTGCCAAATTCGCTCAGTTCCATCTCATTGATACTCGCTGGTTGCTCCTCACAGTTACAGTATCTGCTCACCGAAGGAGCGATCAGATCTACTTAAGAGACGACACCGAGACGTTCCCCCCCCCCTCCCCAAAAAACCCCTGTGTGTGTGTGTGTGTGTGTGTGTGAGCGTGAGCGTGCGCTTGCACCAGGACGGGGCGCGGGGCTGCGGCGGCGGCTGGCAGCCCTGTGCGGGCGGGCTCCGCCGCTGTGGCGG
>NW_008795436.1:990049-990388 GCF_000699145.1 Aptenodytes forsteri
CCTGGGCGGGCGGGCCCCGCCGCTGTGGCGGTGCATGCCGCTAGATCCGCCCTAACATCTGTCCGTCTCACCATTGGCGCATCCATCAGTGTCACCCTGGCTGCACATTGCAACGACAACACATCAGACACAACACAGACCGGGATTCAGTACAAATAACCAACATACTAAACAACTTAACCAGGAAGGAGGGGACCAGCCGCAGCATAAGTATTTACAAATGTTGGGCAGCCTTGGAAAACAGAGAGGGCTAGGCTGCGATTAATAACTCCTTCTTCCTCTCTCCCTCCTCCCCCTTCAAGTGGGAATTAGGAAATAATAGAAAACCTAAATAATTTA
>NW_008795436.1:991393-993271 GCF_000699145.1 Aptenodytes forsteri
CTCAGAGTGCGGGGAGCGAGCCGGGAGGGCCGGCGTTGTTCCTGCCCGGCCGCGCGGAGCACGGGGAAGGTCAGCCTGCCACCAGGCGCTGACAAAACGCCCTGAAAACTACAGCAAAATAAAAGTGATAAGGCGTGTTTAGTCATTCCAGTCCTGTAAAGGCTATTCTTAAATGCGCGAGAGTCCTCTCCAAAGCCAGGAATTGTTCTGTCTTCCATCAGTCGGCCGCAGAGCATCCTGCGGAAAATGCTGCAGCGGCCAATCACCGATTTCGGGGGGTTTGCGAGTTGCAAGAACTTTTTTTCCTTCCACCTCGCTCTCTCTACATCTGCTCATCTCTCACTAGCTTTGTACTACACACAACCCGCCCGACGCAGCGCAGCCTCCCTGCCCGGCGTGCCCGGCGCGCAGCGGGCTGGGGAGCGCGGCCACCCGAGCGGGGCCGGGGCTCCGCTCCGCGGGGAGCGCTCCCTCCGCTTTCGCCAGCTAGTCGGGCTCGGCTTAGCTTCAGGGGGCTGCAGTCCTCCTCTCGCTGTTACGCTCAGCTACACGCGTGTATTCATGAGTTTAGTGGCATGTGTATTTTAACAGATTCCCTAGCAGAGCTCTCCCTCTCGCAGAAGTACAGCCCGCGTGGAAGATGCTGGCAGGTTGCAGCCTCAGCAGCTGAACGGTGTCACTAAGACAAACATTTGCGAGACAACCACCATCCCTGCTGTGTGGTGAGGGTTGTCTAACAACACTTACCTTGCTTTTCAAAGGGCGGGCCACAAGCGCTGGCAGTGGAGGGTGATGGGCTTGTAACAGTGCACCCATTGGGGCGGAGGGGGGACTGAATGCAAAAAGTTAAACTTTCTGTAAACAGTAACTGGAGGAACTTTCTCAGCTCAATTAGAAATAAGCGCCGGGGGGGGGGGGGGGGGAATGTGTGAGAGAGAGGCAGCAGAGATACGTGCACGCAGACACATGGACTGCGCTTACACATTCACAACTCTTAGTGCCAAAACGCTCAGGAAGTTGTGGAATAATTTGGTTGTTAACTATATCCAGTTTTTTAAGGGAGAAAAAAAAATCTATTGAACTTTCTATCAGACGAATTACAGAGGGAAATGCAGATTCCTTCATGTGCATCGGTCTCTTTGGGGGTCACAGTCTATTTCAGAGAGCCAGAACCCGTAATTTTATTAAGTGTAACATTTACAAACATAATGCATAAAATCGATGACTGTACAGACTCCGTCTACAAAGGCTCAGCACATGAGGCTCAGCTCTAAGCTCGCTCTTCCCGGCAGTTTTAAACCAAGGTACCAATTATTTATAAGTCCCATAATTAGAAAACCATCACTCCTGAACTTTCCATCAGCTAAGAATGTTTTACATTTCAACAGCGTACACCGTTTAGAGTGCCCTTCTTTGTTGTACATTTTCAGTGCTCATTTCATTCCCCTATATGAAAACTCCGACAGTTCCCCAAGAAACCCCTCTCCCGCCACCCAGGTCCGAGCGGAGGCAGCGGGGCTAAAAGGACCATTGAGATTAACTGTTAGTTATGGGAATAGCCAGAGAGGATCAGTGAGGAAGTTTATTAAACTTGGAACGGCTGCCTCTTAGGAAACAGCGTGTTTCGGGCTTTAACCTTTCTCTCCCCCGAGCAGCGTGTTGATGTTTCGCCACTTGTTCATTGCAAACAGGGAAGGGAGACGCGTGCGTCGAGGTCCCCATGTGCGTGTGTAGCTGCTCTCATTTGTTAGCACCGCTTGATTGCTTTTCCGGGGGGTCATACCCGCTGTGCGAACTGCTCCGTCCCCGGGCTCTCTCCTCTCGCCCCGAGCAGCAGCCCGGCTCCGCGGGGGCTCCGCGGGGCGCCTCCACCCCTTC
>NW_008795436.1:993736-994584 GCF_000699145.1 Aptenodytes forsteri
CGCCGCCGCGCCGGGCACCCGCTGCCCAGCCGGGCCCCCGGGCAGCCGCCGGCTGCCACCGCTGCCTTCCGCCCCCGGGAAAAACCTCTCCCTCCGTCCTAACGCCTCGGCGGCACTCCATCGAAATGCAAAAAGTGTGCGAAAAGTACTTCGGTTTCTCCCGGCGAAGAACAAAGGCGACACAGTTTTCATTAAGGCTGGGCTAGATGAATACGGATCTGACAAGTTTGTGTAAAAACACCACTGCCCACGACCGAAAACGATACTCCACTTTTGTAAAATACAAAGTGTCGTCAAGAACCATTACAACAGCAACAATAATCTGAGAAGAGAATAATGCCATTTTGTAATATCTACATAACTTTATTAGAGCAAAATTATTTGAAAATGCCCATGAATTCCCAAACCTCCTGAATACAAATGAATGAAAGTTTTTCTTCGGGCTAAAATCTTTGCTTGAATGTAAATTGTTTGGGTAAGTGAATTTACACAGCAGCAAAGTTTGTTTGTCTTAGTCCAGTAGCTTTGCTTTAACGAACCAGATGTTTTGTCTGTAAATTGTCCAGAGGACTTTTACAGTTCTGACATGTAATAAGCCCCAGAAAATCAGAACTGGGATAGTAGTGTCCTTGCGATCAGGACCAGGCATTTCGGAAAGAGCACGGGGAAAACAGACAGTAAGCACGCCCAGCGTCTTAGTATTTTGAAGCATTCCTTTTAAGCTGTAGGTAACCGTGTCCGAATCGATTCGCTCCCGCCTGGAGTTAAAAGTAATTCCCCACCTAACCCCAGATATCAGAAATGTATCCCCCCCAAAAAAAACCAACCCACGGTGTGTGTGTGGGGGG
>NW_008795436.1:994990-995872 GCF_000699145.1 Aptenodytes forsteri
GCGCCCTGCCCGCCCCGAGCCTCCCCCGCCCCGCTCCCTCGGCACTTGCCGCTCTCCCAGGGGCGGCACTTTTTGGAGATGTTGCATGTCAAAATGAGATCTGTCGTCGCGATTCAGTCCCGCTGAATTATCACTTTTTTCCCCCCCTTGAAAGGACTTAGGGTCTCTGAAGAAACAATCGGCCGCTGCTTTGAAGGAAATAAGCGATACCATTCAGAGCTACTGTAGCGTAATGTATTCACTTGGGCAGTAGGAAAATCTTTTATGAAAAATAGTTACAGATCCTGGAACTCCACCATATGTGACGACAAAAGCCATTGTGTTAGCTAGAAGGGGTTTAGCTAATTTTACCTATGCAAAGTTTTACTAGCTGCAGGCTTTGGGAACGCCTTTGTGGAGACTGGCAGCGATCCTCAGAGCTGGTTAATTTGAAAGGCATTTGGAGGATGAAGGAGAAGGGGAAAGGATTCCCCTGATTTCTCGCATCACCTGAAAGTTTTCATTGCACTGCTAACATAGCTGTTCCTTTGCTGACCGCCTGTGATTTAAGGCAATAAAGATTTTGTTGTGCACAGATACTTCTTTTGAAAAAACAGGAAAAAAATATATGAAGTGGGAAGTTGATAAAGCCTAACCCCGAGCAAAATCCTTCTTTCTTTTCACAGAAACTTGTTTCCCAGATGGGGTTTTTTTAGTGCTTTGCACATAGTGCTTGCACCAAGATACGCAAGCTTCTCTTAAAAACCAGTTACCCATCTGCCAGTAACGCACCTTTACCCGGCTGGGGGCACACTCCAAGCCCCACCGCTTAATTACTCCACCGCCAAGGGAAGGGAAGCGCTACAATCGTCCCCGCCCGCCCCCAAAGAGAGCTGGCTGCGC
>NW_008795436.1:996564-1002652 GCF_000699145.1 Aptenodytes forsteri
TGCGGTCCGTGCGCTCGGCCCCCTCCCGCGCGGTTGCTCTGCGAGCAGGAGCAGCGTCCCCGCCACCGCGGGCAGGTCCCCGCTGCAAAGGTTTGTTTGTGCCCGTTGGGGTGAGGGGAAGCGCTAAGGCAGGAGCGGTGGCTCTGTTCCCTCCTACTGGAGACCGGAGTTTGCACCATCCGGGTCAGATGAAGTGTGGAAACCGGGAAAATCTGACACCATCGTCGATTCCCCCTCTCTCTTCTTGTGTCATCTGTACACAATGGAGAGAAAGAAACGCGCCTTTAAAATCGCAATTAACCAGCGTTAGAGCAGATTTCTTTCATTGGGTATTTCGTACTATCAAATCTCATTTCTTCTCTGAAAAAGCACTTCTAATTTTAAAATAAAACAGGCGATGTAAAATACCTTATAGCCTTCTAAGCGTTGCTTAAATTATGACTGGATGTACCTAAATGGTCATAGTTTCCCACTGATTTTGGTCAGGTCTTGAAAGAATGGCAATTTTTTCTAACGTTTTAAAAGTATTAACTTCCTTTCAAACATTCTTTAACCTTTAATGTTTTGTAACTTGATGAAAAGGTCATTTTGTTCGGAGTGGATGCATCTGCTCCGTAATTGTTCTAATATTAGGCAGAGCTCCATCCTAACACTAAATTCTGGTATGAGGATTTTTTTTTCTTAGTATACTAATGTTAAGGTTACCATGAGTACTTGTTTTCAAGGCAAAGAGCTGTAGACCAAAGGATGCTCGCACTTTATTTAATTTCACCAACTTCAGATGTTTAGAGCTGCATTCAGCAGATTACATTAGCTGAGCTCCGAGAAGAATAACCTGAACTGTTTCACCTCTTCCCACTTGTGGGGGCCTGAGATAGAACAGGGACAGAATAAATAGTTGAGTTTATAGACTGAGATGCATAACAAAATAGCACAAAATACCGATTGACACCACTTTGAACCGGCAGCAAGTTTGATCCGAGTATCTCCAAGTACTTTACAAAGGGCTATGCCAGAAAGCTGAGACAGGGATGGGCTAAGAGCGGAGCGGTGCTGGAGATCCAGAGACCATTGGACATCGGTGTCTCAAGAATCAGACTCGAAAAGCAATATGGTGGTAAAAACGTTACTAATTAATTATATTTTAGACTACTTGCTGTGAAGGCAACAGAAGCTTTTCAGCACGTGTAAATCAATATTTATTATTAGGAGCAATAATATTTTGAATCTGCGTATTTAGCCAGTTTTGGTATAGAGAACCTACGTTTGTTCCCGTGTAAAAGCTTAGAGATGAATATGTTTATTGCCACTCATGGGCTGAGAATGCCCCTCCAAGGGGCAGCTTGTGGCCCCAGCTAGTGGGCAAACGTCACTTTTTCACGACACTGTAGCTGCTTTTTCAAGAATGGCGATACCTGACTGCACATCGGAGATTAGAGCGAGAACCTTAAATTGATGCAATTAATCCTTCTGAAATACAACAGGATTTTCTAATTCTTACACAATTCAAACATCCAGAGAATATGTTTAATTAAAACTTGGCTATACTTTTTTTTTTTAATATTTTCTAAAAAAAACCCAAAGAAATGAGCTAATTATATTGCTTAGTATTCTAATATGTTTTGTTTTTTTTTTTAAATAACACACTTTTCTAGCCAGGCCAGTCCCTTGAGGACCAGTTCCTCATTTATAAGGAGGTCCCCAATGGGAGTTAGAGAGGCTATTTTATAAGAAGAAAATACGTTCTGAAAGAGAAGCCATACAAAGATAACCCCGCACCACATATATCAGTATGGAGGCTGGAATACGTATTCCAATGATGCAAATCTTCCCCTGCAATAATTTGCTCGTTAGTGTTAACGAAAGCCCAGATACTGATGTCTATGTATTTGTTCTTGTATTTTTCCTCACGCTAACGCTTTTAACTAATTTTTTTTTTAAAATTGCTTTATTTAATGAATTTAAAGGTCAATCCTCTTCCTTTCCATATGCAAATCCTATTAATAGTAGAGGTTTGATATTAATGGGAGTTAATAGAGTAGATACCCCCTTCACACAGAAACCCCACAAGAGAACAAAATAATCTCTAGATAACTTCAGTAAATTTGTTGCTCCTTTCTCCCCTTTGAGTAACCAAATATCAGGGCAACAGTACCTTGGAAATAGGAAGGACAGCCAGAGGAGGGATGAGACATGGAAGGGCACACAGGGCCTCCCCACCTTCCAAACGCAGGCCCCCGGGGAAAGGACACAGCCCCACAGCAGCTGGAGCCCACTGCCTCCTCCTCCTCCTCACCAGCCGCTCACGCCTGCAGGAGCCAGGCAGGACGCAGGGTACCATCACCAGGAGACCCTTCCCCCTCTTCCTAAAGGGGCAACTTCTGCTCCCTTCAGAGGCTGATAGTCTCCACCTGGGAGACCACAGCAGCCACTCGGAGAAAAACAAGAGCTGCTGGAATTGATAAGGGGGTAAGTGAAGTTACCGCCTCTCCCTGTTTCTGCCAGTTTTGGAGTTGTTAACTGTTTTGTCACTGTCTTTCTATCTATGTTTGCTGTAGCAGGACTCGCAGAGTTTTTGATAGTAATTTTTTTTTTAACTACAGCTGTTGGAGTTAAAATAACAACACTTACATGCCTGTGGAGGGGGAGGTGGGGAAAGAGATGAATAAACTCATTGCTTTCATCTGCAGTCCCTGTAGGAAAATGCTGCCTGTGCTAATGAGCGAGGAACAGCCCTGTCTAGCCTAACTTACGCAATAAAAATATAAACTATCTGCCGTGTTTTTCAGGCAGATGAATCCGGATACCAAACAGCAAAGCATCATTAGTCCAGAGCAGCTTCTTCCTTGGTAAGGACTAAAGAATACCTCATTCAGCCCCTGCCAAGACCAGCCCAAGCACAGCTCCTGCAGATCGGCCCCTATTTCATTAAGGGCAAACCGAAGTAATGTGATTAAAAGAGGTGGAGAAAGGGATGAGTCATGGACCACAGAGTGGTGTTAATTTACCTCTTACTAAAGGGCGCTAACCCGCTCCCTCTGAACACTAGGGAATCTTGCAGGAAAACCCATCTTCACTACAGCCTCCCTCCTAGTTGCCACTCCTGAGCTGAAAAAAGTTTTCCCAAATACCTTTTCTCAACCTGCACTTAGCAGGTGATGTTAGTCTACTACACTCCCAAACAGTGCGAGGCCTTTCACAATCACATTTTACAGTATCTGAATGCCCCTCCCAAAACTCGTAACACCTTAGGTTTTTTAGGGAAACCATTTTTTGTTTCCTTCCTGAATTTACTTTTCCACTGTTTATACTAAAGGGTTGTTTTTTTTTTTCTTAATTCCTGAACCTGGAAGCTGGTTTTATCCTTTGAAAAAGGTTGTGTATGAAAACTATACACCGTCCCTGGGAGCTGTGGACAAAGCCCTGCAATGCTTTTGGTCTGTCCAACCTCTGAGCTGCAGAGAGACAGGAGCGACAACAAGGACCAGCAGTCCCGTGCCCCTAAAACACATAGAGTTGCTGCTTCGATGGGTGGATACGTTGAACAAATCCTTTTCGCTCTGCTTGGCTGGTGGGATGTTGGAAAGTCCCTCTGAAACAGCGACTGTGTGCAGCAACAGTCCTTGTGATACACGCAGCAGCTTCCATCTCTCGGAGATACTGTTTCTGGCTCTTTGCAGACTAAAGCAGGTAGTATCATATCATACCGTGGCTTACATTAAGGCCTCCTTTTCTTTCACAGCCTTGATGTGGCAAGGGAAGGGCTGGAGGGTAGGAAGCACGCTGAGATAAAAGGCATCACGTTTCTGAGGAAGCCAGGGCCCTGTTCACAGGCCTGTAGTTTGGATTATAGGCTGATACACACTCAAAACTCCCATCGGCTTCTACGCAAATAGGAAAGCATAGAATTAGGTCTGATAATTGAAGCGCATGACAAAATAAGACTTATACTGCTTATGTTTTGGGGAGGTGAGTGCTGATTGTTACAAGCATTCTGTTTCCAGCCAAACAGCAAAACTTGGTAATCGTCCAGGTGCATCACAGGTCGAAGGGTTTGCATTTTTACAAAACGTTAGGTATAAATTACTTCCACAAACAGGAGCCTGGACTCAATGGAACAACACAGTTGTCTGTTGTAGCAAATCTGGTGTTCCCGGATTCAAATCTGCTACAGGCATTCTGGATTTTAATTAATATATTGTTTCATATGTATGAGTATTTCATAGGTTTTTTTTGTTTTCACACACTGCATTTTTAGTTTAAACAAAGCGTATTCTCTGCATTATTCTCCACAGCAATTGAATAAATATCACAGACTCTATAGATCTGGTAGCCTTTCCAGTGAACAACACAGCAGTCATGCTTCACAGAAAAGGGATAACATCCTAGAGTGCAGCTGATAAGAGCAACAATTTACAAAGCAAGAGATCTGTTATGCAGTGAAAGCTTTATTACCATGACTTGATGTTACATCTACAACACATAAGGGTTAATCATTGCAGCAGTTTGCAGCTGGTTTGTGCTCTCAGGGGAGTCATAGCAATAGACTTCTGCATGTAAGACAAGGTCAGCGTTGCTCTCCCGGGGTCAGCAGGCCACGTGATAACACAACTCCGAAACTTCGTCTCCGAGGAGACACAGGTGCCAAACCCATTTTGTGGTCTGTTGTAGAGCGCTTCTTGTGGTTTTTATTCTCCTCAGTAAAAACACATACATAGCTCTGTGGTATATAATTGGATGGCGAGTTTTCAGAGCTACCCGTCAGTGTGAGTTTTATGTGGCAGCAGTGGGTTCATGAGTTTGCCGGGTACATGTAACATTTCACGGGAGACTTATTCTTAGTGGACTGAGAAAACAGAGCAGTCAATGCTGAGTTTAAGGGCCAAATCCTGCATAATTTTTTCAGTCTCATGGTATACAATGCTCACATGAGTAAAGTGAGTAGAATTGGACTTTAACATTTTATTAATATTTATCTTCTACTGCTACAAGACACAACAATAATCAAATAAGAAAAACTTTAATCCTCAAATGCAGCTTTAATCTTCAAATTGGTTAGCTTATCAGAGGGGTAACATTTATTTTCAAAGACAGGCTGCTCAGAATGATCAGCTGAAATAGAAACCTATAAGTGAAAGGATGTAAGTTTATTGGGCAGTGTTGTCTATATTTATAGTTTCTGCTCAACCCATATTTCTGGTTTTATATGCATGTGTCAAAAATTCACCAACAGTTTTAAGAGATCCTAAAATATAATAAAATCAATAAATGATGTTCTGGCATAAATGTTTCTGTAGCTGAGGGTGGTCAGGTTCAAAGGGCAACGTCTGACCATTTCTCTTTCCCACCCTGCTGCGGAGTAAGACCCTCCCCTCAACTTCAAATCACTGGGGAGAGGGTAATTTAAGCTATACTTGATGTACCCTATACATCACTGTCTTCAGGACCAGGTTTAAAATTAAACTCTGATGTACAAAGTTAAACAAAAATGAGATAAAAATTGGCAGGGGTTGAAGAGGGTCAAAGTAGTCAAAACACAAGGTAGACTATTGCTTCTTTTGATTTATGTTATTCTGTGCACTAAAAAAAATAAAATTATAGCTCTCGTGGAGACTTTTTTCATTGAGAATAACGCATTCCTAATTTGTTTTCTATAGACTTACAGGGCATTTGCTCTGGGAGATGGAAGCATTTATTTATTTATTTATTTTGGCAGGGGCCGAATATCACCAACTGTTGGCAGAATATTCAAATTATCATTAGATGCAACCTTTCTCACTCAATTGCAAGGGAAAGAGAATAGTATTTCACCTTCCATTAGTGGTTATCTTACAATGCACACATCTATAACCTTATATGCGTACAGAGGCAACTCTTTTAAACACAAACAATGTGCTATAGTGTTGTGGTTTAACCCCAGCCGGCAACTAAGCCCCACACAGCCGCTCGCTCACTCCCCCCACAGCGGGATGGGGGAGAGAATCGGAAGGGTAAAAGTGAGAAAACTCGTGGGTTGAGATAAAGACAGTTCAATAGGTAAAGCAAAAGCTGCACGCACAAGCAAAGCAAAACAAGGCATCCATTCACA
>NW_008795436.1:1003008-1045508 GCF_000699145.1 Aptenodytes forsteri
CTTGTGCACCCCCAGCCTGCTCGCTGGTGGGGTGGGGTGAGAGGCAGAAAAGGCCTCGACTCTGTGTAAGCACTGCTCAGCAGTAACTGAAACATCCCTCTATTATCAACACTGTTTCCAGCCCAAATCCAAAACAGAGCCTCATACTAGCTACTATGAAGAAAATTAACTCTATCCCAGCCAAAACCAGCACATATAGTTACATCTGGTAGCAGAAAGAAAGAGTTCAGTGAATGTTTCCTTTTGTATGTTACACATGCACATAATGCAGTTACCCTCCAGAAATTCAGTACAGGAAAGATGCCAAACAGCAGATTCTTTTGAAACCAATTCAAGAAAATCCTTGCAGGAAGTTAATTTTTTATGATGTAGTCAACTTTTCCACATATTGCCATTTACATGATTAGTGTGTGGACTGCAGGCAAAATAATTTGGAATTGTAATCTTTATTTTCTATAATATGATAATGAAATCAACTGCTATCCTTTGGAATCAAATGAATTTCTCGGTGCTACTCCAGTGGGAGGAATAAAAGGGTTCTACTGGCTAAACTGCCAGGCTAATGGGAAAATGAAGAAAAATCAAGTCCTTGGATGGCTAGCAAATAAAAAATGCTTATGTGAAACATAATGGCTGGCATATAAAGACCCTGAAATCTTTTAAAAACTGATTAAGCAAGCTTTTTCCAAAGGTTTTTAATTTTCGTATGAGAAAGTCCTATTGACTTCATATGGATTACAGCCGGCTGAAGTTGGGCATGTTCTTGGGCTGTGCGAGGGCATTAGACAGCAAAGGCATCTCAACACTGAAAATGTCTGAACTTGATTTTAAATCTAACAGGAGAAAAACTTATGCTGTCCAGACAACTATAAAAAAAAAGTTTTTATAGCACTGTTTCATTAATATTGACAATGATGATTCTTTCTTGGTAATTTAGTGAGGACCTGTTTGCCATTTAATATGCAGATTTTAGTCTTTCACCAAAAGTCTAAGTGATGCATTGTGTGATTTTACAGGATTGACCTGCATATATGCCTTTAATTGGTAAATGATTTATGTACTAATTAATAAATGCAATTCTTCACAAACACCTGGTTGGAAAGCTGGAAGTGCAGCAGGTATACAAACAGCAGATTGTTTTAACAGATACAGCAAGCAAAGATAAGGATCAAATGTTATAATGGGTCCACTACTTGTGATCTAGTGTGCCAAACCCTCTGGATCTAACAGCTGGGCAATATTTTTTGTACCACTGATTAAGACTTTTTCGAATATCTTTTTTTTTAAAAAAAAAAAAAAAACCTTTGGGGTCAAATAGAAGACTACTCATGCACTCTGTAACTATAGCAGATCACATGTAACGAAGAGCAGAGCGAAGTTCTAGTTGGTTAGGAAATTATGATCCAAAATTTTCCATTACACTTTGGGAATGAGGAGAACTATGAATTAAGGAGATGGTCACAAAGGTCACAAGGAACTGCTGCAGTATTCACAAAAGATGTAAATGCTATGAGAGCTGTAGGATCTTAGAATGAAGGCTGAGAGAATACAGGAGCCACGCCGAGGCTAGTAGCTGCTCAGAAATCAGGTAAAGAACAAAAAGATATGAAAAAATTAAAAAGAGGGAGAACAAAAAGCTGTTAGAAATAAAAGTAACCCTTTAAAATCATGTGCTTAGCACGAGTGATGTCTTTTGCTGATTTATCCATGCAGCAATTAGGAGTTCTTCCTTAGGAGAGGTGCGTGGCATAGAAAATGAACTGATCGATTCCTTCTTGCACCCAGTAGTTGATTACGGGTAACTGATCCGTTTTACAGATGTTATGCTAAGTGCGTTACTGTACACAGTCATCCAAGACTAAGATGCTTCAAGGGTGCCTAAGCGTGCTTGCTCAGTAAGGGCCTAATTCAGAGCTCATCAAAACAGAAGATTTCCACTGACTGCACAGGGTTCTGGATTAGGCCTTTTCCACCTACCTGACTGGAAGAGAGATTTCCATTTCAGTGCAGCTGTGAGACGCAGTTTTCTCCACTGTCTTATACTGTCCATTTTTAGTGCACAGTATTCTTCTAGAGTCAAATTTACCCATTAACATGTACAAATCCCCTGAACTAGTTATTAATAACGTTTCTGCAGTCCCTGTTTTTACCAAGGAAGGCAGTCTTACCAGAACTTTCTTCTGAGTGTGTTCAGATTTATATGACCTTGCTCAAGCACTTGCAAAGGTACCGTGCTCCGAGCAACAGTAAAGAACCGAGTCCATAATTTAACAACCCTCCTCTGAGTAATTAGTATTCACTCAATGAAATTCAGGGTTTGTAGAGGTCCAGCCAAAGGCCTAAGCACCATTTAAGTCCAGCTTATTCCTCAAGGCACCTCTGAACTGAATTGGGCCCCATTTTATTAAATTATAATAGAAAGACTGCCACGTGAAGTATACCGATGCTGAAAGACCCAACCTCACAAGACCTCACACAGATAAGCAATCATCACTTATGCTAATAGCACATTTGACTTCCGTGGGATGACACATGAGGATGGACTACTTACTTGACTAAGATTAGTAAGAACAGGCATGTTACACAGAACAAATGACTTATAAATATCCAGCTGCAGCAAAGTGCTGACTCCCATCAGTGAGTGTTGCGAGGGTGAACGAAGGGCAGGATATGATCTTTAGAAACCTCGCTGAATACTACTATTGAATTGGTGACAGTTTTGCAGATTTCTAACCCATAATAAACCTCAGCTTTGCCTCCTCAGTGACACGCTTCTCTCCGCTGTTTTTCTGTTCTGCTTTCCTTTTGTCACAGTCCAACAATCCATATTTATAATTTTTTTTTAATCTTTCTTCTTTAATGTTTGCAAATGAATTTTGTGTTTTTGAAAGGTATTTAAGCAACAGCCACAAAGCCACAAGTGCTCCTATTTAACTGCAGAGCAGACTACTCGGTAGCATCTCTACATTGCCCTGCCAATGTTCCTCCCCTCTGCTCTGCTGGGATCAGTGTAGTCTCTATGCTCATTTAGTCTTCGGCTTCCCCCTTCAAAGCTGACAATAAGGGCATCATACAGGGTATACCACTCCAGCGATTTTGTCTGATAAAATGCCTAACTGTTAGGCCTCTGTTTAATACAATTTTGTTTCATACAGGTCACAGAAACAATCAGATTTTGGCCCTTACACTCCATAATGCCTTTGAACCAGCACTCTGGAAAGGGAAAAATCTTTATCTCTAGCCTGACTCAGTTTCACCTATTTGTTCCTGAATTCCTTGTGGTCCAGTTTTTGTTCCCTATTTTGTTTCCACTAATTTAAAAAGTATTTTATTGTAATTAAGTAGAGTTGCCCTCCCTGGTTTTCCTATCCTGATCAGACTTTTAAAACTGATTTTTTTTTTTTTTCCCTTTTACCACTGGCTGGAGAAGCTTTATCTGAAAGTAATGTAGTAGTGACCACTGATGACTGGCTTCTAGGGATTTTGTGAATCCAGAATTAATTTGTTCCTGAGACCTGGAGAAACCATGAACGGTGAAAAATGTTTCTGGTACATGCCTAATAACTGGTATAAATATTGTATCCAACACCAAAATCCCAAATACTATAACCTATTTAGAAAGAGACCCTGAAATCCAGTTTTGTTTGACCTCTATTGTAGAGAACTGTTATAAACGTCACAAAGTCAAAGAATGTAAGTATTACAGCATTAGTAGTATTAAATGAGTATTTTCCTGTTTCTTGGGGGCTTCTAGCTCAGCTGTAATGATTGCTCTGTGTGTGTGTGCGCCTGTGTGTTTTGCCAATCACATAAGTGAAATAAAAATGCCCTAATTTCTGCAACTTTGCTTTCATTGCACTGTAAAGCACTAAAAGCAGAAACAGTTTCCTGAAGAACTCCTCCATAGCAGGCCCTTGAACAAGATGACTGTTTCTAATAAGCAACAGCTGTCGTTGTGGTTTTACTAGTCAAATGATTCATGTCTTTTGCTCAGAAATGGTAAGTGGAACAAATGTTTACTTAGATATGTAACAGAGGAACAATTGAAAAATAGTAGACTGTCAAATAGAAATATTTTCCTGTTATCTGATCCTTGACAATTAGTCTGAACTGGTTTTTAGTCAAAAGGCAACATTATAGTGGTGCAGTTAGAATGGTGAAGAGTTTAGCTCACAGAGTTCTGCAAACCAAATTCAGCAGGCTGATTTGCAAATGTCTGCAGTAGCCCAGCAGATTTGAGGGGGACACAAGCACCTCTGTGCAAACTGCTACCCCCCCCCCCCCCCCCCCCCCCCCCCCCCCCCCCCCCCCCCTCACCTCTTTTTAGTTGTCTTTGAAAGGAAGACAGTGAACTTACCATTTCCACTTGTTTCTGCTATGTCTTCAGGGAATACCAAAGTGCTGCTCTGCTGCTTGGTCTTGAGTGAATACCCTCTGTTGGCTACTGCTTCCCCAGGATTTTACAGGGCCTTCCGGGAGGAGCAGATTAAATGAGGAAAAGTATTCTAATGCAGGAGATTCCAGGCTCTGTTCAAGGACAAAAAGATTACATTACCCTTCGGCTGTTGGGAAGGAGAACCTAACAGACCCTTGATGTATCTCTGCTGAGCCTGGAAGCTGCTGCAGTCAGAGAGATTTGACACCGCTGTGGCATCACAGGGCTAGAGGTAAATTTTTGTAAAGTGCTAGAGGAAGCAGTGGTAGACTAACTCTTACGAGCCTAAGAAGACAGCATCAAAAACCAGTGTCTTCTGCCTTTGAAGGGGGGGCTGGGAGACAAACAAGCATGGAGAAGGCCAAGGGAGCCTTGGGATGCTTAGTGTGCAAATGATACTGGTGTACATCTATAACTTATTTGAACTTCCATGGATGCTTGCCAGTAGAATAGGGTTTAAATCCACCTTTATTTTACATAGATTCTGGACTTTGTCGCTTTTTCAGAACTCTCTCTTCAGTATCGCTGTATGACACTGCACTGCGTTGTATGGAAAGATTGTCAGAGCTTCGGTTTCCCATCTGTAAAATGGGGGTAATATTTCCTTTCTCCTAGCCTTTATTTAGCTTACAAGGCTCCTGGGACTAGAATTCTTTTATTGCATGTTTCTGTATTGTCTCGTACAACAAGACCCTGATCTCAGTTGAAGCCTGTAAGTATCACTGAAATATAAATAGATAATAATAAAAAGATGATTTTGACACAAAATGGAATTTTATATTCTGGAGAGTGAAATAAAATATGTACTAAAGTCTACTAAAGTGTAACCATGAGATCAAATGATAAAATTCTTCTGGCAACAAAGAGTTGACACAAATTTGTGAGATTAAACTGAACCAACTCAACAGAGGCTTGTTCTGGTGGTTTATTCATATAAAGTATATGAAAAAAGTAAGTGAGATGATCAAATTACCCTCACAGCATGGATTTTGACATGGATGTAGACTAACTGAGTCACCAGAGGACTGAGCAGGTGCGTTGTTCTAATTATACCCTCAGTCTTGTGAGGAAGGAGCAAACTTCCCGGTTGCTTCCCTGGTGGAGATAAGGTGTTATCAGCCATCAGCAAACGAGAGGGGAGAACAAGGACAAGGCACCTGATGGGAGAAAGAAGAGGAAAGGAGGAGGCAAAGAGAGCATATTCATAATGCTACTCATCTTTTAAAAATGTATACACATATCTACTCTGAGCCATTTGGATGCCACTTCTGGTACTTATTTCTTGTGTCTCTGAGTAACCCTTCCTTATGGCGAGGCACACAAAATCCTTTTTTAACATTTTCTCTTTTATGGTCTTGTAGTGAGATATCTGGCTAAATATAACGATTTATTTGTTTATTAATTAATCAACAACAGGCACACTAGGAGTTACAATCCAAACAGTCCGCCACACAGGTTTTTATCACCATATACTATACCCCTAGGGAAATACACATCTCTTTTTCAGGAGCATAAATGGACATTTCTATAAATTGCAACTACTTGGGTGCATGTAATATACAATATTATTCATCTTTGTATTCCAGGTGAATCCAGACTAGACTACCAGCCTCTAGGGGAGTCTGCTTCATATAATTATCAGTATTCAAAGAATGATTGTAGATGTTGTAGCTTAACAGCAGGTGAATGGTCCTTATCTGAATATTAAATAAAGTGCAACTGGATTTCTAGGTTATCTCTGGCTAAATGTTTGCAAAGTCATTAGTGAAAGCATGCAGCTATAATCCCAACCACTCTTCTTCTTACAAAGGATTTCCACTTTTGTTTTTAATTCCTTTACAGGATGAATTGTTCATCTCCCCTTCCTATACACACAATCTTGTCCCTTGGTTGGACTACCAGAAACATCAAGGAAGCTGCCTTGTAAGTAGTACTCACACTTTTTTTTTTAATCCCAAACAACAAAAGAAACCTAGGGAAGAGTGACAAAGAGAAAGATTTATTATTTCCTCTAAGGACTATCAGAGCTGTGAGTGTTGGGAAAAGGGTCTTTAGTAAACTGCTCCTTTGTCCTCCCAAGTTCTGGGAACTTTAGCTCTGTATTTGGTTTCCTTACTGCATGATCTGAGAGAAGCTTTTTGTATTTATATAGTAAAAACCTTTTATTACTGTTTTAAAATGGGGGATTTAATATACTTGAACATTGTTTTAGTAGCTTGATAGCAGATGCTATGTGAATGTAGTAGATAGTAGTTATGAGAAAATTAATAGCAACAAAGAAAAAGAACAAAAACACCCCCTGCTGAGCAGGAGGGAACAGACCAGAACCAGCATAGGAAAATTACTGGAGATAAAGGAAGAAGAATTACCGTGGGACTATATAACATAAGATTTTTGAGGCACAACTCACGTTTCAATCCCTAGCTGTGAAGAGCACAGAGATCCTAGTGATCCTGCTAGAGAGCCATTCTGAAGAGGAATTTTCAAGACGGACATACTCTACGACAAGGTAGCTAGGCTAGGACATCAGCCGCATCCTTTGCCAGGCACCACAAAAGCTTTACACCCGCTAAGGCCTGGACCATCAGTGGCAAAGGATGTTATCACAGTATCTGCAAATATTTTATTTTAATTGAATATAAAAATAATTGAATATTAAATTGAATATTATAAAAAACAAACACAACCCCCCCAAAATGGAGCCATACTACAGTAAGCCATATACTATTTATTTTTACATAGATTCCCATTTATTTTGAGCTGTTACACATGCTGAGTTTTCAGCATGACATAGGCTATCACCTTTAGTTTGCAAGCACTATACCTCTCATTGCTGCTGTTTCAGGCTTCTGCAGACTCAGGCAGATGTTACTACACCTGTCTACAAGGCTTTCTGCTCGTCTTTGCAGGAATGCAGAGTAGAAACATTTATTCAAAAAGGGAGGAGGGAAGAACGCTGAGTACAATTTTGTGTTTAGCTCTGAATTATCCAGCAAGCCATGCAGTCTCAGGGACTAGGGAATACAAGGGACTCTGCTTCTACATGCCAAAGTCCCATTTCTTTCAGTAACAAGAAATAGGGAGAGCTTTTTCTAGCACGTGAGCACTTCTTTGTATTTTTACTTAAAATTATGTAAGAATGTAAAGCTCGTAAGTTTTGGAAGTGCACTGATTCACACTCTTCCATCAAGAAATGGGTATTCTGTAGCGCTCTAACTTTTCTAACTTTGCTCCTTGGGACATCTACAGTGGATGTTACTGTGGGCTCATTCTGGGCTTTGTACCTATGCTACAGTTACCAGCAATTTAGGAAACAGAGCCTAGAGGTGTGTGTTTTTTTCAAGTCCCATATTCCTAAGTATATTTATATGAAAGTGAACTGCACAATAATTACAGTATCGGTTCTGGTATTACCGTTTTCATAAAGTTAAAAAGAAAAAAAAGAAACTGAATAAGCAGTGCCTTTTGGTTGTGTTCGTAGTTGTGATGATCTTCTGTCAAAGGGACGGGCTCTTGCACATTTAGGCAGGAGCCTTTAGTTACCGTTTGGGGACTCCCTCCTCTAGGACCAGAAGTACTCTATTTTGACCAGAACAAACTGCAGAAGTTAACAACTGTTTTCTATTTGGTTTTTTTATATGTATTTAAAAAAAAAAAGTAAAAAGGTTCAGCCAAAATTGTTCTGCACAGTTCTAAACCCAAATTTTCATTCTTGCTCAAGTGTGAGTCACCTGCAGTCACTGGGATCAGTTCCGATTTATCCTTAAACATGTCCATTTTCTAATGACACTTTTTAGCAATACCTGACCTCATGTTATTTGTATTCATTGCTATTTTTATAATCTCTTGAAGCACTTACACACCTCCTGATTTAAAAATAAGCCCCTTAACAGGCCATCTGCACTTAGAAGCCAATGGCCAAATCCCAATCCATCTGAAGCTGGTGGAAATGTTGACATTTATTTCAATGGTGAAATCATAATTTGGTCAAAGTGTACAGTAAAGGGGAAGACGACTTGCTTAGGGAGTGATGAGGGTTGGCTTTGTCCCTGTCATCAACCACATGCTGGCTGATTTAAGAATGAAACTTGGACCTGCTCACAGAGGCAATCAATCATTAGACCGGATGCCCTTGTTCAGCTAGGCTAAGCAGTGGGACAAACACAGGAATGTAATGGGAGAGCGAAAAAATAGTAAGTTTCAGACAACCTGAGAATCTCTCATGTTTCTGTATCATATCCCCAAAAATTTAAAAACACAGTGAGTTTATCCAGCATATGGCTCTTCTGTAGCTGATTGACTGAGGTTGGATGTTGTGGTCTTTATTCATAACTTTCACCAACTTCAGAGACAGTATTTGCACACAGGAGGGCTGAACAGAACAGCCAGAATACATGCTAGCTGTAATCTGAGGTTGACATATATGCTTTCTATCACAGGTATGGACTCTTGACCATCACCCCAGCAGGTGCTGTCAGGCACACAAGAGGACAGCTTTCTGAGACACGGTCAATAGCTTTACCTGAGATGATCTTGTGGGTTTGGTCTCCGAAGCAGATCTGTGATTTGGCAGAGTTTTTAAATATGTACAGACTAAAACACCTCCAGCAACGTAGACCTAGTTTCAAGCACTATGGTAATTACTGTAGTACATATTTTACAATTGTATAATATTTATATTAGGAATGTAGTTGTTTCTAAGCCTATAGTACATACTTGTCTGTCAAATTTCTGATGGAAGAAGATTGTGAAGGTACAACCTGTGCTCTGGCTGCTTGGTTCTGGTCCAGAAGTGAGAAGCAGTAACAATGCCTTTCCAGCTCCCCTTATGCACAGATCCTGATAGGCATGGACCTGGTCCTCTGCCATCCCTGCCCTGCCTCTCTGCCTGCCGTCTGTGATGTAGGTTTGGGTAGGAAACGCAGTGCGGGCAGACTGACTGCATTCTGGGTTTGCAACCCATCAGCCAGCCCAGCAGAGCCACAGTCAATCCCTATAAACTGTAGCAATTTTCGTAACACGACGGGGTGAGCCCTGATCCAAAGCCCTGAACCACTGGCGCTCCCTTGACTGCTATTGAGTATGTGCCCAGATGCTTACAGCCCTCAGCCTTTTCAATAAAGTCAGGAGACCCACAGCAGGTAAATTACTGTTAGCCATAGAAACATTCCTATATAGGAGAGGGTGTGAGTTATGCAGATATCTACTCTATAAATTTGTTATGTGGCTTGGGAGAAAAACAAAAAAGCCACTTAAAAATTTGTTCCAAATTTGGCCACAGTATAGTTTTGTTAGTTCAAAGAAACGGAGCTAACTTTATTGTTATTTGTGTTTGGATCAAAGAAAATTATGAAAATAAACATTAGACAAAATGATCATCAACACTGGAAAAGAAATGTTTACTAAAGATTTTCTTCTGTGTTCTTTTACCAGCATTAATAATATTTTCTTTTTCTAAAGTTTTCTTGCTTCCTTCAAAGAGATTGATTTCAGTAGAAAGAACAAACATATGCAAATAAACTGAATGATGTTATACCCCCTGTCCCTATCCCCCCAAACTGCATCAGATAATTCCATATTGTTAGTCTGCATTACATTTTTATCAGTTTTTTGTCTTAATCAGATATGAAGCTCTTGCAGTACATCTCTAGAACTGGGCTGTGACCCTGATGTGACTCTGCTGCACAGAACCAGCCTTAACCCTGCTGTAATCTAATAGTTCAAATTTAACGGATTTGTTTTTTCAGTGGAAATAATGGCTTCCTGTCACAAAACAGAGCCACAGATTACATATCTGATAAATGGCTTTGGCATGATTTTTTCATGTAACACACAATTAACAGTGCTTTTCATAAGATTCATGGTTTAAGGATTTGGTGAAAGCATTAATAAGTTCATTACTATGCATTTTCTTAAAAAAAAATTTCCACATTTCTGTTAGTGCTTTAAAAACAAATAATACTTTGCTTAGAAAGAGCTCACCTATGCTTTCCAGTGTTAATTTAGCCTCAAAACACTATGCGGAAATTATTACCACTGAGTGCTGATGTATTTTTTCATGAGGCATATAATTATAATTGATAACCCAAAATGTAAATAGGGTAATTTTGATTTTATAAGCTACCACCCATACAGATACTGAAAATTTCCACATTATAGCTATAATTGTTTTTTGTCATGCCATAATCCCCTAAACATTATCAACTGATTAATAGCTGAACAATACATAAGGAGATGTACAGTTCTTCTATGGATAGTATTACATATTTTGAAGGAGTTTATTAGTTTGGTTTTGAAATCACAGTTCAGAATTGCTCATGCTGCCTTCGTTGGTTATCTTCAGCCCACCCAACCACCAGCCTTATACTGCTGCATGCTGCTAACTCCTAGCATTTACAATGAGGTAATCATCACCTTGTAGTTCATTGGTGTGAATGCTGGTCAGATGGCCTGTATTTTATTAACAGAAATAGGGTCACAAGTCAAATACATGCTTGGGGTCAGTGAGCAAATACAAAAGAAGATTAGAGAAACAAAAAAATGTGACTGGAGGGGTAAAATCCCACTGGGGGTTAATCGAGCAGAAGTGTATCAAAGAATGTAAACTACTCTTTCTTTTGTTATTCATCGTACAGGACGTAGTTCCTACGTCCTGCTGATTCCAGTTAGATAGAGCATCATCTCCAGAATGCTATCTTTTAATGATCTCTTTGTACAGAGCCTTACAGAGGGACTTCCATAATACTACTACTTACTGCTATTACTACTGCTACTGCTACTAAAACAATAACAAGAATTAAAAACACCTAGCATAAATATATAAATTACAAAGACTTGCTTCACCTAATATTGTACTATGCAAAGACTGCCTGTAAAAAATGAGAGAAAAATAGCATTCAGTGTCACTTTTCTGGGATTCTCTTCTCCCTTCAAGATGAAAAGACTGGACCGAGAATTAACTTCACAATTATACTGATTTAGCTCCCACTTGCAAAGCAAATGAATTAATAAAAGTCTATCTGAAGGGATGGTATTGTATTGCTATAGTTTTAGTTTTTCTAAGAAAGACTGTCCTTTCAAAAGACAGAACAAAAAAGGAGCTAGCATCCCTGATCTGCACAGTAAGTACTGGACTTGGTAGCACCCAAATGGCAGCAGTCAAGAAAAATCATAGGGTACTTACCAAGCGGCAGCTGATTTTCTCTTCTGATACATGTTCATCGCTCTTTCTATGACAAGAAGCAGAATATTCTGCCTTATTTGAACTACACACATTTGTCTAATTCTTTAAAATCCCAGCAGTAGAAAGATTCCCTTTTCATCAATTTCCATTTATTATGCTTGTAGCTACATATTGCAATATGAATTCTTCTATCCATGTATACTGCACATCTATAGATTTTATGTTTTCACACATCACATGAAAGGCGTATTTCAAAACTATTGCATTATCATGTGCCAGAATAATATTGCTATGGGAATGCAGACACATTATCAAAAGTACAGTATAAAGCAAGGAAGTGAGAGTCAGGAAGGAAGGAATCCTTAGTTCTATGACTACATGCCGCTGACTTACTGTGCAATGTTCATAAAGTCTCTTAATCTTATTTTGGCATACTTTATACATAAAATAAGCACTATGTCCTTCTGCAAGGCTGAAATAAATGTTAACTGGTCCAATCATGCCCTTTGAGAGCAAAATTGGGATTTCTGTCATCAACGTCAAGATGAGCCAAACCAGGCTCAGGGATTGTGAATCTTTACATTCCAGAGAAAGACACTACATAGATGAAAATTTCATGGCCAGTTACAAACAGTGGTAGGCTACCGAAGGATTAATGCGAAACAAAATACTGTAAATATAAGTATTCCTTGAACTGAAATCGAAGGCTTCCTTAATTACCTATCTAGCTATCTATACATGTTTTCCCATACAATTTATTTTCACACATTATATACCACCTTCAGGAATATATGTGTTTGATCCTGCATCTTTCAGCAAAGTATGTATCTGACTTACATATTGTCCCTTAAGTTAAAACTAAGTATGCGCTTAAGTGTTTTGCTGGACCAGATTGCACAGCATTGTGCAGGATTGAACCTTCATAGGGCCACATGCAGGATTTTCCTCCTCTTTGAACACAGGGTGCTATGACAGTGTGTACACACTGTGTCTGACCCAAGATCAGCAGCCAAGTTGTGGACACCCACATAAGGATTTTCTTTACAGAACTGACCTTAAAAATGGAAATGTCTATCTCCTCCAGCTATACTGGCAGACAGTATTTACCCAATGATCCAGATGTACAAGACCTTGTTATCAACTGTAGCTTTTACACAACTTACTTGTAGGTTAGTGGGTTGGAAATCACACATTTTAGAAATATTTTCTGAAGGATATGATCATATTTTCTGCCCTTAAAAGTGTTTAATGTTGCATGTTCATTACATATTTTAGTGTTACTTAATTTAAAAGGTTTTTAGACAATACAAATTATCACAGAGTAGATTTAGACATGCTTATGTAATAAAAAGTATTTAATAATACACAAAAAAGCCTATACAAAAAAGAAAAACTCTTATAACTACATTGACATGCAATTAACATATTTCTAAAAAGCCATGAGTTTAAAGTGTCTTTTCAAGGTTTACATTTCAGTCATTTGAGTCCTTTCTATGGAATACAGTCCACTAAAGCACAACATGCTGAAGTCTGTTTGCTAACTTAGTGTAGAAGCACTACTTAGAACAGTAAACTTTTTAATAATGTGGTCAAAATATTTTAAGAAATATCACTTTATGAAATATAATTAATTACCTTTGCATCTGTATTATGTGGAGGAGACATACTATATACTTTGGACAGCAGTGCTGAGATGTATTGAGGTTTGCATAATGCCGACATGCTGTATTACTACATAAAGGCTTGTGAATAAGAATTTTACTACAGTCACAACATATACGTTGGACTCTTCCAGTAAATTGATCACTCAAATAAAAAGAAAGGAATGTTTTTGATCTGCAAAGAAGATAGGCAAAAAGTAAGCCTGCTCATCTTAACTCTGCATTAGGGAAAAAAATGAACTTTGATCTATCATATTAGAGAGCTGCTTGTATTTCAATGGCAATTTATCAATTCTTTAATAGTCAAAGCTCCCAAGTAGTAAAAGCTTCTTAGACTTCCTAATCTAATAGCCATTATTTTAAATTTTTATTCTGTATGACTTACTGTTCAGAAGCAAGAAAGCAACATAATTTCTTAAGAATTCTCTCTTTTATAAGAACTGATGAAATGGAGTCCAATACTGCTAATTTAGTTCTTCCTCGTGCTGGTGTAAAAACAATGCAGAATCCCACCTTAATATATCTTAACATTTCTTACCTAATCTAATAGATAGCACTGTGTATCAACAACAGGACTGTCTTAAGGTCAGGATATAGCAGCACTAGCCCTTAAGGGAACACTTTCGGGATCAGAGCACCGTACATGCTTCTGCTGTCAGTACCATCACCCTGCCCGCTGCTGACAGTGCTGGGTTGGAGGCACGGCTCTGCCTGCAGTGCCCCCTCCAGCCCCAGCTCGGGTGTCTTTCACCCTGTGGAGAGCAATTAGGAAGCTTTCTCTGTGCTCCAGCTACCACGACTGCTGCAATTTGTCTTTATAGGGATATAAAAGATCTCTCTGCTTCCTCCCCAACACCAGATGGGTGGGAGAATCTATCCCAAGGTGTTGGACCCAGCTTCATGGTGAGTCCCCATTTTTCTGGGTAAGGTGTGCCCTGTATTCCTAAGACAATAGAGACATGAGGATATTTAGCACCCTGTGGGCCTATCACAGAAGTGAATCTGAAATAAGCTTAAGACTGGCTTCTTTTAAAAAGTTTACCTTGCCAAGTCCAAAGCACAAGGAGGAGCATTTAAGACTGCAGATATAAACTTGTGTGTTGTTATTGCTAAACATTAAACCCTAAGGTCAGAATTCCCATAGGCAACCACTCTGACTCAAAAATACATCAATGTATTTGCTAAATGGAAACCATACTCACATCACATCTTATCATAATGTCACAAAACGCATAAAATTACAAATCAGTTTTAAGGCAAAATACATGACAGCAAAATATGAGTACACAAAAACTACATTAAATATCAGTCTTCATTTGTCCCTACCACTTCAACTTACCTCTCAGTTCAAAACTACTCACTGCAGTGTACAGCTTGAGATAGTCTAAGATCCATTTTAGAGTGGACTGAAATATAAATGACAGTTCGCACTACACATGAACATAGAAAACTGTATAAAATATTTAAATAAAGACAGAAAAGAACAGAGGAAACCAACAGAGCCTTTGGCAGACCCAGCCTTTGGGAATTTAGCAGCTTGAGATTCATTGCAAATTTCATCTTTAATGTTATTTTTAGTTCAATATTTTGTAGCACTCGGAAGTAAATCTTTGTGTGCTGTCTCTCCTCCTGCTTGTGCTGCTTCCTTTTCTGATCTTTTCTTTTAGAGAAACCTAATATATTTTCAATACAATTGATTTGTGACATGTTTTGTGATATTTGTTAGTTATCCTGTTTCTTCATACAATTCAGTGAAAACCATTGCACTGTTGTTTCTTTTTAAGTACTGAATATTGATTGTCATAACTGAATATAAACAAGACCCCCCAATAGTCTTTGTTCCACCACACCTTGTGTTGCATCAAATTCTCTTACATTAATTTTGATTCTTGGGTTAGGGTCAAACTCTTTTTTCAACCTCTTACCACTGCTCCAAATACTGCCACACAGAGTGCATTTTTAGAGCAGTTTTGATTATATCCTGGAATCTGTTCTTTGTCTCTCTGTAAAGCAATCTGACCTGAATGATACAAAATAACACAGAACTGGAAGGTGCTGCAAAGAGGACATGTGGATAACTACCGTCTGCAGGAAGATGGAAACACTGGTTCTGCCTCACATCGTCTCTCTTACCCCCTCCTGCCCTGTGTAAGTTGAAATAGATCAGGGAAAAGAACAGATCCTTCCACACCGCTTTCTGCACGCAGGACTGGTCCACCAGCTCCCTCGGGGCCACCTATCCTGTTGCTGTGCCATAGAAGCCGATACGGTTATTGGCTCCTTCTCTATCTGGACAGAGACCAAAGAGGCCAAGAAACGAAAAGTGTAGGTGTACAAGCGGGTTACCACAGGTCAAAGCAGGGTGCATAGTAGCAGCATGTCAGCTGCCCCACAGCAAGCATCCATATACATGTTTTCACTCAGCACCAAAGGCAAGATAGCTTAGATGCAAGTGGAAAATAAACAGTAATATTTACATCGGATACTGGGGAGTTGGCATGTGAACATGGCAATTACCAAAGTTTCTGAGAAACTGTAAGTTCACACCTTAGTCTACCCCATTGTATATTGCTGTCTGTTCATGCCCAGGTGTCTTGTTCAAAGTCAAGTCCTATGTTTTTTAATTGACTTGCCGGGCCTTTCCCCTTCCTCCTGTTGCAGAGAACTCAATGAACATACTCTCCCATTACTATACGTATGATTTAATAGTTATGCCACAAATCATGGCATTACAAATAGACTATTTCACATCCCATGGAACTGACAATAGCACTGTGATGTGACATGAGAAGGGAACCATATAAGAGGTATAAAATAGGACTAAGGCTACTTATCTGTGCAATATGAACACCATAAAACTACTTTTGCTTTAATTAATTCTAATTTCATCAGGCTGCAGTTGAGTTGGGAATTTTTCCTTTTTTCATGGAAGGATTTGCAAGAGGAAGAGCTTGCCTGATCATAAGGCTTTAAAATTGCAAGAGAGCTTTTTTATTTCAAAAGCCTTATTTCTAACATATAAAGCCATTATTCAACAGTTCCCACAAATGCAAGGACTAGGAGCCCCAATTAAATGACCAGGCATCAGTCTTAAAACAAACAAAAGAAGTACTTTATCCTCACAGTGCATAATGAAATTACGGAACTCATGGCCATGGGATGGTGTGGAGGTCAAAAGTGTAAATGGACCATAAAAGGAATTACATGAAATCATGCAAACGAAATCCATCACTAGCTACTAAATATGATGATCAAGAT
Organism: Aptenodytes forsteri; assembly: GCF_000699145.1. Taxonomy (NCBI): domain Eukaryota; kingdom Metazoa; phylum Chordata; class Aves; order Sphenisciformes; family Spheniscidae; genus Aptenodytes; species Aptenodytes forsteri. The sequence goes on from NW_008795436.1 coordinate 1,019,546, forward strand.
CCAGCCTCCAAATCAAAATGTCTAAGTTACCGATCCTCGGAGGGCAGAAGCACACAGGGGAAGAAGGATTGCTCTATATGGCGATATATCAGAGTTCATACACTTTTTCCCTAGGCATTTGCTCCTTCTCACTCTGAGGGAAGACACTGGTTTATATGGACATTTTGTCTGACTGAGGATGGCAGCTATTGCATATGTTCTAAAGTTTTCAAAAATTCTAACTCATTTTATATGACACCGTATGTTTTAGAAATTTTTCCATTTTAAAGTCAAGATAATTAGAAAAAATCCTGTAGAGAGTCAAACAGAGGGCAAGAAGAAACAAAGGCACCCAGAAAAGATGGAGACTCAGAGTTCAGAACATTTTCCATGAAAGTCATGTTTTGCCATATAGTTGTGCTTCAGAATCTCATTTTGCACTAGAAAAAATATTATTTCCATCCCATGGTTGCAAAAAAGGAAGTTAACAATACAGAAACCTATGCAGTGTCCACCTTCCTAAGTCTGCTAAGAGACTGAAGCATACCTGACAGTTGAGAACCATCTTGTAAATCTGAAATAGGCCCCTGTGGCCCCTGCAGTGCTGAAACCGCTGCTCGCCATCGCTTTCACTGCATTGAATCATTTGGGCCTCTCCCTTTCTGTGTGAGTCAGGTTTTGAAAACTGAGCCTCCTCTAGCCTGTAGGATTCATAAACACCTGCCCCATTAACCCAGTTTCACTATTTGTCTAATGACAACCACAAGTAACGACCTGACTCAAGTCATGTCAATATTCTGCCAAAACCTACCATTTTGCCCTCTTAGCCACCTCCTCCCACCCACCCATAGATTATGGAACTGTGGGATGGTTGCCAGAGAAATGCAATAAAAAGTAGGAAATGACATATACAAATAAAACTCACTTACCTAAAAGCCCTGTATGTCAGATCTCTTTGTGCTGCCTCCTCCCCCACCATCCACTGCTTTACTTCCAGCACTTGTTTCTCCTCTTTTAATTCCCTCTTCCTTTGCTGTCCTTTTTCTTCACATGTTCTACTTTCTGTTCTTTTTTTTTTTTTTTGCCTCTTTTTATGCCCTCTTTTTTTCTTTGGCTGAAAATGAATAAATGAATGCTTTCATAATTTTTCCTTGCTTTAGAGCCAGTAAAACATTATGGTGTCACTTCACCAGTTTTGCTTCCTCTTCCCAGTTTTTCTGCCGCTACTTTTGTTGTTGTTTTCTACCTTTTTTCTGGCCCTCCTCCATAGCAATCACTCCCTCCTTGCAAGTACTCCCTCCTCAGTGACTTCATATGCTCCTTCTCTCTGCGGAGCTCCTGTTATGTCCCAGTGCAGTCTGAAATGATCCAAATTTCCAGGTGGATTTGTTGGGCTTCTGAAGTTTTGACGGGGTGTAAAGGTCATCCTAAACATGCAAGGCAATACTGAGCACTTCTGATGGAAAGTTTCTGGATGCACGGACATGGCTTCAGGGAGAAGCAGGAACATGAAATGGAGTGGAGCAGAGTCCTATTCCAGTTGTCGGGGGGAAATATCCCCTCTTGCTTAACTCCGTCTAAGCCACTTATTTCACTCTTATTTCTTTGGCCTTCTAAATGTTCTAAGTCATTGCCTACTGAGTGTACTTACAGGATCCATCCCTAAAATCTGGAATCTTTATCCTCATGGATGTCCCTCCTGCCAAGAGTACCCAATATTAGGAATAGCACTCTCTGTTTTAGCTTATAGTTGCTCACATTTTCCTGATACTTAAAACCACTCTGAAGAAATGTCAGTTGATCCAAGCAGCTAAGTGTGCTGCTCTAATTGCTGCATGATGTGATTGGACTGCACTTGCTGCAGGAGAGCCGTAAGGCTGTGCAGGCTGCACGCGAGGCTGGCCCGTGCTGAGCTGCGGTCCCTTGCAGCTTTGCGGGGCCGTGTTTAAACGACCTATACACTATACACACACGTTCTTCAAGGTCTAAATATGCTATAAACCATTCAGTGCATTTTAATTCATCCCTATGCTTCTTCATTCTTGTTAGGCACAAGCACATTCAAGACCTAAAGCAAAAAACAGTATTTCAGGTTTGTGAGATAAGATGGTGAAAAAATGGCAGCAGCACTAACTTTAGTATATATTTTCTATGCTAAAAATTGAGAGAATGAGGGAGTAGGTCTAAAGTAACATCCAGAGAATGGGAAAGAGCCTGACTAGCTGAGAATTTCATGCTGTAAACATTATTCTAGAAATAATCTTTTTGTGTTTCTGTTCTTTACCTTTTTAACAGCACAATTACCCATGACAATATCATTTGAACAGGATTTTTTAAAAAATGCTCAAGCCACCTCAATGAAATACCATCCAGTGTTCAAACAACAAAAAAGATTCCCATTTTGGGGGCTTCTCTCCATTTATATTAATTATCAGTTTTTCTATGGAAGAATTGTACAATATGGGGCTTTCCTGCTTGTTCATAATAGGTCATTCATTAAAGAAAATACTGGGAAATTATTTTCTGTGTCAGTGGATACAGGATGCCATCTGGGAGCTGAAAAAATGAACAGAAATCAGACCGAAAGAAATGATTAAAAACATGAAATTAGTTGCACTTATGGAAACCAGACAAATACTTTAAAAATCCCAGGCCCATCAGATAGGCTATAATAATTGGCACATTGTCCATTTATACGAGCGGTGCACTTACTCACAGGAGTGGTCGGTGGCTTCCTCCGTCAGGCCCTCGGTGATTCACTCTCACCATTTCCCCTGGGTCTTCTCCCCGCTCTCCTGCTTCTCCAGAGCTGCCCGCACCCCTTCCGGCCCCGGGGCTCACCAGCGCCGCATGGATGCTCTTTGCCATTTCCTCCTGCAGCTTTTCCCAGCTGTCTGCTTATTGGCAGTTCTCCATTACTCTCATTTCTGTTTTCAGTTTTCTGCTTCCTTTATTCCAAGGTGCTTTCTAACCAACTCTATAATATAAGGCTGTTGCAATATATTAGTTGGTCTCCTCCCTGGGTCCAAAACCAACAGGTAGATCAGAAAACCTCTCTTGAAATGTGAGATTGTCTACTCTGACTCCAGTTCTGGGGTAATCTAAAATTCAGTGTTCATCCTTCTGGGGTAAGGTGGATGGGTTAACTTAGAAGGGGGATGCCTACATCAGCAGATAAGGAAATCACAACAATATAGTGATAAATTTATTAAGATGAATATGGCCATATGCCAATTTTTTCCCCTCATAAATAAGACTCTTGTTTACCAAATGTTCAATTTTGGTTATGTCACTATAAAAATCAAGCAGCTGGTAATTCAGGCTTGATTAGCAGATCTCCAGTTTTGATTAGTAAATTACTGTAGTAATCAAGGTTAATTCTCATTTCAGAGCTATGCCACAGATTTTATTTCTTCCAGAGGACTGGATTTACCACTCTGGAGAAGGAATATTTTAATAAATATTACAAAAATATCCAGAAATAGAAATCAAAAGCAGATCCAAATGTTTTTTGAAATACGTGGAACCGGAACAGCAACACTGTTCACACATGAAATAGTTAATGTCCTAGGAATAAAATTCCAAGCTGCAATTTTGCCCAAGTTTTCCACATAATATATGCAGAGATTGCATTGCTAATTCCTTTTACCTAGTGTTTCTATTTCTATCTTTAAAAATGGTTTTCTTTGGATTGTCATCTTTCATTTTAAAATAAAAAAAAAGTATACAGAGAGGCTTAAAAAGAAGCCCAAGAGACCATTATTAGTATAAAGATAAACAGTAGAATGGATTCTAACTGAGCCAGAAAACATCACTGTAGAATTTACATAAAATTTAGTTTTCAACCAAACATATTGCACATCCAGTTCCAGCTCATCTCATAATGAATATTCAAGCTTTCGAATGACCCACATGTCCCATAAGTGAGCAAGAGTCCCCAAAAGCCATCATTGTTGTAGAAGAGGCACAATATTAAAAAACACAGAGAATTCATTAGGGATCTTTTTTTCCATGAAACTTTTACTAAATCTTTAGCCTGCAAATGCTGCGATTATTTGAGCCACACAAGTCTGTCAGGGATTTGAGGCTGGATAACAAACTCTTATATGGTTTTTAATTAGGATAATATTATTATTTTTTAGTCACAATTCTGGGTCAGATTCTGTGTCTCTCTCTCACATCACTTTTGTATAATTAGAGACTAAATTATCTAACATAAATATGAAGTTTTGCTTTATCTACTCAGTACTGCATGCTTTCCCCAGACAGGAAAGCATAGGCAGTTTTCAGATATATCATAGCATTCCACTCAAAATATTTACATAACTTTCTCCCCAATAACACAGAAATAATTGACTGAAGAAGCCCCAAAATCTATGGGTATAGAGGCGCGTTGCTGAGAATACAGTAAACACTGAATTCAATATAAAGTTACACATTTCCTATGTCCTTTGAGAAAAAAAACCAACAAACCCCCTTTTCTATATAAACATGCTATGTCCTTTTGTAAAAGGCTAGGAAGGAACCTGGACTTTACTTCTGGTTCCATATATACTCTTTATTCCACTGGAGCAATTTTGCTACGCAGCTATGAGCACTTTTATTATGCCAATGGAAACATAGGGGGTTTTGAATCACACCAGGATCAACTGTGCTTCTAATTCAGCATCTTGTTTCAGATGATGGCAAACAGAAAATGCTTCAGAAGGTTTCTTCCTAGTGCTAGAAAGTCAATAGCTGTCTTATGGTCTGAAGCAAGGAGATTCTTATCCCTCCTGCATTTTTCCCTGTATAAGGAAGTCCTAGATATTTAACATTAGGTCTTATCCGCATGGTTCATTTACAGACCAGCATCTAATGACCTAAACACTGGCAGAAAGTGGAAAGCAACACAATCTAGGAACATTTATTTAAGATTAACCCTTAGCTAAAATAATAATCAATTTGAGTAGAAAGTAAGCATATACAGACTGGATTTACTGAGTATATTAAGGACTTGTCTCACTTTCACACATCAACAACTTAGGAAGCCCCACACTTTGCAAGAGAAGATGAAAAAAAATACACTTTCAGGCAGAAAGCCTGTAAAACAAACATTATAACTCTGGAAAAAGTGTGTGTGCTTTTTCTAGTCTGTCTTATACGTGCAAGACAAGATTCACCTGGGGAAGGAAGGGGTGGGGTGTGGGGGAAGCAATTATAACCAAGCCATTGCATTAATAGGGGACTTCCACAGATTTTTGGCTTATCTCCAGTGGTACAACAGCTCCTTGAATCTGGCAGATTTTACTCACTGTTTTTGCGCATGTTTTTATTTTTGGCTTTGGCTTTCCTCTCCGTTGCAGTTCTTCCAAGTTACATGGGAGGAAGCACACAGCTGTCGTTCCTCAAGAACACTACAGGAGACAGTGGCCTCCTTAACCACCTCTCCCACCAACAGTTATGATGCAGGCATGTACAAATAGCTTGAGATTCTTCCCAAGCTGCATTCTTGGCCAAACTGATTGTTTCCCCAAGACTTTGGTGAATTATAACTAGCAGCTTAGAGCTATGGTTGCAATATGGATAAAGCTATATTTGAGGATATTAACAAAATTCAGAATAAAATTCAAAACTACAGCCCCCAGAAGACTGTTTTGTGTTGCTCTAGTGGGAGATAAAAGCTCTGAATGGGATGTAACAGCTACCTCTAGACCTCTTGGGCAAAGACAGGGTGGCATACAACTGACTGCTGGTTATTCACCAGCCTTTTGCCAACCTCCAAGCAGTCAACATGAAGGAAATATGACCAGGGAGTCACTGCAATCTTGTTATCCCTGGCAGAACAATAGTTTTCTTAAAAGCAGCCTGGCCTAGCGTACATGAGAGAAGTCATAAGGTTTCTGGAAAGGTATTTATTTTATCCACAGGTAGGATTGCATCACTGAATGTGATAGTCTCTATTTAAGGTGATTAATAATATGTGATGTTGCTTGTTTTGAATAAAGACTATAGGCCAACTCCTGCCCTGGCTCAACTCCCATTGAAGTCAATTGTTTAGCCTGAAAAATGGATTACAGGATGTGGCTATAATTTATGCATACAAAAATGCAGAGGATTTTACTTTAGTAATTCTTATTTATGTGCACTGCAGTAGTGCCTAGAACCCAAGATTCTTCATGCAGGACAGTATCCAAATGCACAGGAAATACAGGCGTGGTCCCTACCCCAAAGAGTCTTTAATCTAAGCAAAAGACAAGAGACAGCAAACAGATGGGGAGAGGGGCAGAAATGACAAGGTAACTGGGAGATAATAATGATCACTGTGCAGTCACAGCACATCAGCTGCTTAACCACTATCATTTTTTTTTAAGGTGTCACAGCAGAGGAGAGTTTTAAGGGAGGATGTGAAGAAGGGCAAGTGTAGTAGCTTGGAAGATTTTTATGGGAGTGGACCCTCACAGGAGAAAACAAAACGAGTATGGTTCAAAATTTAAGGTATCGGTGATGAAATCTGTTGTGAATGGTGGATGCACGTTGATCTGTCAGTACCTCATGGATGTGATAGGGACAAACAGTCTGTGGAGAGCCTATGTGGGCCTTAAAACATCCATAGGACATTTTTAGCTGCAGGGACAAAGAAGGAGCCAATGAAAGGGTGCGTGGTGGAAGAGGGAGATGATACTATATTAAATTTGAAAATGCATCCCTGCACCAGTGTCAGAGTGAATGGGCAAGGTATCCGTCTGCCAAGGCCAAAGTAACTGAGACTCAATGCTGGGGTTTGAATGAACGTTTGAGTTGTGCTGGTCGAAAGGTCGAACTGTAGAGGTGAAGTACAAGAATCAGAAGGTTTGTTCTAGCAAGCACCAATCTAGAGAGATTGTGCATAGAAAGACATAATGTCTAGAAAGAACTGGGCCTAGAACCTGAGATGATGGTGCTAATACAGTGGTCACACCTTTAGTTTTTGTTTTCCAAGACGCTGCTGGCATGAAAGAGAGTCCCTGTACTTGAAAAGGGGAACGAACACTTCTGAAACTGCTTGTCTCTGACAAAGCAGAAAACTCTTTTGGTGCATGAGCAAAGTATATGGAAAAGTGAGAAAAACAGATGACGCAAAGAACAAAAACTCCTCTTCAAAGGTTTTAAGGCTTTTTTTTGTTCGTTTGTTTTTTCCCCACAAAGTTAGTAATTTGTATTACTACTCTCCCAAGCTCATATTTCAATAAACCAATGAAAACAAACCATTTTTGTTTGCCATACATGTATGCTCCATTTTTGTGTGCTCTTGTGGGAACTGAATAAGAGAAACTTAGGTATGGAGCTGCTTACGCATACTTGTAGGAGTAACTTTTTGAGAGCCTGAGCATTTGCAACTCCAATCTTACTGTGAACAAAAATAGAAAGGACAGTATGCATGCTACTGCAAAGCAATTTATATATTATAAATATGTTTAGGTGGTATCTAAATTACTGCCAGAGCTCTGACCTTGATTACAAATGATCATAAAGTAAAGTATACTCTGAAGTGCCCCAAACTGTAGATCAAAATGCTTGTATATTCATCACTTTGACTAAGATCCAGCCAAGATTTTGTTGGCTAATAAAGACTGTAAATTAAATAGAAAACAGGCCCAGTAAAGAGAGGTCATGGCTGCTTTTTTAAATGCTTACAGTCCTTTAGGGCAGGATGTCTGTGCTGCTTTAATTGTTCAGAGTTTCACTTTCTGCCATGGGAGCTGCAAATGTGCAAGCCTCTGTCTCATAATGCCGCAATATAAACCTCCATTTAAACTTGATGGGTCCCTTCTCATTGGAGTTTTATTTTCCAGGCACTTTTGTGATGTGCTCTTTTATGAGCAGTGTGAATAAATACGATAGCAGTATTACCTATGCAAATGGGCAGGACTCAGATGTCTAGGGTTAAGAAAAAACAACAAAATTCTGCTTTAAAAAAACCCAAATGCCCAAAACATTAGCTACATTTTTTTATTCTAATAATGAATTTCTTCTAATCTTCCTGCCAGTCAGCATTTCTCTGAGGCACGTACTAACTATCCATGATCTGACTGGCAAAATGTGAAAGTGAGCTAAATTTCAGTCTTATTACTATTTTGATTCTTCTCCAGTTTGTAGATGACCACTTAATGAACACCACCAGTGACCACTTAATGAACAGTCCTAACTTTTGGGAGGATCGGATGCTTTCCCGATCTACCTTCTCCCAGTCCACATGGAGATGCATGACAGGCAACCTGTGAACAAGCTGCCTAGCTGTGCTTGATAGTGTGCAAACAAATATACTCTTGCATTAGTGCCCTATTGATTTATCATACCATCACCAGTAGTGATGTTATGAGCAGTGCTCTACGTTCTCTAATGAGCAGCCTTTAGTTTGAGGACTGTTTCTGATGAATCAAGTTTGTAGAAAGCCTAGGATACCACTCAAAAGAAACATCTTTGGGGATCATGGCCTTAAAATATAGGGCAAATTCCCACTTCTAGTCCTGCTGGAAAGTTGTAATCTACCCAGACTCTAAATGGTTTCTATATTTAAGTGAGAAAATCATTGTGACTCAGCACAGAGCAGGACATTGGATGGTCTCCGATTCTGTCATTTTGTTTGCCTGAAAAGGAGCCAAGAATTAAGATTTACAAAGCAGATTATGAATTTTGTATATCTCAGTGAAAAAAGGTGATTGTTAGAGAAAAGCAAGCTGTAAGCTTTGCATGGTAGTCATGCAAAGGGTGTAAATGGAAGGGTAGAAAATGGGAAAGCTCGAATGGATTGTGTTCTAGCTGGGAAAACACCCCATCATTATTTATACTAAATTAAACTTTCAATTGTGCAAGAATCACTCTACAGTAAAGTGCAGATTTCTCAGGACTAGCCCAGAGATTAATTACGCCTTTAATAATTAGGGAGTCATGATATCATTTGGTAAAAGGCACTCTTTTGGGGAATGATAGTGCAGCAGAAAATAGACAATAACCAGTACTTCACATTATAGCACAGGTCCTCTGTAAAATTCACGTTGTTCCTAATGATCTTTTTCCTATCCTTTAAGCTGAGGGTTGGCCAGATTCTGTTTTTGGTTACACCATTGTAAATCTGGAATAATAATACGAAAGTCCATTAAGTTGATAAGGATTTTATAATTTCATTTAAAAAAAGCTGAAGTCACAAACGAGACATTCCTATGTTCCCTGTGTTTTGCACTGTACTGTTTCTTTGTCTCCTTTCTTGTCACTTATTCTTTCTCAACCTCTGTACTTATTTTATTCCATCCTCTCCTACCCATTCCTATTATTTTTATGGCTTTGGGTGGGTGGTTAACCGGCATTAGGATGAAAAGCTACACAGGAATATATCCACGTATAGTATTATCCAGAGCACCATGCCTCCTTCTCTTGGTTACCTCAATGTCATTATGAAACAAGCTATATATTTATTATTTAAACAACATTAAACAGTAGAAAAAAGAACACTGTGTTTTTTCTGAGGTTGTCATCTATTACAAAATCCTACAAACAGAAAAAACGAGCAGTTAAATGAGTACCTTAATTCGCTTGCTATTGAGAAGCTGTTACTATAACAAACATCAGCAAGACTTTTAAATCAGGCCTGTGGAACAAAGCATTCCAGTGTCATTTTTACATTAGTGATTGCAGTTGATGTCATTTTCACAAAACAAAATTATAACCAAAATGGATATTTCAGGTCAAAGTGCCACAAAGAGTATATAGATACATTTCCATCAATAAATCTGCCCTCTTCCTGCCCTGACATAAGTGTTCAACCCCTTGTGATTGACGTTTTTACCACTAAATTATACTATGTCTGTTTCTAGAAGAAATGTCTCCATTACAAAATTAGCTAACCATCAACATAACATAAAATAACTTCAACATGGTGTCATTTCACAAGAATATTGATTCTCACAGACTTACTGGATTAAATCCTGGTTTCCCATAAAAGGAGTAGCCATTATGTCTTTGGTAGACAGAAAAATATATATTGTGGAAGGATGTATATTGAGGTGATTAAAACTTCATTGCTGAGCTCAGAAGCATAGGATTTTGTCCTGTGGTAATATGAAAGAAAGAAAACTGACAACATATTAATTTGAAATATACATAAGAATAAGGTTAAAAACCAGCTACTAGTCTGTCATTTTATTTTCTTCTGTTGGAAGATACTTCTGACTATTGGTTGCAGTAGGAAAAGGAAAAGTCATCAATTCTTCTAGATTGACTACTGAGTCTGCCAAATTCTTTTCAAGACCTTGTACATGTAACTTTTCCTTGCTTCATTTTCCTCACCTTTAGTGCTAATAGAATTCCTCATACCTCACAGGATGTTGTGAGCTTAAAATTGACTAATACCTGAAAAGTCTTTGAAGTTCTTAGGTGAGCAATGCTGTTTCAGAGGAAATAATCACGATAGGCAGTTGTAGTTTCTTCCCGTATCAAAACCGTAGAAAGGAAAACTAATTAGAGAACGTATTTTTTCATCACTATCTCTACTTCATTTTTATAGAGTTGCCCTATATTTAGCATTGAAATAATAATGGGCTAAATTCATTCTGGGCACAACTTCTGTGATTTTAATGAAATTACATTGGGGATAAATTTGACCCAGTGCTTTGTGACCACTTGCACATCAGAGAATTTCCTAAAGGAGAAAATACCACCTCTATGACCACAATTCACTCCTGGTACATGCAGTATTTTGTGTTTCAGACCGATTCTTTCGAATACAGATGAAAACCGGTGTTTTCATTAAACAAGGCCAATATAAATTGTTGTATACACCGTACTGAAGACTCTAACCTGTTCAGGGCTAATGGTATGCTCAGAGAGCAGGGGTAAGGTGAACAGCTGCCAGATTTCTCACGTTTTATGAAGTACTTTTCATCTCTGTTCATCTTAAAATAAAAGCCTTTAAAATCAAATGGGTTCTGCACTCCCTCGTAGAGAAGAACTAGATAACATGCCAGTTCCAGGAAGACTAGCAGTAATGAGGTGTAAAAGACATGGGGGAAGCATGAGGTTGCTGGGGAGGTACCCACAGAGTTTTGCAATTACAATGTCTGTGCGTAGTAGGCTTGTATTCCTTGAAAAGCAGCTACGATGGAAAAGCACCATCCCTTGACCATAGCTTGTGTATGTCTGTGGAGGCAGGGGGACAAGTGGGATTCTGCTCAGCAGCTCCCTCTTATTCTGGCTCTGTGTGGCATGCGTATGAAAAAAGAACATTTTCACCTTGGGAGAATCACAGTATATAGCTGCCTGTTAGTGAAGGATAGTCTGTCGCCATTCATCCCTGCCCATTAAGGCTTGAAGAGGACAACGTTACTAGTCTCTGCCCATTCAATCCTTTTTTGTTGGCACATTACTATTTTATCATTTTGATCTTCTCCTTACTGAAGATAAAAGACACCATGGGCGGGATTCATGAATGACTACTGTTATTTATCGACCCAGGACTTTTTGAACATTTTTTCCCCTCTGATTCATGAACCACTTTTCCATATTCGAAAAGCAGTTCATAAATCGTTCAGCACCAGCAGAAATTAATAATAATGAGTTCATTTACATAAAAGGACTCATTCTGCCAGTTGCTGATAATGTTTGAAGCCAGAACCTTGTCGGCAAACAGGATTTTTGCTGGCAGTGCAGGAAATAATCTTTTGTTTATAAATTAATTAAAACATACTTTTTCCTCTGCTTTTAAAGCTGCTATAAGGACATTTTGTTGGGCAAAACTTTATGCATTTTCTCTTTTTTTAACAAACGGCATTGCCCAGAGTGGAAAGAGAGATTTTTGGTAGCATTAAGAGTCAGACTTTTAAGAGAGAGGAACGTGTTTTTATTTGTTTTCATTTTTTGAGTGAGGATTTCTTCTAAAGCCATTGGCAGCTGCATTTCACGAGGGTTTGTTTGAACATATTCTTTCCTGTGGATCTGTGTGTGTTCACTCTCTTCCTCCCCAAGTTTCAAATTCAAGTGAACTTAAAATCCCAACAAGAAACTCCCACGTTTCCTCTGGACTCATGACAAACCCACGAGTTTCACATGATTTCAATGCAAAACTATAATCAGTCCCAGGTTTATTTTTGCAAAGGAGGGATGAACCTGAATGAACATTTCCATAAAGCCAGTCAAGGGGTAGAATCTGTGAATGGATGTTTAATGCCAGCACACACATATGGTGTATGTGTGTGTTTCATTATGGTTGAATGCCGGGAACTAGTCTCCCTTCCACAAGACCAGATTTACATAATTTACTCTAACGGAGCTTCATCGGACCTACATTGCTGTAAGAGAATGAGGTTTTTAAAGCATAAGGGTAGGGTTTCACAACACACTAAAGCCTAACCTAAGTTGCAGGCTGTTTTTTGAAGAGAGGCTTGCTCTCCCACACGCAAAGCCTCGTGGTCCTGCTATGCAGTAGGACAAATCTGACAGAAAAATAACACATACAACCCCACCTCATGCATTTTCCTTTGGATCACCAGCCTGGCGGGGGGCATTACGGCACATCCCTCACCGCACTTTCCCACATGACTCCATGCAGCCAGGGAGTTTCTGCGGCTCCTATAGAGCATCTTCTGTCCCGATGCGCTGTTCATGGAGACTACATGTCTACAACAAAGTTCAGTTTCCACTCCAGAGCCCAAGCCTACAAATTATGCGCAGCAATAGCCAACATTGCCACATTTTAAGTTGCTTTTTGCATTCAGGTGCAGCTCTTCTAGCTCTTTTCAGCTAGAAAGCTACGTAGCTGAAAAGCCTCATGCATACTGCTTTTCTAAGTTACACAGTAGAACACTCAGATTTGCAAGGAGGTAAATGAAATAGCCATATGAACGTTTTACACAAAAATTGGCCTAATTCTCTCTTAGTATTTTGAAAAGAGTAAAAGGTTGCTTTTTGCATTCAGGTGCAACTCTTCTAGCTCTTTTCAGCTAGAAAGCTACGTAGCTGAAAAGCCTCATGCATACTGCTTTTCTAAGTTACACAGTAGAACACTCAGATTTGCAAGGAGGTAAATGAAATAGCCATATGAACGTTTTACACAAAAATTGGCCTAATTCTCTCTTAGTATTTTGAAAAGAGTAAAACACTTGAGTGTCAAGTATCATTGGAAAAGAGTGGAAATTCTTCTTAGCTTGTTTATTTCTTTATGTACAGCAGCATTATTGGAAATTGTGATATGGGATATGATTTGCTGGTTTATTCAATTTCTTAGTGCTGGAATTTGTCATTTGGTATTCTGATTTTTATTTGTATTTAAGCTTTTGTTTGGCAAACACAGAACAGAGTGTTATCACAAAGACAGACTAGAAGTTGGAAATGCGTATTATTAGTCTGATCTGTGTAATATGTATGTATATGGCTTCAATAGAAAAGCTACTTTAAAAAACAACAACAAAAGGCCTGAATTGTCTGTTCCTACTTTTGCTCTTAATTGGTGACATCTGGTTGTTCTGGGATTGAATGAAACTTTTATTTTGTGTTTTTGAGAAGGAAGAGTTGGCTGACTAGTTATCTTTATATGGTTTAATTTCCTCTCATGTCCCCTTCTCTTTCATTTTACTGTTTGAAGACTTCTAAGGTAAATATAAGGGAGCTAAAAGAGTTCTCCAGACAGTTCACTGGACTATTCTGAGCTGTACCACTTACCTGCAGCATGGACCTTAGCAGCTCACTTCAACTTTCTATCTTCATCTGTAAAACAGAGTTAATGACACAGCTTAGAAAACTTCAAGATATGTTCACCAAAATCACTATATAAAGCCAATATATTATATTATTGTATTATTATTCAGATCACCTTTAGTTTTGCATTAGTAAGACATGATTTTTCAGAAACAAGCTTTTATTGGAAATTTGGTATTCTTGTAAACTTCTTGAATTGCAGTTACTGATGTCTGCCTACACACACACACATATTATATGCATGTGTAGGCTATGTAAGCTTCCGTGTAAGAAGTGACACGTTGCTTCTCCGGTCTGCTTTATATAAGTTTGGGTAATTATTGATATCACCAGTTATTGCCAGCTTATACCAGTGTGTGACCAGAACCAGGTATCACAAGTTTCTCATGGCTGTATGTGTTACAACATTTTATCCTTCCCTTTAGTAACCTTTTATAGATTTCACTAAAAGACGGGGATATAAAATGGAGAATATTTGGATGTGGAACAGAAAACAGAAACTGGAATCAAGCTTCTCAGCAGAAAATATCTGAGGGAGAGGGGAAAGTTCTGTCTGTCGCGGCTGAATGACATGCCAAGCAGACTGAAGGCTACATTCATAATGTTAGGAGCCCACTTTCCTCGGTGCATAAATTCAAGACAATGAAAATGTAATGAATAAAGCATTTAGAGAGGTGATTGTGACAAGGACAGCAGTGGGGGAGGGGTGCTGGATCATACAGTCAACCACTTCAAGTGAAACTGTGTTTACACATGGAGAGGAGACATCAAACTGGGAAATAACTTAGGCTTAAGGTTCCCAAAAATTCCTTCCCAAGCAAGCAAACTGTCAAGTTGAGACTGCAAACAGAATCAGGGTGCTTTAACTGACTGTGTAAGACCCTGATTCTTCACAACATTTAGCTACATGTAAAGGATCTTTAGCAATATGTCAAGGATCTTAGCTATTGCACACCAGACAGTCTTTTGAAAACATCCTACTGCAAGTGAAACTTAAGTATAAAAATGCATCACCCCTGAACAAATGCCTGTTGGGAGTTGCAAAGAGCCACTAAGTCTTGATCCCTGTAGGAGCTGCAGATGCTGCTGGAAGCCACTACTAGCAAGGAGCCAAATCTGGAGCTGGAGCTGCTCAGCACCTCTGAGGATTTGGCCTTCGATTTGAGCAGTCTGTAGACCTCAAAGCCCAATCCTAGGAGGCTTCTGTATCGTTCTGAATGAGCTTGGGGGGGATCTAAGGCAAGCTTTCAACCTTCTCAGTTAGTTTTAGTAAGGATTTTCAAAGTTATCTTCATGAGGAAAAGGGCTAGAAAAGTAACTTGCTTAAAGGAAATCCGAAAATCTGTATTCTGTTCCTGCCCTCTCCAAACATAGGAACAGTTTTCAGTCATGGGCCTGGTCACAAAGGCAAGTTGGGGAAGAAAGATATAACAAAGGCAAATGATTTATTGTCAGAATCAGTATGGAAATGCAAGCAGGGCACATGATTCTACTACTCATTTTCACACTTCTGCAAAAATCCGCATGTTTTTCGTTTATTAAATAAGCCAAAGATTTTAAAACATCAAACAAACTTTTTGTAAAGTTTCTACCGAACACAGGAGATTCTACCAAGTGGTCTAAGAGGAAAATACTGTAGGCATCTAAAGCAAATGGCAAGTTTTAAGAAGTAATTGCTCTATGGCTTTTAGTTTCTTTTCTGTTTTTTCTTTGTTTGATATACTGGAGAGCGTTAGCCAGGAGATGCCAAATATCTTACCGCTGGTTCCAGGGAGAAGTCCCTATGCTCTTTTTTCACTAGGGCTTGAAGCTGTAGTAGAAATATTATAACCTTCATTCAGTATATGCACTGCTCCAAACTTTGACAGATCATCAACTGGATTTCCCAAAATCTGAAAAGAGGCGTAATAACTATGAGATTAGAAAAAAATCAAAGAAACAAGAAATAGAAATCCCCAGCACACTTCAGTTCTATTCACATGATGACTTCTGAATGTTGCGGGATTAAGTCGTAAGGTATATTTTTGGGATCACACTTTCAAGCTTCCTACATAATCATGAGACCTAGAAAGTTTTGTTTTACCTTTAAAAAAATTCTTTTTGCATTTGCAGGAACTGAGGGTTTAAATAAAGCATCAAATACCTCAAAGTTCATGATAAAATTGTCAGAACTGGCAACACTGCCTATAATAAGCAAGCAAAACTCTGTTCAGAAGCTAGTAGAAGAGGAGGAGGAAAAAAGTACTGTACAAGACAGGAGAAGGTTTTGAAATGCTACTGGTTTGGAAAGGCTTCATTTTTACATTAGGTTTGCAGTGTTGTGAGTGACTGCCTCAGCTTTCAGGTGCCAAGGCATGAGTTTTTTGTGGGACTCTCTGAGACTAAACTACTCACTGACAATTTTAGTCCATTCTCACTCTTTCAGATTGTATTTCTCTTTTGCATCTGATTTTTTTTTCCCCTGTCAGGCTTTTTCAGTGAGTTTCCTTTTAAATAGCTCATTCCCTCCTTTCTTCCCTCTGGTCTGGTGCGCTACTGAGCTACCAAGGGGTCCCAGCATACGTCCTTCGACTGCAGAGCACAGACATTCCCAACTGGCAGGCAGAGATGGGCAGCCAGAGGGTGCTGGCACGGGGAACCCTGCAGCCCTGCCCTAGGCACTTGCTTTTGCTCTGATTCACCTCTGCCCAAGGCACAGAAAGTCTACTGAAGAGGGATCTTTCCTCAGGAGCCAGTCAGGTGTTGCAGTGTTTCCCAGTGAGACGGAAGCCTCCTCTTTTTCTCACCCACCGTTTATCTGAGAAAGCAAAGAGCCCATCTATCCAACCCCGGCTTCCACCAAGAAAATAAATCTGCTCTCTAAGAGTAAAGGAAAGAAAAGGAGCAAAGATCTCTCTATGAGCATGGCTGGTGTCTTGCACTAGTGCCACTGTAAATTAGTTGTATTTGAAGCAGGCCAGGCAGGTATCAAAATGTGGCTGAAATGGTGAGTTGGAAGGACCATCTAGAGCAAGGCTTCCCAAATATTTTTTAACTGATGGATAAATATCAAGTCTCAAAATTTCTCATGTGTTACCAGACACCAAATTTCTCATTGTGTCAAAAGGACCATTATTTCTAAGGACCTCCTCTCTATTCAACCATCTGCACTGTGGGAGGATCTCACCTCTACTCCTCACTAAGATAGACGTTATTGAACCTGTTCTTAAAATCTCTTTGGGACGAGACAATGTAAATACTTTCTAGGGACCTTCTTCCAGTGCTTCACCATATTAACAGAAGGAAACTCTGCCTGATATCCTTCACAGGATACCATCTCATTTT
This sequence comes from Aptenodytes forsteri, assembly GCF_000699145.1. Classification (NCBI taxonomy): domain Eukaryota; kingdom Metazoa; phylum Chordata; class Aves; order Sphenisciformes; family Spheniscidae; genus Aptenodytes; species Aptenodytes forsteri. The sequence continues at coordinate 1,036,556 of NW_008795436.1, forward strand.
TTTCCTAGCAGACTTAAAAGAAAATGGAAGGCAGTTCTGTACTCTAAGACCTCCTTCCTCCCTTTTGCTCCTCCATTCAGCTCCAAGCACTCCCTTGCAATGGAGATGGAGTGGCATTCTGGTGTATCTAGAACAGAAAGTTTCTCTCAAGCATTAGGAAACAACCCCAAATAGCATAAGAAACAGAAACAGCAATATAAAACAACTGGAATATTTAATTCCACTGTCAGAAGGGATCCTGTGGGTTTAACTCATTGTTTTATAAGCTCTTTCAAATATAAACAGGGTTGCATAGTAAACAATGGATGTATTTGTCTTAAATAAATGCAGGTAGTTATATATTTGGTATTTTCAATAGGTGTTTTGGGATGTGTGATTATATGATAACCGGCTGTTGTGGTTTAACCCCAGCTGGCAACTAAGCCCCACACAGCCGCTCACTCACTCCCCCCACAGCGGGATGGGGGAGAGAATCGGAAGGGTAAAAGTGAGAAAACTCGTGGGTTGAGATAAAGACAGTTCAATAGGGAAAGCAAAAGCTGCATGCACAAGCAAAGCAAAACAAGGAATCCATTCACTGCTTCCCATCGGCAGGCAGGTGTTCAGCCATCTCCAGGAAAGCAGGGCTCCATCATGCGTAACGGTGACTCGGGAATACAAACGCCATCACTTCAAACGTCCCCCCCTTCCTCCTTCTTCCCCAGCTTTATATGCTGAGCATGACGTCATATGGTGTGGGATATCCCTTTGGTCAGTTGGGGTCGGCTGTCCTGGCTGTGTCCCCTCCCAGCTTCTTGTGCACCCCCAGCCTGCTCGGTGGTGGGGTGGGGTGAGAGGCAGAAAAGGCCTCGACTCTGTGTAAGCACTGCTCAGCAGTAACTGAAACATCCCTGTGTTATCAGCACTGTTTCCAGCCCAAATCCAAAACACAGCCTCATACTAACTACTATGAAGAAAATTATCTCAGTCAAAACCAGCACACCGGCTCTAAGACTTTACATATTTACTTAATATTTACTTAATTTAGATATCTAGAAAAGATATGGAAGTTGCTTTCTAACTTTTAAAGATCACAAGTATTACAATTTTAAAACACTAGGACAAAGGTAGAAAGCATATGGGATGGTTTTAAAAAGTTGAGATAATGAAGAATATATATAGTTAAGACATTCATTTGATGTCTCATTTGATTACAGCCATATTACAGCTGTGTCATAGAAGTGAGAAATGGAAATGGGCACAAATTTTAAGACGAGATGTGGCTGATAAGGTCATCGGTGACCTCAGTTTCACTATTAGGTATAGCTCAAGATAGCTACTAGACCAAATATAGAGGTACTTCCACTTGTGCTCAAAATCCAGTCCTACCTCAGGCAACCACAGTTCTATCACACAGTTTGTTAGATTACCAAAGACATATGAACAGTGATCAAAGCACTGACTATACATACCAATGATAATATCACAATCATTGTCATTAGACAAAGAAAGTCAGAATTGCTTAGTTAGGTAACAAAAGCTTTAATTGTAGGGTTATAAAAATCTTGAATGCAATAACATATAGTATAAACTGCAATAAAACATAGTAAAAACTATAACTACTTAAATTCATATAATACTAGATTGCTCAAGAAACGCTGAGGGACTGCTACCTCCTAGTCTTTCTGTTTTCATTTACAGCAAGTTCACTTTGGAAATGTTGAAGAATCTGCATCTATCAGAAAATTGCTCACTTACTGAAACCAGCTATTTTTAAGGTTTTATTTAAAGGAGATAATGAATAAGACTAAATTGATGTCAGGCATGAAGTAATTTTAACCAATACATTCAAAGTCTGTAATACAAAATATTGGAAAATTATATGTAGAATAATCTAAAGTAATGAGATGTTAAAATTCCTTGGAACATAGAAATTCTTCTATTCATTCTGTTCTTCTTTTTCTTTCAACCTCACTGTGGGAGGCTCCATCTCTGACATCTTTATATATGATGTTCTCATTTCAAAATGCCACTGAACCTTCAAATGAACACTTGCCTATGATCTTTGAATACAAAAATACTTAAATCAAGGTTTTTATATTTTAGTGCACTCAGCCATAATATGCAGTGAAAGAATTTTAGTATTTAGTCTAGGTCTTATTTCAAAAGAAAGGAAAAGATGACTCTCAAAATGAAAACAATAGTTCAGTAGAATGAAATACCAGCAGTACCGGATAATTTCTAGACAGGATATTTTAAACATATATTGAAAAGAAAGGGAAATGAGAAACCCTTTAGAAAGTTAAATATGGAGTAAAATACAGTATCTTCCTATAAGACTTGCTTATAAATTGCCATTAAAGAATGAAAATAAAATTAAGTAGGGCAAGCAGTTTGTACAGTATTTGCAGGTTGGCACCTATTCCCCGTGTTAGTGTGGACAGGACTTGAATGAAGAGCTTTGAAGACCTACTCTATTGGTGGACATTAGAAGAAAGCAAGCAAGGACAGCTTGCTGTTCTATGGCGGACACAGAATTATCACAAACATACTTCTCTTACATGCTTTAAACCAATTCCTTTTTTTCTCATTGGGCTATAGAGATTTTATAACTATAAACGGGTTCTGAGGCCATTTGTTAGAACAGACTACCTTCTATACTGTCCTCTGTTAATCAGCTATAAAAACACAATTTAATATGACATAAACAAACTAAACCAACTGTATCAGTAACTTGATGGAATAATGCAGATCTGCTGCTGAAGTCTCAAGTCAACCTTGTATTTCCATTTTTAAGATTACCTCTTAAAAGTGTTGATTCCACATATAATTGTCTCTCACTGCTTTCCTTTATTTTTGCTATTCAAATTAAGATGCAGGGAAATGTGGCTCCTTGTTCCTCCAATGGATAGTTAAGCTTAGTACCAAGCCTTTGTTTCATTTCACTGATTGTAGAATTACCCACCAAATCTCAAATTGTACTTTTAACAGATTTGTCACACACAATCAGTTTTCAGCTTTCTAATGCAGGTCAGAATTTACTGTTTTCCAGGAGGTCAATGCATCAGATGTGGAATTGTGAGTTTTCAGTTTCAGTAACCATTCACAGGCTGTGTTGCAAGCAGGCAGCATTAGTGAGCGTCACAGTTCTTTTCTACGCTCAGGATAGGTGTCCACAATGCATTTTTTCCTGAAGCTTTTACTGGCTTTGAGTGTCATCTTGGTTGAAGCAAGAAGCTGGCTACATCACTTAAAAGCTATGATGACTCAAAAGCTATGATTGTTTCTGCCTTTCATCTTTTCAACAGGATTGCTGCCTGAACTGTTAGTAGTATGAAACCAAGCTCACTATACTAAATAGACTTCAAAAACACAAAGAAGTTAAAGCTTATCTACACAAAAATGTTAAAGCTTAACTGGAGGCAGAAACAACAAAAACACAGGTACCCCTTTCTGACAAATCCTAAGCTCTGCTCTTTAGCATCACGGTAACTGATAAGAACAGTATTAAGATTTTTTTCATCTTAACTAGATGAGTGTAAATGACTCATGTGGGAGCTGTGCAGCTATGGGAAGCAGAAGAATGCACACCCTTAACATTTTATATGAATGGATTAAACTTGCAGATGTTAGAAGTGCCAAGGAAGCTAGAGAAAGAATACTTACTGGCTGCAGTTACTGGTTGCACAGCTAGGACTGAGTGGTCCATCCAGTCCAGCTGCTGCCCTGTGTGTGGCGGGATGCACTGCTCAGTTCCCTTCCCTCTGGTGCTGAATATTGCTGGCAACACTCAGCAAGCTCCCTTAAACTGCACAGGCTGCTTGAACATCTTGTATAGGAGTGCTCTGGAGAAAAGTGAACACCTGAAACATTGATAACAAAAAACCCCCAAACAGTAAGACTGGTTTTAGTGGAGAGAGTATCATACGGTTGCATGTGAGATACTGCTAAAAGCATACTTTATTTCTTGGTCTTTAGTTTCACTACTAGCTCCACTGATAAAAATAAAAAAAAAAAAAGAAAGGAAGAACACAAGAGCAGTATAATACTCAGAACAGCACTACTACAGACAGCACTACTACAGACTTTTTTTCATAGTATGCAAGTCCAGCCTGTAGTATGGCGTTACATCATGACAGTTGAACAAGTTTGTATTTGAGGACCACTAGACTAAGGACACGATAAGTCACTATCCTTAATTTGAAATTATTCCAATGCTCTGACTTCAGCAGATGTAATCTGAATGTTATCACATCTGTATTCTGATATTTCAGGAATAGATGCAATAGGTGAGGAAAGACATCAGAAAGGGGTGAAACAAGGTCACATTTAGAGCACCAAATTTTTTTTAGGTGGTAATCACTTTTTGCCATTTCCAAATAAGTCTGAGAGGAAAACTGAAAGTTAAGAGAGCAACCAGTTTCCACAGTTATTCCTTTTCACCTAAAGAGGATATCACCATCATGTCAGGTATATACACAGATGTAAAAACTCTTATGAGATTATTATGGAATGTAAAGATACAGAAGAAAGTTATAGCTGTGCAAAACAAATAAATGAATCTTTCATGATCATTCGGAGCCACTAAATAATGTGGATTATTATGAAAAGAAAATGGTAAGGCATTTTCAATAATAAAACTAAAAATGCTTGGAAAAGTTTACCTACAAGTAAAAACAAACCACCTACAAGTTTAGATACAACTCATCTGAATTTCACTTAAATATCCAGACCTGAAAGTAAAAATTGTACACAAGTGGTCTTTCTTAATGAGATTTTAATGCTTCCTGATTTTAGATACTTGGCTAAAATACTGCAAAAGATACTATGCTTATTAAATGGCTTTAGGATTTTTTGTGGTATTTCTTCCACCTGGAAATATGTAACATCACACACAAACAAGTTCTACCACAACTGTACAAAACTTTTTCTAACCTCAACGTTTACTGTTAAGGTTAAGAGTGATTTTTTTGTCTGTTTCAGCAAAGGTTCAATCAGTTCAGACCAGCAGTCCGTATTTTAAAACTGTACCTATTTTAAAGGCATTGTAGTTATTGCTCTTGCTAACCAAATTTTTCAGAAAGACATTAAAGACTGAGCTAAGTGCTTGAAACAGTAAGGAAACCAATTAAATATATAGCTACTGAAAATATCTGTTCCAGCTGTAGAGTACACAACTTCCTTTCTAGGAGTATAAATGAGCATATGGTGGGTATATTTTAGAACTGTACCTATTTTAAAGGCATTGTAGTTATTGCTCTTGCTAACCAAATTTTTCAGAAAGACATTAAAGACTGAGCTAAGTGCTTGAAACAGTAAGGAAACCAATTAAATATATAGCTACTGAAAATATCTGTTCCAGCTGTAGAGTACACAACTTCCTTTCTAGGAGTATAAATGAGCATATGGTGGGTTGGGAGGTATAAGTATTGGCTTGTCATTTGTTTGTGATGGTGACTGCCCAGCAATGTATATGGCAACGATGAGGTTAAAAAATCTTCCCTGGAGCAATAGAGGAAACCTTTTCTTCCCCAAAGGTATTGCCTCAGCTGCTAGGAAAAGAGACAAGTTCCTCCAGGTGAGGATGTAGGTGGGTTGATTGAGGTAGTCCAGCAATGAGGAAGTCTGCTGGGATCAATTAAGATGACCCAGATACAAAAAGTAAGGAGAATGCTTTTGCTTCTTTATTGCTGCTGGTTTCCCACTCTTGACTCTAAGCTATGGGTTGCAGAACTGAGTCTTGAGGAGCGCTTGTAAGGCTGATCTGTTGTTATCACTTTGTAAGTTGAGTACCCTGAGAAATTAATTTCTCTATAAGCATTAAAAACTCCTTACTTTTAGAGCTGCACAATAAAACCATAAACCTCAATATCTAAACGTAGTTCCCCTTCCTCCCTACTATAACCCTTTTTATTTTAATTTTTAGACCCAGACCTGACAATGGGATAACCAACCATTCATCACAGGATGCAGAGATAGAGTTGTTTTCTCTGAAAACATTGGCTTCTGGAACAGTTTTATCACGAAAAATTCTAAGTTTCCTAAGTTCCAATATAATTTTCATTATTTTTAGAAAAATTATCAAAAAATTAAAAGATATACTCTGTGTTAACAGAAAAATAATTACCATGCTGTGTTTAAGACTTTATATGTAAGTGTCAGCTTTTCAACACTGCTTTGACAGAAGAAAACCTCAAGCTTCTAAGTCTAGAACTAAATATCTGAAGAAAGCTATAAAGTGAAAAATAGGGATCACAAAAACCAGGCTTGTGTCAATATAGTATTGAATGGTTTTATTTTGGGTTTTTTTCCAACCAGTTTTTCTGTTTAGGCCACTCCTACCCTCCCCTCTGTTGCATCTGATTAAATTTCCATCGCAGGCCATTTGCTGTATCACCCACTATGGAGGCAGTGTTTGAAGTACCAAAAGCGATACTCTTAATTATTGCCAGAGCCTGAAAAGGTAGAAGGTCCAGTCTGACCCAAACCTCCTCCACTTCCACATATCACTAAACTCAGTAGACAGCTGTTTGCTTGACCTTGACATTTCCCAGCTTCCAGGACACCTGGGTCTGTGCACCAGGAGTACTGAGCTGGTCCGAGCAGTACTTGCTGCTGGTACTGACAGCCTTCACCCCGGAGCTGCACACCATGTGTTGGATGCTTCCTGCAATGTACTACAGCTTTCTGAATAAAGGAGGGCTACCATTTAAAACATGCTGTCTTTTTGTCCAATATCAAAGCCCAAAACATTTAAAAAAGGGAAAATAGAGGGGGAGCTCAGTGTCCCACCCAGCAGAACTTCTCAGTGTAGAATGTTTCCTTTAGCGGTACCATATTCACATTCCTTCCTTTCAATCAATCTCTTTGTATCAGGGATTAAAATTACTATTGCCTGCTTCTCCTATCCTCCATTATATAATCAGGTACAAGTAAAATCCCTGAGGCAGAACAAAGCTTTATTGACTGAAAGCAGACACAAACCTGTCCTATTATAATTAGGGAGAGTTTTGAATTGGTTTCAAGGGACTGTCAGAAATAGACCTCAGAAAGGGATGCATGAAATATCTTGTCTTTTGCAGATCCTCCAAAGCTATGTGCTCTTAACAGCACACAAGAACATGTTCCAGTTCAGAAGAGCAGAAAACCATGAAACGTATGAAGCTGCTTTGCCAAGGATGAAACCCACTGTACACGAGAAGATACAAGCATTCCAGAGAAAGCGGGGCAGGGGAGAAACCCCCAAGAAAAAAAAGAAGAAAAAATTAGTTCTGGTAAAAAACCAGAAAAGAACAGAAAAAATCTCTCTTAGTTCTGGGGATGAAAAACCACCAAACTGAATAAAATTCTCTTATTTCTGAAAAATGAAATCTGTTCTAACAATATGCCTATCCATAGTTTCATGGCTGCCTCACAGCTCATAAATTAAGCAAGTTCTAACCTGAGCCCACTTAATGCTGAAAGAGGTACAATGTTTGATTCTGTAGACTCTATTCATCCTATGATCTACGGAGGTGTTAAAATATCTTATGTTTGAGGAAAATCAACCAAAGAAGAATGGAACAAGCCTCATGCCTTTGAGGTCCCTCTGGCATTACTTCTAACAGGACATGTGTAAACACTGCTGTTCTGGACAAATTTCAAATGGAAAGCAGAGGCACTAAAGAAAACCAAAGCTTACTAGTGTAAGTTAGAAAAATTATTGTTTCCATCCCCTTAAAAGGGGGGGATGTCTAAAAAGATTTTAGACTAGTACTGGTGCAACTGTCTTCCACCAAAAATGTTGCCTCTAAACAGACCACGTGTATAACTCTCTAGCATCACCTATAAATACATGGCGCTTTCAATGCAATTTTCACTAGTTGGTCTTTTTTTTGAGAATCCATTATAGTACTGCGTTTCAGTGTGTTTGTTTCAGTTTATTTTCACTTTAACTGAGGTCCTTTTAAGTAGCTAATAGGACTGCTTTACAGAATTCTTATTTCACAATGCTTAACATTCCTCTACAGACAAAGAGCACTTAATAACTCCTCAAGCAAAGTATGAATTGATAAAAAAGGACTATTCTAATCATCACTTCCACAGTAGCCATCACAGTGGCATATTTACATTGTAAGACATGGTGGTATACAGTTTCCTGTACATTCAGCTCTGCAAAGCAGTAGGGGAAGGTGGTCTGGAAAGTGGCAACACAACAACACTGAACATGTGACATGTCTCTTTACGCATTCCCGTAGTAATGTGCCTGTCTGAGACAACACTGCTGCCATTGTCCAACATGAAAAAATTATGTTGATTTCCATCAAAGAACAGCAAAAAAGAGATATTTTTATTGCGGTTAGCCTGAGTTCAAAGCTTGGGGTAACACACTTATGGATGAACAGAATAAACAGTTACACTTAGGCTTACTGTATATAGCTTAACGAACACATATGAAGATCATATAAATAATTCACGTTACTCAAGAGGTGGTGAGTTGAACAAGTCCCTTCTGGTTAAACTTATTTAAAGATAAGGTGACATTAAGTGAGTGATGGCACAGTTACAGAGGCCACAGTCCAAGGGGAATTTGGACAGTCTAAGTTACACTACCAGAGTGATTTGTGCAGAATTATGTCAACTTACAGATCTTTAGACCTTATGGGAAAAGGAAATGTCTGATCTCTAAAAGAAGTGATACAAGATGAGCATTTTACAAAGTACAATTATGCTTTACTCAATAAGCTATTTCTATGAAGTAAAACTGGACATCAGCAAAGCATAAAAGGAAACATTACAGTAGAGATGAAGAGCAAGTTCAATGACAAGGAAACTCTAAAATACTAAATACTTGAAACAAAATGCCACACTTTAAAAAAAATATAATCCTTTTCAGTCAAGTGCTATCAAGTCTCTCTTCTGCAGTACCTCAGAAGTATGTAATGGATCTATCCTGTATCTGTCTAGTATTATATTTTAAGCATTTTGTTGAAAT
>NW_008795436.1:1050508-1100210 GCF_000699145.1 Aptenodytes forsteri
TCTGTGTCCTTTCACTTAATAATGAAAGCAGCACAGGAAATGTTTTTGGCTGTAGGTGTATTGTAAATATTAACAAAACAACCAAACAAATACACATTTATATATTTTTCCTTTAAAACATCCACTTACTTTTAATTTTCAGCTATTCTTCACTCAGTTGAGAATAACATAAACAAGTATTTCACATCCAACTATTATCAGTCTGACATCTGATAATATTTTAAAACAAAACACAAATGCACTTCTATTGTATCTTTCAAAAGAAATTCTGCTGCTAAACTTGATTTATTCAGGTATTCTGAAGCATATAAAACCCAACTCTGAATACATTTTTCTTAAAAATGGAGGGAGGGGAGCTTGATCCAAAATGTTTTTTAATGTTAATGTATTTTTCTTGACTTTACAGTGATGTCATCCTCCAAGAAACATCAGGAATTAAAGTGGTAAACTTGTAGCTCTCAGACTTATTCTTCTAACATTCACATAGAGCCAATTCCTCTGAAAAATATCCTATTCTGTGAATTGCACTCCTTTAAAGTTGTTGGGGTTTTGTTGGGTTTTTTTACTTTTGATTTTCATCACAGCAGCATGCTACTCAGTATGCCAAAAAGTACTTTCAAAACCCAAGGTTTGTGGAAACACAGAGAGAATAAAAAAGAAAGCATGAGACAGACAGCTGGCTCAGTATGTAGTCTTGTTAGACAAAAAAAGAGGTTCTGGACACAAAGTCCTTTAAAGTTGTTGGGGTTTTGTTGGGTTTTTTTACTTTTGATTTTCATCACAGCAGCATGCTACTCAGTATGCCAAAAAGTACTTTCAAAACCCAAGGTTTGTGGAAACACAGAGAGAATAAAAAAGAAAGCATGAGACAGACAGCTGGCTCAGTATGTAGTCTTGTTAGACAAAAAAAGAGGTTCTGGACACAAAGAAACCTTTCACCATGGGTTAGAGAGAGTGCTGAAGAGGCAGTTCATGCAATACATGGTTAATAACTAAGAAAATTTGACTGTATGTTGTCTGGGTACACAAGGGAAACCTTAGAAGTTGTTATGGATTGAGGTATGTTATTGTGGAGATCATGTAGACCATTCAGTGTGTCATCACAATTGATAAAATTGGTCTGCCTTTCCCAAAAATTTGAGTAGGAGTTCAGGAACCTGGCTTTCAACTATGTCCTGATTTCCTCATTTCTGGATATAAGCCCTAAAGGACCGAAAGTGTCCTCTGCTGCTCCTTGTGTACACAAACTCAGTATTTGGAGCTAGCAGGGATCTGCATCTACTATTATTCTGCCTTTGAAAAACCAGGATAACATGGCTGTTGTAAGAGCAAAATCGTAGAGGAGAACATCTGATTGATTTGAATTCTGTAAAACATAATCAGAAGGTACATTGGTACATCACTGATTGCCTTGAGGAAAGCAGGGTCCCAAAGACTGCTATGCAATGCACAGAAAGCATAAAAAAGCCCATTAAGCTTCAGGTGAAGGAGTCAACCAAGGTCTCTAACAACTAGCTGACAATCACATTGGGCTCTTGCAATCAGTTCAAAACCTGAGTATGCCAACCTCTGGAATAGAGGCCTTAATTCAGAGGAAGAGTCAAAGTCCTGGCTCAGCTGGGGAATGGGGCTCAGCAGACCATTGAGTGGGGGATGCAATATCTTCATGGTCTAATAATATTATTCTTGGTGTAAATTAGTATCATTATGTCTACAGAAAATTAACCTTGAATACGTACTGCTTATAGTAGCTCACATGCTATTTCCCAGTATCGGTGTCATAACTGGATGAATAAGGACTGCAAGATCTTCTAAAGCCTTAGCAAAGGCGAGAAACAAGACAAAGCTCACCCTTCTCTTCACCTAAGCAGGTGAATAGGGCAGCCTGTAGACTTGCCCTCCTGGACTAGTGGGAGGCCATTGCAAAAAATAATTTAAAAAAAAAAAAAAAAAGTAAGGGGAATTTTGGTAAATCATATGAAAGAGTAGTAAAGCCACATGGCACAGGAAGCCAAGGGGAAAATTAAATCAGCAGTTTGAGACAGTCTTATCGTATTAAGAAACTTAAGGCAAACCGCATTAAGCAACTTAATATAATTTGTTCCCAAAATTTAAATGGAACTACCATTCAAGCTCCTTATCCATATTAACAGGTACAATGAAAGTGATTTCCAGCGATTTCTCAAATAAGTGCCATGTCCATCACAGAATTAGTCCTTGGGGACTTCATAAGGGTATTGATATTAACTTACTTCAACTGTGATTCTTGCCCTAAGGGCAAATAACATAATTGCACTGCAACACACATTTGGCCTTAGCTTGCTTTTGCTCAGTTTGTATAGTTCTGCACTTTCCTATTGTTTCTATTGTACAAGATGTCATAGCACCACTTTGATAACATGTCTGAGGATATCAAAGGCCAAGGGAATTCTGTTATGTAAACACATCATTTATTACTGTATACAGCAATGATTACCTGACATCAAAGCTCATCTAGGAGCGTGCTGTGTGACTGTGGAGTAGGCGGTCTTACTGCTAAAAAGCCCTATCGATTGACAAGAGTATGGAGAAGAGACAGTGAAGGGGAAGGGTGTTCTATCAATACCTTCACCACAGGAAGGAAAGAGCCTCCCATTCAACACATGACTTAAATATGGATATTTTCCTGTCCTCACCTCCTCCAAAACTGCAACAAAAACACAGAGATGGCTCTCAGGAGCCATGACAGACAAAGTAATAGCTCTGTTCTGCCATGCACAAAAGTTTAGGACTAGAGGATGTAGCAGCCTGTGGTCACAGGTAAGTCAAGGATGGTCTCTCTGTCACGATGTCCATCAGCTCTATCCAGCCAGAGAATTACGGGATTTGAGGAAGAGATAGGATAATCATTTTCTCACCGTACAGGCAACTGAATTAAAGATGATGGCCCAGAGACCCGATTTATTAATTCACATAGAGGAACAAATTACCACAGTAGTACCAAAAGGACTGCTATGGAGTTTTAAGGGGTAGACAATAAAAAGCATCATTGTGCATTTGAATAGTTAAGCAACTTTTCTATGTAATCAGATTCAGGTTCATCATCTTGACAGAGAAGAGGTATGAAACATAAATGATCTGTACTGGCCTAAAGGGTTGTTAGATGTACACAAGCATACTGTATTCTAAAGAAAAGCGTATGCACACATAAAAACTTTCCCACTGCACTTAATCAGTATCTCAAGCAGGTACTAAGCTGTACAGTTTGCATATACACAAATATAGGCAGATTTCTCTTTTCTCTGTTTGGCTCCATAATAATTATCTTCAGGATTTCTCTCACAAACCAGAAGAATGAACTGTCATGCACTGACGCAGTGAATTCTCCCAGCCCTACCTTTTGATTGTCCAACAGATAAAGGAGCAGCTTCCATTTCACCAGACATTATGCTCTAAACTGAAAAACTCACTCCACAAGGGCAGTTGGAGACACCATCAATTAAAGTGAAATACATTTTTAAGAAGTCTGTGGATGACACAAAGAAAACACAGTACATAGGCTTCATTTCTGCAGAAAGAAAATACTGCAGAAAAAAAACCACCAAACCTTTACAGAGAAACTAATTCTGATTAATAAAATTTACCTAGAATCAAATTCCCTGTAAGCACAATGACATCAGATTTTCTTGTAAATTAGGTACCTGCTTTAGTACCACATCTGTGTAATTTCAATGAACTTGAATAAAACCAAAAACAATATGTATCCAAAAAACTTTGCTTGCAGGTTAGACATGAAATTGTTGACATACTTAGTAGCAGTTTGTCTGAAGATCTGACCCATGAGTTGTATGTCTTTCAAGCAGAAAGAATAAGAGAGAGTATGAATTAAAAGATGATGTATGTATGAAAAAGTGTCTGTTGAAAATGTCTCTCAGAAAGACTCCACACAGATATGTAATTTTTCCATAAGAGAATACATGGTTTTTCATTACAAATCTTTTGTTTTACAAATGGACTTTGTAAAGACATCTAAGATATTTAGAGACTAAAGTTGTTTTAAGACACTTACACTCATTGTTTCTGGAATATGAGAAGAGACTATTATTAGTAAATAACTTAAAAATATTTGACATCTAATGCAGAAGTTTTTGTCATGAAACAATACTTAATGTAGCCTAAATATAGACTTTCGGCAAAGGCTGCTTTGAAGGATAAGTTTTGTCCGTTTTGACTCATTGCAGACTCAAGTTTAGCCAGAGGTGGAGGCTTGCTGGACCCAATGTAGGTTTTACAAGGACATTTCTAGAAACCATGCAGACAGAGGGGCCGAGGAGGCTTAGCATCTGGAAGGGGAGAGCTGAGAAGTCACAGGCAATGAATCTAGACTTAAGGACCCTTGAGACAGACTCGTAGCTTGTGCTGTCCAGACCTGCTTAGTAGAGTTTCATGGAGGGTGTCCACTTTACCTAATTCTTGAAACAGGCTTCCCAAACGATTTCTGGTTTGGTTTGTCTGTTATACTGTTAGCTCTCTACCTGGAGTGTGAAGGAGTTGATGAAGGATCAGAAAAAGAGGCAATGATGTTTTTAAGATGCTTTCATGCCTTATTGAGTTCAGTCCAAAACAGGCATCACTCTTGCACTTGATGCTACTTTTAACACACTCAAGGGCTGCAAGAATTTTACATCAATTACCTGAGAGAAAACTGAGATTCCTGGAGCCACATTACTGGTTTCAGGCTACCTACAAATTCCACTTTATGCAAAAGCCTAACTCCTTAGAAAGCTAGTTAATATAGCTTCTACTGACCAGGTGTCCGAGAGAAGAAATGAGGCCGTACTGAAGGAGGACATTGCTCTTTAGAGACAAACAAAAGACCGCATGATTCCTACTCACCAAAAATTTACTAGACCATATGCAGACAAGTTGAGGTAGCTTAGCATCTGGAAAGAGGGAGCTGAGAGGTCATATGCAGTGAATCTAGAATCCTACACCAGGTTCACAAGGGAAGCTTTAAAAATAAAGTTTGAGCAAGTGAAAAGAGGTTCAGCACGGTAAAGACAGCCAGAGAAACAAAGAGTGTGAGCAAGGGTACAGCTGAGCTGAGATGCAGGCTGGAGCAACTCTCAGTGCAATGTGAATTTTGAATTTGGGGCCTGATAGGGTAAGAAGATTTTCTTCTTTTCTGATCGGGTAAGAAATGAGGAAGGCTCCAATATATAGGAAAAATATGTTCAGACTGTGGTCAGGAATTTTTTGAATGGGTTTCAAAGAGGGGCAGTGGAAAAGAGAGTTCAGAGAGGAGAACAATAAAAGTAGCTCAGGTAACAGTTATAAAGGAAATGGGTGAGAATTCTGGCAAGAATAGAGAGGAAAATGTGGTATCTGCTGATATGAAGCACATAAACAAGGCTTGATGAAAACCTACATAAAAAAAAAGGAAAAAAGAGCCAAAGTTTATAAAGCTTCTATGATGGGGAAGGGAGAGTTGGAGGACGGAGAAGCAGCATTATTTGGCCCTGATTGTGAGCAGAATTGGCAAGCCTTGACTAAGCGGAAAGAGTGTCTTGGGAGATCTGTCTTCTATTTATTTTCTTCTGTGGGCTAAGTTTTGCATTGTGTTCTCATTGCTCAATATGTGTATTGGCTATTAGTGCATTCTTTCTATATTATTTTTAACTTCTGAAAGGGACTGGTGTTTTTAGGAACTTAAGCTACAACGGTAAGACAACATGGAAGCTATATAGAGAGAAATAGAAAAATCTCCAAAAACTCACTACTCCATGGCCTTCCTCTTCAGGCCTTCTCCAAGAAAACTCACACAGATTCTCCTCAGCTCAGCTGTAATTTCTGTCAAACACATCCTTGATCACCAGGAATAATAATAAGGTACTCCACTCTCTCATTTCTTTGGGCAGTGTAGAGAGACTGTCTTCATTGAGACTATCTCCTCCCCTTATGCATTCAGCAATCCTCCAATAAAGTTACTAATATATAAGATCTATGGGTCAGCTCAATAATGTTATATTGCTGCTCAAAATATAGCAAGACTATAGTTTTCATAAAAGTAGGGCTTCAAAATTTCAGATCGCCCAGAACAAGACCTCCCAGAAGGGATAAATTCTGTTGTTAGCGTGCTGGAGCAAAAGCAGCGGCATTATTATGTTGTAAATATGCAAATATGCATGTATAGTGTTACACTCAATTGTAAAGGAATTTATTGGACTCAGTATCTTAATGACTATAATCTAAATTCATAGTGAATCAGTCCGTATCCATCCCATATTAGTGTTTGTGAACTTCTGTCGACATCTCAGCTGCACAGATCACAGCGTGTGGCCCTGCATGTTTGTTTCCTGAGTGACCCGTCAATTGATTCATCAGCTTCCTGGAGCACTCTTCCATTTCCAAGGAAGCTGTCCTACTTCTGCAGTATGGGAAGTTAGAGCATCAAGATTGCTACCGGCCCTGTAGCAGAGAGTGATAATCTCAAATGCCATGTCATGTTTAAGATGGGCTAAACCAAAGAAAGAACAATCTGATTATCTGAGTGTATTCTTTCCAGCAATCTTCCACCACTGTAAGACAGAATATGCTCTGTGTCCTCTTTGGCAAATAAGTTTGTGTGAGGTGAGAAATTAACATTGTATAAATAGAGGGAACCCAGAAAAGCCACTGGCCCTGAATCACGGCAGTCAGCAGGAGTTCCCCTCAGATTGCAACAGACTTGGATCATGCCTGTTATTGGCATGGAGATGCAGGGTCTATAAAGCATTAGAAAAGTGAATTTTTATTAAATTAATTATCTCAAGACCTTGAAAACATGTAGAGCAGTCGTTGCTATTTGTTTTTTCTTTTACTAGAAGTAGTAAATGAGAAACATTTCCTGCGCAGTTTATTGAATGTGTTTGTGCTTAGTGCTCAAAAAGGATAAGCCGCAAGGTAACCAGGGCCTTTTATAAAATGTTATCGGCCTTTTGGGAGCAAAAGTTAAGAGGAAGAAAAGAATCAGAGAAAGAGACAGAGGCACAGCAACTGGTGCACATTTCTGTTATTAACATATATGGTGGCCAAGGAAAGCATCACATGCAATTGACAATACACAGCTGTAGTCACACAAAGTATCTCTTCTGTGCAAGAATAGAAGTTTATACAGCTGCTGCTAGCTACTCAGGAGTCACAAATGCAAACACATGATTGCATTATGTTTACAAATTTCCCGCAGAACCTTCTGCATTCGTATGGATTATATTACATTCACTCAGAGCCTGATGACAAATTACTGTAGATTAATCTCTTCTTAAAAATATGTGGAGCTTTTAACAAAGTGTACATAAAACAAGCTGCTAGTTGTTTTTCACTGTTAATAATGATTCCTTTTAAAATCCAAAGTTTAGAAGTGTTACAGGGCATGCTACTGGGCTTTCATTCATTATACTAATAAAACTCCATAAAGTAGACTGTCGCTGCCAGGGGGTATTGCTCCTTTCTGACAGGTACAGTGACAGACACAAATTTTCTATCTCTGAATAGTACTATAGATACTATCAACTGAGACAAAGAGAACAAAATGTATGACAATCGTTCAGTCTCACAGCAAAGAGATTTGTAGCTCACCACTAAGTATGCTTCCCAACAAACAGACTATGTTGTCCTAGGGCTGCATGGAGGAGCTGTATTTTCTTTGAGAATTCAAGGGCATTTGGTTTGTTTTCACTCTACTTGAAAGATTGTTTTGTTTGTCGGTTACAGCTAAACAGGTGTGGGGTCCAGGCTTTTTATTTTTGCCAGCAAAATGACTATTAACTGACCATTTGTTCTAGAACACTAACAATATAATTTGCAGTAAATATTTTAAATAAACATTTTTCCCAGGTCAGTTTTCAAAAATCCAATAAATAATATCCAGAAATGAATGCAACTCCCTCTCCCTCACTCAGTACTGGCATTTCTAAAATGCCTTTCCCAGTGATAAAACAGAAAAACCTTGGGACCAGTCCAGTGAGGACAGGCAAATCTCCTTTTTCTTGTAAAGTTTAATCTGTGGCTTCTGGGCCAGAACACTCTTTTAGATTTCCCAATAAAGAAAAACAAAAGAAAACATTTTGTTAAAGATGTGGATTGTTCAGGGCAGCCTACAGAAGATGGTGATAGCACTCTGCAAGCATGTTTCCCAGGCTTTGGCCCATTCCTTGCATCACTCCTAAGACTATTTCCCCTCTTGACGACCCCATGACAGTTAATCTGAGGTCTTCTGGCTGATGACTGTAAATACCACAGTGGCTTCTGGAAGAGGATGAAGTTCTTGACCCCA
This sequence comes from Aptenodytes forsteri, assembly GCF_000699145.1. Taxonomy (NCBI): domain Eukaryota; kingdom Metazoa; phylum Chordata; class Aves; order Sphenisciformes; family Spheniscidae; genus Aptenodytes; species Aptenodytes forsteri. The sequence continues at coordinate 1,058,802 of NW_008795436.1, forward strand.
ATCCATTACGGTCCTTTACAACAGGGGACTTTGCAAATCAGAATCCAGGGCTGGATCCAGTAATGAATAAACGAATGGTACAGTTGATGCCATAGTCTGCCCTTGGTGTGTCCCACTGAGGAACCAGATCATTGTAAGGGCAGGACTGTTTCATGTTGCCTTTTCTGGACCAATGTAAACTGAAATCCAGTAGTCCAGCAAAGACAGAATATACATGGGCTGCTTGCAGTGGATCATCCCAGCTGGGTGAATACACTCTCAGTCTGGCAGGAGGACTAGAACATTTTAAATCACCGTTTGTATTTGAAGAGATCACTATCAGCAGTGTGTTCATGAGAACTCCCATATTAAGCCAGATCCAAGGTTAATCTAGCTTAGTATCTGGCTTCCAAAAGCAGTAATAGGCAGATGCCTGAAGAAGTTTAAGAGCTGGACAAACGTATATGATATTTTCTCATAATAGTCTTCAAACCTCCAGCTATTTTCAGCTTAGAGGACTTTGTAAGCCAGATGTGGTTATGGCTTTTTGTAACTCTGAATAGACTTCTCTTCCACAAGTTTTTCAAGCCTTGCTTTAAGCCACATAAACTTTTAGCATCCACAGCATCATCTAACAAAGAGTTCCATAGTTCAACTACATTTTGAGGCTACTACATTGTTTTGCCACTCATTTACCTATCTCTAGCCTTGTTTGATGCCTCCAGCTGTTCTGTGCAAAAGATGGAGGTTAATCTCTCCCAGGCATTTCTTTCCAACTCTTACTTTATTATTGAGATTTGAGTAATGGAAATTCACACAGTATTCAATATCTTTATGCTGCAGCCAGACTCAAATGACAAAAACTATCACAATTAGAGGGCAGAAATCCATAGATTCATCATTTCCTCTGTGAGCAGACTTCAATCCTCTCTGATTAAATCTAAATTACAACAACTCTGCAAACAGCTAAGTTGTCCCAGCAGCTGACACCCATTCCAGAAAAGAATACTTCAGCCGACTATTGTACTGAGATGCACCCTTTTAATTTTCAACACTGACCGCTAAGGTCAGTTCTAGATTATCCTGTTGTTGCAGAAAATAATTCTGAGTTCACTTATAATTCACTTTCTCTAAAATTAACCTCAAGCCTTCCAAAAGCTCTCATTCTATGACTCAATTCATTGCTATTGGCACCAGAGCTGGTTTTGTAAGTAACTATATTGTGTTTTAGTGCCAGCAGCTCCATTTATTATGTTCCAGACATAATCAAAACTTTTCTCAATATTTTTTTCACTGTTTTCATTGTGTTTAACTCTCAGACTCATCACGTCATTTGAGATTCCAAGTTGGGAATTCTACTATACAAAGGCTATTGTTACTAACATTCAGGGATTTCCCAAGACTACCACATTCAAAATGGAACCACTATCAAAGATAAGAAAGGATGCTCTTGTCACTGAATTTTCAACATTTTTTAACTGAACGCTGAGCTAATTAGGGAAAACACTGAGTGGTGCAGTTAACCAAATAAGTACAAGTGTCAAATGACAATGGATTCTTCACAGGATCAAAGGAAGAATAAAACTATAGCGCATTTAAAAGCCTCAGACTATTAAAAAACATTTTCTAATAGCCATGACCAAGATATAGAACTCAACAATGTTGCTATACATAACCATAATGAAACTATTTAAAAAGCCAAATAATTTGCAAAAAATGCAAGCAAACAGTTGCTTTTCTATATGACATCCACTTGCAAGGTAATAGACATCAGTAGTAAACGAAAATATTAAAAAAAAAATAAAAATCATCAAAATGCATGCACACAAGTATGATGCGTGGTTTCCATCACACTAAAGAAAGACCTGATAATCTCTGGAAAGCGCATCTCTCCTCTTGCATACACAGACGCCTTCCTTCTCCCTCTTTGTGTGCTCAGTGATAGGTTCCTCCCTCCCACCACCTGTTCTTCATACACATTGAGTTCTATGTTGCAGCTTGCTTGCACCAGCCAATTCAAATTTAATGATCAGTGTCAGGAGATATGGTTTCTCTAAGAGTTTTAATACATTTCCTGAGAAGATGATGTCCATATTATGAAAAGGAACTTCGGATGGTATTAGGAAACTATGATCACTCAAGGAATATTACATTTCTGTACATCCATTCTGATAGCCAAAACAGCCCAGAAAACTTTTAATGGAAACCTCCTTAATCTTTGCTGAACACTTCTGTAATATGACCAGAAAACATTTAATGTGAATCTCTAAAATTGTTCTGCTGAAGATAAGTTCTTAGGTACTGGCATTCCTTAAATACTCGAGGGACTAAAAAATTAATAAATATGAGGTACTTTGTTATAAACAGTTAGGGTCATTACATAGACTAGCTGATACATCTCTTAAGATCAAAATTGGTCCAGAAGGCAGGATGCCAGCTTCCCAATCTGGCCTAATTTGAACTCTGGCAATCTGAGGCAACAGAGGCTGTCACTACTAACGCACAACCAACTTCCTGGTATGTTTCTTGGTTCAACAGATCCAAGGACATGATTCATAAACCTATATGGACATTATCTCCAGATTTTATTCATGTTACTCAGAAAATCTTTTCTAATAAACAACATACACCAGGAGCCTTGCAAAAAGCATGTCAAGCTCCTTTGCAGAACACCAATCAATACTCAAATGTCACTTGTGCAGAGGAGAGTAACTGTGTCATGTTAGTGAATAAAGCAATTTCTTTCTTTTCTTTAGTGTCTATGTTGGAAAGAACCACTATGCTGATACAGTAGTTGAATTTCACTTTTAAATAAGGTGAATATTATCCCCAGCCATATGCAAGGAATGCATCTGATAAAACAATTATTTTTCCTTATGAATCACATGTAAAATACTAATTTCTGAGTCACAAGGGAGTGTGTACTGCCCACATTCATATTCGTGAATCATGTTCTCATCTTCTAGTTTCAGTCAATGTTTTTGTGATCTACCTCCCTCTCTAAGTACCAAACTAATGAAGACCACTAAGGGAATTATTATGTTTTTTTTCTTTTAAGACAGATTTCTAGTATGTTCAGCTGTTATTATTTTCCTTGGGGAAAAAAAAAATATCATTCATCCCACCAAGTTTGTGTTCTAGATGGACAGAAGCCTCATATGTGTACATATCATTTCTAGTGCCTTCCAGCCTAGCCTTCTGCTCTCGATATACTTAGGAGTCTTTGTGTACAGTTGCCACAACAGTCAATAGATTCCCGTGTGTTCTTCTTTGATAAAGTGGATGATAGCCACAGATTTAACTGTCACCTTAAGCATGCTTCCACTACTCCTTCACCATGCAAGAAGTAACTACTGAATGCATTTCAGCTATGTAGAAAACACAGAATATATATATAAATTGCACTCTTTCAAGGCTAGTACTGCAGTGAGATAATTTGCATTATTTGTTAAGGGACTACACGAAAGAAATTTTACTTCTCAGCATGCTGCTGTCCCATTACTAAATATATGTTAATGAAGAAAAGAATGACAGGACTCGGGAGCTGAAGGGGTGAATTACATAGGAACCAAATAGAATCATTACTCAAAAAATGGTGACTCATTTTCAATTTATGTCAAGATTTTTGGATTGTGATCTGATTTTTTTTTCTTTTCTTTTCGAGATCCAGCCACCAGTTGTAGGCTTCATAGCATTGCCCTATCCACGGTAACTTCCACTGCCTTCTCCATAGTGCCCTTTCCATAAGCTCAAAGGAATTCTCTTTTCCATCAACCTTCTATACCACTTGTTCATATTTCAGAAATTTAGTGTTTATTCAGTTGGCCTGGATCTAAATGATTTTCTAACCTATCTTTAACCCACTTGCTGCAGATTTCTCCCCCTCCCCATCAAGAAACAAGGATTTTTTTTTTTTTTTTTTTAAAAACAGGCATTTGTGCCATTTGGCAACTCAGGTGATAAAACAAAACCCTAGAAAATAAACCAAGATATCTGGGCCCTATTTTCTTTTTTCACTTCTCTTGATTTCCCATCTTTATTATTGAGGACATCTAAGAGAAAACACAGCAGGAGATTTTCTTACAACAGATTTTCTGCTCTGAAAATGATAGTGTCCCTGATATACTAAAATGAATTCAAGTAAAATATTTTGCCCCTCTCCAACATATTTTACAAGTACCAGAGACAGAGAGGAAATTAAAAAAAAAAAAAGACAGGGAAAGTTCAACTATAGATTTAAATATGTTCAGATCCCTGCCTGTCTCTAACCATACCCCAGTAGTGCATTTCTCTTTGCTTACTAAGAAGAGAACTCAGCAGAAAAAGCATTGGGGTATACTGCCTTAATTAACAGAGTAAGCTAAAATTTTATTTATTTATTTAATAACATATCAGCAGGAATAATTGATGAGAACAGAAGACAACATCATTCCAGGTCTTTCTACCTGAGAAGGAATAACAAGGCCTTAATATTCCTGTATTTCATAGTAAAACATAGAGTAATTAAAATAACTTTTAACAGTTCAGATGTTCTCATTTCTTACTAAGTTTTAGCAACATTTTTTTCTGAATCCTTACATACCTTCCTTCAAAATCTGTCAAGACCTAATAGTCTAAAGGACATAGGATAGCTGCTCAGAACATGTATAGACAAAGGGATCTGTTACCTTAGTAACATGGTTGTATGGCACTTTCTCCACCTCATGTTTCCAAGCATGATTTTCATATGGCAATGCTCACTTACATATTTTGCTTACTTATGTTTACTCACAGTAGGAAGTTTAAGGCTACCTTCAATGCTTCCTTTAAGGCTTAAGGCTTGTATCTTCATACCAAGTTACGCTGGCTTAACTAAGGGTCAGGTCTGAGACCAATTCAAGTAGGAAATGGGTGATGTACTTATTTCACTTGAACAAGGATCTTTAGGCTCAGATCAAGTCAATTAGGAACAGGTTTAAATTAAGTGGAAACAAGCTCTTTTTAAAAGGCAATAATGATGTCTGGTGATTTGTTTAAGTGTAACTAAAATCTGTGCAAATCCATGTGCAATCCCTAAATAAAAGCTCAGATATCCTGGGAGAATCTTTCCAATCCCAGGCTATGCACAAGCATGGCTTTTTATGCTGCCGAGCCATGCCTCTTTCCCAGGAATAGATTATTTGCCCAGTATTCCTTCACAGTGACTGTTGCCTACGGTTAGCAGTCTACCAGTATTGCACTGTTTTTATCTCATTTTGCAGTGCTCTAAGACTATTAACTATGTCATATACCAAGTTACTATCTAGACTTACCGCATCTAGTATATTGACTTATTAGCCAACAGATCTTAAATAATTATTCTGAACTACTGACCATGTAGCAGATTAAACTGATGAAGACATGATATATATGCTTTTGAGTTATCTTGAAGGGGTGTTCAGCAGTAACGTGCATGTGTTGGACTGGGAGAGAGTCAAAATAAAGTCCAATTTACATGTTGCAAAAAGGGATTGGATGGGTAATGAGATCTGATATCTCCACTGATATAGGATAGTCATGACTTTTAATAGATTATCCTAGTGTCCATATAGATATTTACAAAGACATTGATTCCCCACTTTTTTGTCCCAGTGCTCCATCCTATTCCCTAATGCTGATGGGCAGAATGAGAAGCGAACCCTCATCAATGCAGCTGATATATAAATCAACAGCATGGCAAAAACACTCCACAACCAACTTCGAGGCTCTGCCACTGCCGCAAAGGCTGACACAAACATATCTGACATTCCATTGCTCTCTGGATAGAATTGCTATAGCCACTTGCAGTCTTGTGATACTTACTGCCTTCTCCTAAGAAATATTAGAAGCTGGCTCATTTCTGGCCATAAAGCTCAGTGTCTTGAAAACCTAGGCTCTTAAGTCTTGGAAATTTGGGGGGGAAGGGCGAGGAAGAGAAAGGAAAGCTACCTGAACATTCTGATGCAGAAAAAATACTCAGTTTGCAATCTAATGCCCCATTTTTAAAACAACTCCACATTAAACATGGATATGATCTGCATATCATTAGGGTCATATTTCTAAAATGTTGCGAAATCTGCATTCTTTTGCTTTTACCATTTTTAACCAACACAGTCATGAACTAGGCTAATTTTTTTCCTACCCATATTGACCAGGATGCTGCATGGGTAATCAAGAGTAATTTCACACAATAGCAGTTTTTGTTTTGAGAACCTCATGCACAAGACAACAAGCAGATTTTTTTAAAGATTATCATTCTGCTATAGAAAAAAACCTATAAAGAATAGAAAAATAAAATATCCCATAAAATACACGGCAGTAAAAATTGAAGAATACCAATGTTTCAGTGATGTTGAGTTTTTCCTTTTATTTGCCACTTTGCATGGCAGTAAATACTGTAGGGATAGGGAAAAAATGCACATTCACAGAACAACAAAAACTATATAACTATATATAGTTGTTTACTATATAATCAACTTCAAACAAATAGAAAAGCAAAGCCAGATACTTCTCTTTAGAAGCAGCTGATTTCATTTAAAATGGAGAAAAAAATTTATCATTAGTACAAACAATGAATGTGTTCTTCTGCTGCATTCACATAAAGACTGAAAGTACCTTTTCATTCCATATTCTATATTACAGCTCCTCTCCAGACTTAGCTGAGAATATCCCTAAGTCTAATGGGTTAAATGCTTATTATACCACTGTCTTATTTGTAACATAAGGCACCTACTACAAGCCTACTCTTCATGCAAAATTGCCAATTTATAGCAATATTCCTTGTTTAGAAAACAAGGCTATCCAAACACTATAATTACAATATGCACCAGCAGGCATAACCCTGCATTAATGCACAGACTCCAGATACATTCGTCAAATAGAGTTTTTTTTCTCTTTGCCTTCTTCTCAGGGTACTTTTAAGTTCAGGGACAGAGAACATGTCTTCATTAGAAACATTAACATTCACAGGCTGTAGTAAATTTTGACAGTGAAAAGGTCTCTGTAACCTTTAGTTGTGCAGAAATTTACTTCCCAAGAAAATTACAGCTGGCACTGTCTTAATTAATGCTAGCTTTCTTTTCTGAAAATTGTGGGCTTGTCAGTAAAAAAGGCAGAAAAAACTGAGTTTAAAAGACTGGACACAAAAGACGCCTAGAAATAAAGCCCTGCAAAATTTCATAATATTGCTCTGTTTTTGTTCTACAGTAAGGAGATGAAAAGATCTAATTTGATTTTGCCAAATGGAGCAACATATATGTAATATAGAAATGATTTTTATTCTCTCTTTTGTCTTTGAGTTTTATCATGTAAAGAGTGCTTTTTTAAACCATTCTGTTTTAAAAGCAATAGGTCAAATAAAATCTATATCTGCAGGGGGAGGGGAATAAGGTATGACTTCATTATTTTTTTTAGCATTGCTTTAAATGCTCCTAGTAAATCATAGCTAACAGTAAGAATTGCAGCAGTGTTTTTCATATGATTTTTAATTACCTGACATCTTTTTCTGATTTTTAGGATGATTTTAGTATTACTGTACAAATTTATTTCTTAATATTTACCTTCTACATGTCTCAGAGTTCTATTCTGATGGTATAAATACTTTTTCTTTGGCATATAAAGATTATTTATTTGCTGACTGAATTTTGATTATCACGCATGGTCTTTTAATTGCTTGACAAGGTGTTAAATATATACTTTCTCTCTGAACAGCATTTTCTTACACACAGGTTGGATTATTGTTAAAAGCAAATAGATTTTTTTTCTTCATTTTTTTCTTAAATATGAAATGAGCAATAACATGCTTCTACATTATTTGTCATCAAAATCTCCTGGACGTTGCTTATGCACATCCTCATATTCTCTTTTGGAAGAGATTTACAAGATTTTGTGTTTGGAATTGTTGTGCAGTTCCTAGCTCTATCACTGGAAGCAATCAAGCTCCAGTTCCACAAAAGACTCTTGCGTATACTAGGACATGACACCACTTTGGCACTACACGAAGCACCAACACTACATGTCAGCTGTTCAAAACATTTTATGCAAGTTTCTACAAGCACTTTAAATTAAGGTGCCCTGTATAAATGGTTTATTCATGCTTATGAAATGATTAGTTGGTGCCACTACATCCTTTAATAACTTATTGTAAGGCATGTTATAAAATGCATCATCAATAAATGCTTAAAATGCTGCCACAGCAAGGCGATAAGCTGTTACAACAATATTTTAAGATGTAAGTATTGTTCAAATAGTTTGTCCGTTGTTTCAATGCATACTTCCAAGTTTTTATACAAGCATGGTATGGAATGCTGTATAAATAATAAAATACTTATAAATATCACCTTAATTTAAAGTGTTCCTATGTTTCCATAACTTTAATGTACATGCCACATAGCCTGAACAAGCATCGAAAGTACAGAAAGGTATCAGAAGAGAAACATCTTTATCTTAGATGCAAATCTCTGTGTTATCACCCTGAGACAGAAAAAATTCACAGCATTCCCCACACACAGAGTTTGTATTTTCAAGGTTTGAACCATTAACCATTTAAGGAATTGTCATGAATAAGGAGGAAAAAAAAAAAGCAGGCACCTAAAGTCTGAAGTTCTGAAAAAATGTCACACACAAAATGTTTTGGCTGTTTATAGCACTTGGCAATGTTACTGAAATAATAAAATCCCAGTGTGGGTTATGGAGCCCATATGGACAAATGTAGGATTAGGGCCTCTCTCTGCTACTTTCCGTACTGGAAAATGAACAGAATAACATTATGGACAAATGTGATAAAAGGAGTACAGTCATAAAGCAGATGCTGATCGGGACATTAGCTTACACATTTATCTGCTTCTCAGCTTAACCACAATGAACATGAAGACTTAAGTGATACTCCAAAAAGGAATGTAACCTCCGGAAGAGAAAGACAAATTCATTGCTTAAAAATGGTATACTAGAAACTGCAAGAGCATAACAAGGGAGTCTAAGGATATACTTGCATAAGAGATGTAGTCAATTTTCCTTGCTCATTCTCAAATTAATTGAACTACTTACATAAGGGAGGAGACTCAAGGAAAGCACTTCTAGATATTGGCTCAAAACATTAAGATTTCCATTCCTTTCTCTGAGATCCCCTGTGACCTTGGATCATTTATTTACGGACAGACTATGACGGGCCTTTGTTCCAGCTTGAGGAAAGGCAGCCACACAGATACTCAATACAGCTAAAGAGACCCAGCAAAAGGAAGACTTTACCCTTGAAGGAAAAAAGGCTAACAGGCAACCCATAGTGAGACATGCTGTATAGTTACTTCTCGTGTAAGGGGACAGCCTGGTTCATTAGTTCACACTTGCCCACCTCTGCAGCAGGGTAAAGTGCTATCAGTCTCTGAGGAGGCTGTTGTCAGAGCTTGGTGTACACACACCAACTTCATTTAGTGGGATCTGCCATCTGTTCAGGTCTGAACGGTAACCAGCACAATCACGCTACCCTTCTGCAACCTGCGCAGTGGTTGCTGAGCTCAGGCAGCATCGTTTGAGGGGAATAAATGCAAACATTGGTCTGCCCTTTCTACTTTCCCAGATGCTCACTGACAATATGCAAGCCCAAACTTGTTTCCTACAATCATAACCACAGGGATGCTAACCCCTGCCTCTCTGAGCCATGCCACTCCCAGAACATGCCTTATTTTGGGCTGAATGGCTAACTGCAAGGACAAGTTTAGCTCATAAAGGAGTCTTACTAAAAGGCTCAGTGCTGATGCTCTCCCTTCCTTTCCACAAGTTATTCCTCATTGGACATGATTGATCATAAACTTATTAAACCACTGAATATTCATCTTTTAACACATTGGAGTACATAAAGGAACTCTCAGCAATTAGCATTCCTGAATTTGTATTCTGTAAATTTATTTCCTCAAATAATTTTTTTTTTTTTGCATGATTTATTAAAAAATAAAGCCAAACACTTGGTTCTTAGATCCTGACCCTCTAACCACTCACATATGTGCCCATCTCTTGCATGGGCTCCTTGAGAATCTAGTAGTCTCAAATTGTGATTCATCTTGTATTAATAATGTTTCCAGGTTTTTCGGTGCTGACAGTATGATTTTTCAGTTTCTTTCTTGTCAATTTCCAAGTACTACAGAGACATCTATCTTTTTTTTCTCCATTTTAGAAGTTGTAACAAGATAATTTTTCAGATATTTTCCAAAATTCTTGTCCAAACAGATCTTATTTGATTTCTAATAAATGTATAAAATTACTTATATGGACATTTATATATGAAGATTTGTATATAGATTTATATATAGAATTACTCGTATGTTAGTTTAAGCTTTGTTGCTTTATTATTTTTATTGAATGACTGCTTTAAAATTTAGTGACCTATCAAGTCCTATTAAAGTTACTCCCACAAACTATTTCTGCCTCACATAGGTATGATCTTCCTTCACACATTTCTGCAATCTTGCTGCGTGGCCTCTTCTGTTCTACTAGCCTACGGGCTGGGCATAGCGAGTAGGCAGGTTAGCTTGGTCGGTAGGATCACAGAGCCATTAAGAGGATCCAAGGCTGGGCTGCAACCAGTAAGGATGTTGTGAGAGTGAGCTTAGTAGGTATCTAGGTTCAGAGGAGTCTTGATGAATGGTTCACTGACAGCTAGCAGCCGACTGTACGGTAACACCCTTCTGGTATGTTTCCCTTAAAATACGAAAACCGACCCCCGTCTTTAACCTCATGTTTATGCCATTGTGTGATCAGAGGCTTACTTTCTCTAAAGCAAAAAGAATGGGAAGGAATGATATGTACACCCCTTCATTTATTAGTTTGTACTGTTCTGTTGCAAGCTCAAGACTGAGATCTGACAGCTGTGAAGTATTTTTACTACCAGTACCCTCTGGCCGTTTGGCAGATGTTTCTAGCCATTCTGATGCAAACTTAGAGGGCTTTTTAATTTGTCCGGTGGACTTCATATGAATAAATTTAACTGGGTGCCTATTTAATGTCTTCCTTTCACTCTGACTTCATTTAAAAAAAAATACCAAAATAGATATAGGATATTTAACTATTCTTTTGTTTAAAAAGAATGGAATCTTTGTGCGTTACATATTTACCTGTTAAATCGCTATATTTCTACTTCAAAAAAAAAATCTATGAGTGGACTTACAGACACTGTCATCTAGCAACATACATAACTAATGCTTAATTTTATTCTTTTGTGCGTGAGAGCCTTGAAAATACTTATCTCTGCCTTTCAAGAAAATTGTAAATTTCTGGCGTGCATGCGCACTCTACAATATCTTCTTGTTAAGTAGATAGGGCCCTAGGGGCATAACAGCACAGCATGGTATTTTTGCCTAACTATTGTTAACATGTGACACTTGTATTTGCCCCAAGATAATGTACAAATATGTTTTAGAGGTTTTCCTAATGATAGATAATCATGATGTTTCATCTTGCCCTTCTAATAATAAGTTTAGCCTCCTAGCCCATTCTTGGTGAGTCTGACATTCAATTTGGAGAATCTAATGTCAGCAAGAAATCCATATGTACTCCTGAGAATAGCAGACATGCCCCTTTGAATTTATTTTTAGGTTTCAGTAGAATGAAGTGATATTTTCTTCCTTCAGTCATTTCTTTCATATGCATTTCCCACCTTTCCAATGTTTACAAAGGAGAAATTTATGCTTCATCTTACTGAAAATATTTTTGTGTTCAAATTGAATGTATACTGGTATGTACAATGACATTGGTAAGATTTGTTGTACAGCTCTACAAAGGAGAAATTTTTGCAACAGAAGAGTCAAAAAGAAGTTTACATTTTGAGCAAGGCAAAGCTAAGACCAGAGATACTGTGAGGATATTTATATTTTCCAGAGCAATCTGTTCTTTGCCTGTTTATAAATAATTATTCAGTTCCTTCAAAGCCAATTTGCTGTTTTGGTGTTGATCTCTGAGGCTAAGATAACCTAACCCATAACCTAACTAAAAATTATTCCACTTCGAGAGACCATGTTATATAGGGTTTCAGCAGAGATCTTTTAACATTTCTGAGCTAGTACCAGTCCAAGATGGAAGAAAATCATGCTTGGCCTGTGCGGCCATCATTTCGGTAACTTCCATCCAACATTTAAACACCAATTGTTCACCTCAGCCCTGAAAGTCTACTAAGGATGACACAAACCTACCCCTGTTCTGGAAATTTCAACACAAAATTCCAAGAATGACTGTTTCCCAGACTGGCCTGCCTGCTCATGTGCCTAGAGTCAGCTGCCTCCAAATACAGTCAATATGCACTGCTGCCTGCTGATGCAAAGCTTGACCCTCGTGCTCTGCTGTGGGGACAGGGGTGCCCATCATGAGAGCTGTTGGCCAACACTTCCAGAAGCACAAAATGTTTAAAAAAGAAACAATGCAATTTCAAATGTACTTGGGATAGAACTTGATCTTCTTACTGCACCCTAATTATAGCAAACACAGAATTAATTAAGAACCTGGGGTCTGTGCTCTATCTTCCTTCCAGAACATGTTGGATAGAGATCGCAAAATCTCCATTGATCCAATTTACAATGTTATGCAGATTGTGGAAAGGCTGTTTTGCATAATGGACAAGAAAACTATGGAAAGCGGTCATCTGTGCTATAGTGGTCTTTGTCATACTGCCTGCCTGCAATCTGTCCTATTGGTTGCAAAGCTTCCTTTGAAACAACATTTCTGCTTGGTCTTTCCCAGCTGCAAATGTGCAAAATTATCTTCTGAAGGAGATGCAGGCAGAGAATCGGAATCTGAACTACTCAGCATATTTCTATTAAATCTTACCTGTGTATCCACTGTCCATAGAAGGGAGAAGGCTATGGGTGGTAACAATTCCTTTAGCCTCATCTCTGATTTGCTCCACTCATCTTCTGGGAAGATCTCTGTGGGCTTCTGCGGTTCCCTTTCCCTGTCCTCTCCCCTGAATCTGTTCCCATGGCTCCCATCCTCCTTCCCCATCTCCAATAGAGAGGAGCTTGTAGGCCTTAAAAAGAAGGAATACACTGACAATTACTATGTTCTGCATTAGAAGCAGGAGCTTTAAAATGTATTTTCTCCCACATATATTATTTTTAAAGCACAACATGATTTTTAGACACTCTCGTTATTTGTTTATTTTTAGCACATATCAAACCACAGCAGTTCTCCCTCCAGGCTGCATTTGACAAAGTTACAGAGACTTTCCAGGCCACCTCAAAGCAGAGATTAATCCAAACAATTTAAACCCCTCACTGTTCCACAGGAGGATGGCATTCGATTGGATTATTTAGGGAGGACAAAATGTTTTTGTTGATGAGAGAGATGAAATCCTCAGAGAGGGAAATCAATCTTATGTAGAAACCCTGGAGCATTGATCTTGGTGTACATTGACAATTTCTGGTTGTTTAGCTATTTGGAATGACTGCACAAAATGAGCAAGTTGTTATAGTTTTAAGGTTTTGGTATTTATTGGCAACCCCTGTGCTCATATGATTAATCACACATTCAGAGTGTGAGCTCAGTGGAAATTGACTGCAACGCAGCAGAAACAAAGTTTTCAGTTATCATTGTGTAATAAATTGAAGCTATATCCCTAAGCAGATTTGTCTTCAAGTTTCCAATTTGCTCTATTAAAAGTGTTGTTTATACAGTAGTTAGCAAAAATGCAAGTAATTACACACAGAATTCATTCTAAGCGATTCTGTATATTTTTTTTTTCCCTCTTTATTGGTTTTCTATCTTCATTATCCAATATTTTGTTATACCTAGGCAGAAACCACATTCAAAAAAACCCCCAAAAATAGCCAGGCCATGGAATGAGCACTTCCTTATATTGAGGACAGCATTTCTTGAATATAATGCTACAAGACAAGGCCTTCTGAACAAACTAATCCAAATGCAAACATCCTTTAATAAACCACTTTTCCCTTTGAACTTGGACTCTCTGATGCTTACCAGGGAGAAGCAGAACAGACGGACAAACATTTTGGTTTATATGTTATGTTTCATTTCATGAAATAATATTTATTCAGAAAGGAACATTCTTTCAAACACTGCTAGGTTTTTACATACACATTTTGCATTGTAAGAATATCTGTTTCTTTTACCAAAAACCTGATGCAAAAATAAAATCATAACTATAATTGGAAATTGGAGAGCAATTTGGGGAATACAAACACTGAGAGAATAGATTTAAAATGAGAAGTGCCAGGTAAGGAAAAGTACAGAGTCTATGAAGGAAGGAGCTGCTCTACCTTTGGCGTACTGGTAGAGACTTGTGCTGGCAAAGACTGATAATGCTTTATAGCCTTTCACACTTGCCACTGTAACCTCGAAGCAAGCAGTTGCTAGGATGTACTTGCTAAAAATAAGAACAAAACTGTGGAACAGAAAGGGGAAACCCTGTAAGGCTGGCCTCGTGCTTCCCTAGAGAGGCTTACATACTCATAATGTACAGAAACTATAACCAGATCAGGAGAGACCTAATTACAGAGCTCAGAGATGTTAATGACACACAGAAATTTACATGCAGCTGAAAATATGAATATCTCTAAGCCAGCAGTCGTATCTCCACAGGGCTGGCTTCAGAACCAATGTTTTATAATCTGGGAGCTTTTTCTGTAAGGTAGAGCCTTTCAAGTAGTCAAAACCATTTGGTTTTTAAGTGAACAACACTCACCATAAACCTCTAAAATTTTATTGACCAAGATCTTCTTTTTTCTATTTATAATTCCTTCTCTTATGCCCTCTCTGAATAGGGCTTGCAACAATAATTCCTCACATTTATCTTTCCATCTTTCGATCTCAAAATCCTACATCTGATTTGGACACGGCAATCTCCAAAGCAATGAATACCCCTTTAATTTACTAAGACCTTTTAAGGGCAAAATTACTGAATGATTTTTCTTAGGGTTCGTACTAGGTACAAGGGTTTTTTTGTGCTTATATTTATTTATTTTACCAATTTGTGTAACACTGTGGTTGCATAGTTGACTGACTTCTATGTTCCTTGTTTCTCTTTAGCTTCAGGGAAACATCCCCTATATCTTTACCTGTAGTGGAGATAAGGAGTTGTCACAGCTGCTGTCCATGCAGTCCTCAAACCAGAGAGTACTGTAATAAATCCTATTTTATTTTATGGACAAATAAATGCTGAGGTAAAATATTCGAGGATCGTTGCTTGAATACTTGCCATAGCAGCGCTACTGTAATAACCACTATGACATTAATTTACTGCAATGTGCCGTAGGAAGAAGGAAGAAGGAGGGAGAAGGGCATTAAAAGAGAAAAATTACTATCCTTCGGATTTATTGGGATTGGCCTTCCTCATTTTCAGCCATCATTAGTTGATTAGGTGCTGATGACAGTATGGACAAGCGTGCTAGAATAGTTGGCTAAGAAAAGCCCTAAAGGTACTGTGTTAATTGAGATGATGTTCATATTGTACTTACTGAACATAACTGCAGACAGTGAAATAAGAGCTTAGTGTTGTGTAACAGACCACATGAACATTCACTCATTATCAGTCTGTAAAAGGGTGAAAATACTGCATATAGGCTACTATTACTACAGAAAAAAAAAGATAATATTAAAAACTGGAGGAGACTATCATGAGAAACTATATTTTATACAGCCTTCTGGGAGGTGTTGAGAAACCTGTCTGGTGTTGTTCCATAGTTCCATTAGGGAGACACTACTGTATCAAAGCAACTGAAAATTGACTTATGCCTTCATCTTGTAAGAGGTATGCACCTGAACATAATGAAACAGCCAGATTTGCTTACCCACTAGAAGCTTAAATGTTACTGATACTCTTTTGGTGCTTATACTCCACATACTTTAAATTTTAAGGTAATTTGGGGAAAATGGCAAAGAAATGCCACTATACCTCTTTTAATCTTGTTTGTGAAAAGTTAGCATTATACATGAAGAGAGAAATGTGCGTACCTCTGCACAGAACCTGCAATGCAATAGATACTTGGAATCAACAGTAACATTTTAGTAACAATGGTGATGCTATTACCAATAACTCCATAATGTTAAATAATTCAATACGGACATTAGCCTGCTTCTTGCTGTGGCCAGGGTTAATTTCAAACTCAGTGCCTAGACAGACAGTCACACGAAAAAACCTCTAAAAGCTTCAGAATGGAATAGACAGCAATTTAAAGGATCCTTTGAACTTTTAGGCAAATCCACAACTTTTTTTCAAACCAACAGTCCTATGAATATATTATCCATAGAGGAAAATTATCCCTTTATCTGAAGCATTTGTGTTCTTAAAGTTCAAACTTAAAGCAACTCTTTCAGAAAAGTGAGAAAATTAAATCTGTTAGCATGTTCATATTGAACACATCCAGTTACAGGTAAAAAGTCCTCAGCAACATCAGAAGCAATTCACACAGAACTATGAAAACTCACAAAAAGTCACTTAGTCATAAAGAGACATTATTCCTACTCATGAAATTTTAGTATCAATTCTGTTAAAGATAAATATCAGTATTTACTAACCTACTATAGTAGGTGGCTGGGGCCTAGTTGATAAACACTCAGCCCATGAGATGGTGAATGGCAAAACAGTTCTTCCTAAGCCAAACAGGAACTCGTTTCCTTTGGTCATTCATGAGCCAGAAATTTCATCTCACTATAACAAGATATGTTAACAATCTGTACACTAGAAAGACTCAGAAACCTGGGTCAAAAAATAGCATAGAGGTTTAGACTATGGCTATTAGGAACAGCATACAGTGGACCAGAAGAGTGCAAAAAACCACGTTTTTTGACTTAGCTAGTGCTTCAAGTGCATTACTACAGTCAAATCAGTAATTACACATACAACTGGTCATCCATGTTCACAGATACTGCTGTGGTCACTAATCTCTAGCCCAGTTTTCTTATGGGATGGTATTAGTATTCAAGGGCTTCTTCTGCCATCAGATTCTTCTTACAATAAATACAGTTCTATCTTTAATGTCCAGTGAGATAATAAATGGTGTTGCCTTCTTTCAGACAACATCTGTTGTGACTTTGGCATTCAGCTCAGTGGAAGGGGAGTAGCGATTGATCACATTATTGGATATCTAGACACAATGTAGCAGCATCTTTAGTAAAAGGCTTTGAAACTCAAGCAAATAGTCTGAGGTAGCCACAAGAAAAATGAAGAATATTTGAAGAGTCAAGACAAGGAATCAAGACATCCAAAAGAAATAAGAGATTCAGGATCAGAGACATGCAATACTCTCAAAAATGTTAGTGCAAAAATATTCCCTTTAAAATACTCATCCAAGTAAGCTCTAACAGGATCAGGCTTTTACAAGTCATGTTGTCTGTCTGTTTCTAAAATCATTGTGATTGTGGATTCATGTATTACTGTCATGGCAGTGACAGAGAACAGATCTGTTTAAAGTGCGCTTTACCAAGACCTGTCAACATTTGAACTAGAAGAGTGATAGATTTGACAGGTTTGGGAGATACTCTTTCCTGCCACTACCTGGGAGGGCTGACACAAGAAGTAGAAATCCACCAGGCCCAAGCACTGAAGTTTTCACCATGTCTTGCAGCTGGCCAGGCACAGTGCTGTTGCATAACTAAGGACGGGAAAATAATTAGAGGAAATGTTTAATGTGTAAATCAATCACAATGGAGACCAGTTGTTATCTGCAGAGTGGCAAAACACAGAATGAGGTAGAGCGACACAACAAGATAGTAGTATCTATGACAATGTCACGAGATTGGTGAAGACAAGACAAGGAGTGTGAATTCTGTGCAAGTTTTCTCTTTGTTACCAAACGTACTACTGTGAAACAAGGATGAATAGGGCAGTAACAGGAAATTCTACACAGATAATGATATCTTAACTTTGTAGAATTTAAAAAATACAGCACTATTTGTAAACAAACATGTTAAAATATTTTTGTCCCACCTCAAGTGTAGAAAATCAGTTGGTCTAAAATCAGGAAAAAAATCTTCCAGTCTGAGTTATATTTGTTACACAAGAATTACAGCATGAGAACTTGCATCTTAAAAACATTCACATAAGTAATGTTATTACAAGTTACTGGTTTTTTGCAGTATTGGGCCCTTTGCAAGGACAGATTTGACATATGAGTTGTTAGGTTATCTAAAAGTATCTAGCCCCTCCTGCTGCCATTTTTTACAGCTGAAACTCATTCTTCCTTGCCTTTTTGGTACCTTGAAGACACATCACAGAACCATGCCTACTTAGGCAATATGCAAAGCCTTTCACCCCAAAAAATGTGGAAAGTCCCGAATAAAGCCACTGCCGCATGTTTGTATGGCTTCTATCCCTTTCCTCAGCAGGTATAAAACCACCGTACTCACCCTTTTCAACCAGAGGGTACACCCGGCTCTCTGGTCAACCCCACCCACTAGGGATGCCGATTATAGGACAGCCTTTCCTCCGCTCACTGTTCCTCAGCTAGACCCTTTGCTCTAAAGCAGTCTTTGTTCTTCCTCCATACACAACACAGCTGACTGGCACATTCAGTCTCCCTCCTTCATACCTCGCACTTGCCAGGATGTTCCTTATCTTCCCATGTAACCTTGCTGTACTTTCACCATCTGACAGGTTGTTGTCTCTCCATGTCCTGGTTCAGTCACCTTTGATCCCTTAACATGCTCTCATCTAACTAAACTGCTTTACTCAAATTTCTATAAAGTCATAGAGCTTGCATTGCTCCTATCCCATATATACACGTGTATATTGCCAAACTCTCACTCCATATCCTCCGCAAATAGAACTAGATCTTCTCTCATCCCGTAAAACTCCCTCTTATCTTACCATACCTCCACACATACTTTATCCTATTCTCCCCCCCCAGTGAGAAGCAGCCTCTGCTTCATAATACACCTACTCAGAGGGGCTGCTACTCCAGTCTGCCAACCAGAATAAAATACAGAGCTGGCCATACCTTGCTGTAGTCCCTTCACTCAGTATTACTTTCATTACTATAACTCTTCCTCCTCCCACACACCATTGCAGAGCCTTCTCCTCTCCATACCAATAGACGCAGGGAAGTGTGGCGTCAGGCTTGCAGTCTCTCGCTGATAACAGATGGAGCTTCCAGTCTAAACAGTTCTTCCATTACAGCATCATACTGATCAACTGAGAGAAGCATTAGCCAGTGTCACAGGAAGAGAATAGGATCCATTTTTCAGAACAGTGGGCGAGAACTGATTTTTCCCCCCCCATCACCCCTTTAAGGGCTTCTGCATTTAAAGCAGGGAAAAAATGGGAAGTGTTTATATGGGACATGAAAATGAGCAATATCCTTGTCCTTAATTATATGCACTCAAACTTACTTAGTCAGTTTTTTGGTTTTTAATCTATATAATAGATGTACACCAACCTGGTTTTGCAAATAACCAGGTGCCTTGGGAGTGATGAAATTTAAGCTGAATTTCTTGTAACACAATTTAAGATGTGCTAGAGCCATTGGAGATGGTATTAAGACCATTCCTCAGGACTCTAGCACCTATGAAGCAGCTCAGTTACACAGTAGAGTGCTTTGTCGTCCCTCCCCAAATTTCTGTGAGATGAGATTAAAACATAAGTACCGTTATGGCAGAAACCATCTTTGCATCAAGAAGTCTGATGAACAGTACAAGTCAGTGCGCGATGTTATTCAACTCGGCTGCAGTCCACACTCAATTAATTCACTTTCTTAGCACTTCCCTGCCAGTTAATATTGGACAGTAAAACGACAACTGAGCTTCTTGTCTCCAGGTTGATAAGAGAAAGGGTTAGGGGGCAGAAAATATGATACCTATTCTTTTATTCTATTCACTGAGGCTGAGGAAGGATAAGTCTTTTGGGCGAGGGGGAGTCAATTAAAAAAATCTTCAAAGTGTTTAATTTTGCTACATATAAGTCTGTCTATACAGCTCTTAGAGAAGGTTCAATCACTAGCAAAACAAAACACGATGGATTCGTATGCATCCTCATCAAAACAAGCAGAAGTATATCAGGGATTACGCCACTTTTTCCCCATGCTATGCTCGATGTCAAGGGAAAGATGAGATTTCTTTCCCCTCAGAGAGTGACCACAGCCTTTCAACATTTTCAAAATCTCGTTACATGGTATTCTCATCCAGGATGACCGCCACTTCCTAATGCTCCTGAGAATTGGAAACGAAGCTGTCCCATCCCATTACTGCTCTTGGAGGAAATGAGGCCAGGTTAGTCACTATGAGCATGGTCTCACTAAGGACTGTTTAAGGATAGCTGAAGAGACAGTCAAGTGTAAAAGAGGAGACTGGGGATTATGGGGATTTATGGGTAGCATAGACAAAAATTGTAGCAGGAAGGAATGAGTGAAGGGATTATTGGTAGGGACTAGGGAGACATACTATAGTCAGATATCAGACTAGAGAGGAGAAACTAGTAAAATGATATAAACCCAAAGTTGTAAGAAAAATACATCATTATATTTCTAAAACTGTATCTTGCTGAGTTGTAGGATCTTGTAAAGCAAAACAAGCTGTATCTTGGGTGGCACTCCCAAACTGTCTAGGGAGACTGGCTGTGTTTGACAGATTTTGATTTTGTGGTAGTATTTATATTTTATGAAATAATAACATTAACCTTTTTTTTATGTTCATCTTTGATGTATCTGTCTTCACTGATTTTTCTAATAAATGAACAGACCAGGTGTGCATCAGATATTCTAGCACTACCCACTAGATATCAGAACATATTTTGCCCCTTTTTTCTTGTTGTTTTGTTTTGGTTTGTATTTTCTACCTCCTCTTACTTTCCATTAAGTATTTCCAGACTCACTGGAACTCCAAAGCTTTAGGCAATATCCTGAGCAGCTGCTATAAAAACAACTGATGGTGTTTCACAATGTTCACCATTCCTGTAGCACTTGTCCAACTACTAACCCAGTAAATACTTTTAATACTGCAACAGATTGGGATTTTTAGTTTTATTTTTTAGCAAGCAGGATACACGGATCATGAACTTGGAAAAGGAACATGAAATGGTTTTTATTTCCTTTAATGACGGCTATGTATAAATAGCCATGACTACAGAGGATCAAATAATTTATTGTGAATAATACCTGTTAATTCAGCTCATTTTTTAATTTTCATAGGTAGTTTATGAACAGATCCTCAAGTCTGTTACATATTCACAATTTCTAAGCATTTGTGGGTTTTTTTGGAAGAATGATTCTTGCATATTGTTGTTTCACAAATTATTCATTAGAGAAATTCTCTATTCGCGTAGTTCATTGAGTCACCTGTGGCTTCACACTAGGCAGCAGCCTGCCTCCCTGGCTTTATGCTTTCCATTCCAGGCTGCTCATTCCCCCTCCAAAGCCAGTGACACTGGCACAGCTACACAGTGAGCAAAATCAGGGAGCTGATCTGCCTGAAGAGACAGTGAAGTGTAAAAGAGGAGACTGGGGAAAAATTGTAGCAGGAAGGAAGCAGTGAAGGGAGGATTGGTAGAGACCATCTGGGGGAGGTAAAAAGAGGGAAGGCATTTCAGCCATGCAAATGTTCTGATCTAGCCTACCACATGGCTGCCCAAGAACCAATGCTGGCAAATACCAGGGGGAAGAAAAGGGGCCGGGGCACAATGGCCCAAGATGGGGCTGCCTGGACGGTTACTGCTACCAAAGAAACATGCCACTACCTAAGGTTTGTAGAGTTTGTTTTCTGCTTTCCAGTTGCTCACATGCTAGCTTTTAACACTTGAGAACAACTAGCTAATAGAAATTCACACGCATGTGCTTTCTTGGACAAACACTACGCCATGCTAAAATTTGAAAAATTGCTGATACTTCCAAATATTTTTTTCAGACAGGGATTAATCAGCTGTATGATGATAATAATGACAACTGTGAATTGAACTTCAAGACTGTTTATAAAAGTAGTTGTAAAAATACATATTGTTCTTGGCTTATCTTTATAACTTGCAAATTCATGTACAGATTCAACATTTTTTATAGAAATAGGTTTCTGAGACAGCTAAATGTTAGGAAGAAAGTTCTGCCGTGGCTATCACTGTTCTAGGTAGATACACAAGAACAAAAAGGACAAACTTAACTATTTCCATAACTTCATCTGCAACAGATAATAACATCTATTATAGGATGTTGAACAAATAAAGTGAAGAAAGGTATGATACTATTCCTTGAAAGAGAGTTCTATACTATTTTTGAGACAAAATACAACTGTATAGAAAGAGATTGTCCTTATAAAGATTAATTGTCCTGAGTATTCTCGGGAACCTATTTCTTTGCACAGCTGTGACTTAGAGGAAAGGGAATTAGGCACTGAATGAAAAAAAAAAAAACACCAAACTGTAGGAAGTGGATGTCTAAGTAAATTCAGAAACCTTTAAATATTTGGGAATGAGTGTTTGCTTTATAGAAATAGCAAAATAGGTATGGCCTGTGCAACTTTGCTTTGTTCCTCTCCAGCCTACAATATATGAATTCAGCTTCTAACTGTGCAACATTATGCAAGTGACTGGTGTAACGCATACAGACTATTTTAAGAATTATTTAATTTCTCAGTCAGCTTCATAATGGAAAGTCATTTTTTAAGACCTGACACTGTTTACAATATGTAAATTCACATTGCCTTTTGTCTTTTAACTGCTGAATGTTTCATTTAGCAACTTTTCCTTTAAAACCTAAGTTCCCTTGGTGAGTAAAGGTTATGAGGGATGCTTTCTGGTCCTCTGGACTACCCTTGAATGATTTAGGTCTGCTCTTTAGATGCCCCAGATCATTCCAGTGATTCTTCACATGCTCTGTGCCACCAACTGGAGGATTCTGCATAAACATAATGGAATGGAGATAATCTTTTTCCTTTGGCACACCAAGCATACACCCACACTGCATCACTCAGCACAGGGATACCGGTTATCTTGGTGTAAGCTAGTTAGCACTATGCAGCACCCTAACCGGCCAGTGTGCTGACCCAACTTGTTTAGAGAGGTAGCGTGAGTACTTCTGTATTGTGGTTCATACAGTGAAAACATAATCTGGGGCTCACAAAACAGTAGGTAGAAAGGCTAGAACAGACATGCTTTTGCCAGCTGGGAGCTCCTTAACAGAGGAATTCTCAAAGAATTTTGTTAAGGACCAGTTATTCAGCTACAGTTAGTTTTCTGTTACTTGTGTGGTGAATCAGTTTAGAGAATCAACTTCTGTTTATGCTATTTTTGTTTAGAAATTCTTAAAGTACATTTCTAAAATTCACAAGCACCTGTTTGCTAGCAAGATGGAAAATAGTCGGGGCCACCCAAAGCTGTTACACACGTTCTATAAAAGAAGTGAACCAATATAAATACCTAGTAGATTAGACACCAAAAGAGGATATTCAAGAATATGCAGCAAGGTTTGTACAACCAGTAGAACCTTTTTCTTGCACACTGCCAAAATAGATTGCAGTTGCAATGTAGCAGACCTCAAAAATCAAAATAAAGAGGGACTCTGCAACAAGGAAAAATACCAGTTTCAGTATATCCGTAGTCATATTGCAAGAGGGAATCCTGTGAACTGTAGGAGCAGAGATTAGAAAAGAAATAGAATGAGCAAGGGTTCCCATTACAAATCACATCTCCCTCTTTGCTCTGGACTCAAGTAAGGAGCACTTCTATTTACTGTATAGCTTGTGTAACATATGGCCACAAGGTGTTCTGCAGAACCCAATATGAAATCAGGACGGAGTTAATTTCTAGCATCTTGCTGGGATACCTTAGGAGTCTTCCCTCCTTCTGTCAAATGTCCTGCTGTGACTGTCACTCAGGCAACCCTGAAGGGCAGTCAAGGCATGGCACAGCCTATTTTCGACATGCTGTCAAATATTCATTTAGATGGGCCAAGATCAACATTCTGCTAAATCTCAGAAAAGTCTTAGGAGCTGAAGTGGCAGTGGAGGCTGCACAAGTGCAGATGTGCCTTAGGGCATGCCTAGGTAGTCAGGTGCAGACAGCTGCATCCCAGCTGTGCTTGCGTGTGGAGCCACACAGCTGGAAATAAGCCAACAGCAGTTTGGAAGCTGCATAACCACACTAGCATAAGACTGAAGCAGAGATGGCATGAGCATGGCAGACCTGCCCATGGGCATGTGGCTAATCCAGCTGGCTGAATATGCTCATATGCTTGAAAACAGCCAAATGGCTAAGTGCCTCACTGAATCAGGGCTAAAATTTGGGCTCTTTTATTTAAAAAAAAAAAACCAACTTTTTAGGACATTTGCTTTAGGGAACCAATGGCACCCAGACACGAAGTAATAAGCACCTATGACAGGAATAATTAAAATGTTATGAAAAACCCAGAACGAAGGAGGAAAAAAAGCCAAAATGATTATAATCTTAGGGAAATACACATTTACCAAGTAAATATTAGGGTTTTCTGAAAGTCTCAAATAATTAACACAAATCTAAACCCTCTGGTGTTCATTCTCAGGAGAGACATTTGAGACAGATACACCCAAGAGAATGCAACTGATGAAAAGGAAAATATTCCAATCTCCTGGCTAAACAATGTGCTTTGTGTAGATTTTTATTAATTATTTTAAACAGGAACTTAAAATAAATTGATAATTGTTGTATGATGCTCAGATACCAAGGTGGTAAGAATGTTTTAAACATCATACCAAACCCCAGAAAATTCAAAGTTAATGTTGATGGTCCACACTTAACATACCTATTATCCTTGTTACTATTAATAGCAATATCTAACACCTACACTGCAGCTGTGGAAATATTTTCAGAAGTAACATCATGAACCTGAACTCAAAGGGAATGTTCATATAGGCTAGATAATTTTATGGCTTTAAAGATGAAGGGCTATATACCGCTGTGCTTTTTTTCTAAAGATTCCAAAGAATTAAAATCAAGGCTTTCTGGTTTTTTTTTAACCTCTTTTACCCTCTTCCTTCTTGTTTTAATATTTTCTAACAAGAATTGAACTCATCTTTCACAGCATTACAACACTTATGCATGATCTTGAGTCACAAAACTACTATGAACTCCAGCCACCTCCAAAGTAAAGAGTGACAAGACTGGACTACAGTTCAGACTAGAAAGTGAAGCGTATCTTATTTCGTGGAAGTTACATGTGAATGCTACAACATTATCACGTTTTTATCCAGCAGCTTGAATTAACATAGCGTCAGGATTAACTACAATAAACCTTCTCTTGCAGACTTTTCTCATGTACTTGCTCCACTATACGTACAACAAACTAAAACTTACATTCTTAATTGCATAGCAGCTGTATTAAACCAGACTATAGCTTAAAAGCAACCATACTCGATGATCTTAAAGGTCTTTTCCAACCTAAATGATTCTATGGTTCTATGATAAACTTGGATCCAACTGGAGCAGTTTTCCCTTCTGAAAAGGCTATGGTAGAAAACTTTTCACTTACATGCTCAATCGCCAGGCACAGGTGACCGGGCTGACAGGCCTGCCTGGGGCCATTGCTGAGTGCCTGCCTTAGCTGTTCAGTTTACCCTCAACCCACAGCTGCTTTCTGCAGCCCCTCCTTCTTAAGTTATGGCAAACACAGATCAGATGCAGCCTAGAAGCTGGATTTCAGATCTTCAATGCAATTTAAAAGTACTTTTACAACTTAACCATTTGCTACACTACACTAGTTAACATCTCACTGGCCGCCTTGAAATTTGCTCACCCAACTCCTGGGCAGCCTTTCTGCCAGGCTGTAGGAGAGCTGGCAGAGCCACGAAGCCTTGGCTCCATCTCCTTCGGTGCTACTACATAGCAGACTGCCCTGGAGAAAGCATTTTGGAGCACAGGAGCCCCACATTTCCAGAGGCCACCTCAGAAGTCCGCTCTCTAACTACAAAAAATATGCAGATGATATATATCATTATATTTAAGAAAATTTACAGCTACTTATTTATTTCTTGAAAATCAGAACACAACTGCATTTTGAAATAAGAAGATCTTCCATGAAATAAAACATCCACCCAAATTTAACTTCAAATGCAAAAGCTGCTCCCACAGAAGTCAGTAGGGAATTTTGTCACTGGTTTCTTTAACAATAAGATCAGACTGCCTGCCTGGATCTCCCAAGTCCCAGAACTCTACTTTATGTCATTATTATTATTTGTCAGAAGCCTGAGAAGTGTGCTAGGCACCTCCCCGTATAGATAAAAGGACATAATCTAGAAAAAATATGGAAGGCTTATCCTGTTTCCACACTGCCTTTTAGACAGTTTAGGAACTAAGCAGGTGTCTCATATCAAACTCGTGTGAAGTCAAACAAAATATCAAACCCTATCCTAGTTCTTACATTTATATTTTGATGCAAACCTTTAGGCAGTTCTATTTCTAAGTATATTCTCTTGCAGTAGGAGAACAAGTTTTTGCTTATATATTTACACATGCAAATAAGATGTTGCAGGCTGTGATAGGTTACTTCTATTTTTTAGGGACTTTTCTTGAAATGTTTGCCAGGAGGTTATAGGTACACCATGTGATGTGGCAGTTACTAATGTACTGTAACTGTATTCTCCCGGTGAATGGCAGAGTAAACAGGTATATAAAACATGCATAAATGTTGGTGCACCTGTTAGTACTTCCCAAATGCTACAACAAAATTCAATCTTTTCTTCTAAAATTTTCTAACATAATTTTCAGTCTGCCATGAATATGTGTATAAACTATGTATATAAACAATTTAATACATTACATGTACAGCAGCTAAATAGTCTGTGCGACGTACTGATGCGTCCTGAAAAAAACCTGTTTTGTATCTGAAAAATACTGAATGCAAGCTTTAAAATTGCAGAAGTATTTTAAAAAGAGACACAATAAACTACTACACAAATAGTAACCATGTATAAAAGTACTTTTAGCACAAAAGCTTAACATGTTGTCAGAACATTAAACTTCCCAATATCCATGTGAGATAAATATCTTCTTCACATTAGAAATTAGTAAAGAAACATTTTGTTCCTCTTGAGAAACCATTGTAGAACCTTATGATGAAGTCCTGGCCTCAGCTGTGGAGTGCAAGCTATCTGCCACTACTTCAAGTATAAAGATTGTTTTTCGGTACTCCTGGAAAAGCCAGAGAACACCCTCATCAAGTGCCAACCCTGCATCAGGCCTACTCGACCTCTCTTCCAAATGTGAAAAAAATGATATGTTGAATGACAGACTGTACAAAACCGACAATTTTGGAATGTTACAAAGGCTGACTAATGTTCTTAAATTACACTGCTCGCAGATTACTATTCATCTCATCTATAAGGTTTTCACCATGATGACGATTTATTCTGATAACAACTGATCCTTGCTAAAAATGTCCTAAGTTTGGGAGATGCGAGTCATTATCATTATGTTTACCTGCTTTAATAGTTCAAGTTCTTTTAAATCCATTTTTACTTTGTTTCTTTCTATATTTCACTCCATGCTATGCTGGGAATTGGTTCAAGTATAAGCTTAACAAAAAACCAATTCTGATTGGCTATGCAAAAATATCTAAAGATAAAATGCAAAACTTTTCAGTGATCATTACACCCCACCCCACCCCCCATTTCTCTTTCTTTTAAATATTGCTAGTCTAAGGCATGGTCCCTGCCAAGCAAAGCAAGGAAAAAAGTTCAGAAAATGCATAGTTTTCAATCTTTGAAATGCATTTGCATACAAAGTGTATCTTTAAGGGGAAATAACTGGACAGTGTCAGTGGCTGCTACAGTAGAAACTTTATCGCGCTTTTTCTGCACATCTAAAAACATTGACAAACATTTTAAAATTTAACACTATTTAATGTTTATGAAATAAAGGCAAAAGTTTAAAATGCCTGGGATATTTGGTTCCCTTGTTTTGTGATACTGCATAAATTTTCCCTTCATTTAGTGATTTTTCACCTGAGAAAAAAGAAAATATATCATCTGAACTCTGACTCCTGCAAGATACTGCTTCCTTACTTCACGCTGCAAGTAGTGGAAAATAAGGTATATATTTCCCAGAAGAACTTAGTATCATTGTTTGTTAAGTATCTATTTCTGGAACCACAAACACTACTTCAGTTTTCCTTCTCCAGCAAAAACAGTGATTTTGTGACCAGCAAGATTGTATTGAGAACTCCAAAACACTGATATGAGGCTTTGTATCTCATATTTAAAAGGAAAAAAACCCCAACAGCTAAACCTTTAATTTCTGTACAAAGAGTTGTTGTCCTCAGGAAGATATAACATCATTTACAGCTAACACTGATTATACACTCTCAGATAGATGGTGTAAGATTAAAAAAAGCAGATTTTCTTTTCTAAGTTTCAAATAGCATACTTGATTATTAATATTATCATTCCTCTTATCTAAGATAATGAAACCAGATTTATATCCTTTTCGTTATATTTCACTTTATGATAAATACATCAGAAACCAACATATTTATGTATGAAGACAACATCTTGTCTTCACTTTTGCTTTGTAAACACTGCTAAGGAATGACTATTTCTTTATTCTTACCTATCATTTTGAACAAATGGGTTGGATGATATTTATATTAATACTATGAATTACATTCTCTTGTAGTATTAGAAATAAAGATTTTTTTAATCTACATTTGACCTGCCACTTCCCTTTAAAATTATGATATGAAACAATGTAGGAGCTAGGATTAATGGGAATATTCAGTTTCTGTTAAAAAACAAAAAATAATGTACAGGCTTATCTAAAATAAATATTAATTAAAATGCAGCCATTCTAAGTTGTTCTAAGCAATATATTTGCAAAAGCATTAATTCTCTTCTAAGTTACACTTGAACTTTTTTTTTTTTTTAACTTGAGGAAAAAACAATTTGCCAAATAGTGCTTCTCCGATTTTAGGTCAGTATTCTTATTACTACAAAGGCAGATCAATAAACTTTATGGGCCAAATTTGGACTAACAAAAACAGGTACAACTGCTAAGTTAAATGAATTATCCCTGCTTACACCAATGATAAACTTGGCTTTTTATGGTGTATTAAAAAAGAGAAAGAGAAAATGCTAACAAACGTTTAACTTGGTCATGCTTCATATATACTTTATCTTAAAACACCTACTTTTGGTTTTTAATTGTAGTGGTGTTCTGTAAAGAAATACGACCTTATAGGGCATTTTCAGGAATAGAACAGTCTATATATTAAAAGGCAGCAAATGATTCATAACTGCTTAGTGGTCAGGCCTGTGGGGCCATGCTTCCCATGTGAAATTTTTTTCTGCATTGCAAACTCTTACATTAAATTGTGATAAATGAAGAGCGGAGGCTATTCATACAAATCAATGACTTTAGTGTATGTGTCATTAGCCTGAGAGATGCAGGCAGCGGTCACTACTATAAATCATGTGATGATCTGCTGTCTGCGACTCGATGCAAGCAAGCAGATGCATTAGGAAGGTTAAAGAATGAAATTAATCTGTGCATTTCCCTTTCTTTTTTTTTTTCCTTTAGTCACCTGGTCATACGGAAAGAATTAAAATCACATGATCCAAAGTTAAACCAGCTACAGAACAGTAAATTGGCTAAGTTAGATGTCACCTTTCAACTTAAAGTTAATTAAATATTAATGGCATTAATTTATTCATCATCACATGAAAAGTAAAATATATAGAATAGGTAAAATCCACCAGTGCTCTTCACACAGGAGTTGATATTATTAATTGCTTTTAATGCAGACTGTGGCACGAGACCACATGTACGAGATCAAGCACACTGCAAAATGTGCTCTGATACTTTTAAGTGCAGCATATTTCTTTCTTCGCATTTTATAAATCCAGTGTTTAGTAACCCATGGCCATGCTCTTCATCCCGGTACCTTGGAGTGGGTTATGAATATGAGTCAGGTTGAATGTATTACTGATGATAGAATACATTTCCAGATATCTGTGACTGGGAGTGTTAATGGTGACAGTGTGCAGAAGGGGTCAGGGACAGTAAAAAGAGATATGGACAATATAATTTTAAAACAGGAATTAATTAATTTGGGAAGGCCATATTTGATATAAATGTTAGGCCAAAGCCTTCAGTCTTTACTCAATACTTACTCAGGCAAAACTCCCACTGACTTCAGTGACAGATTTCCCGCGATGAGGACTTAAATATGCCCCAAGAGTCAGATCGTCCCTTACTTTTACAGAAGAAAAAATTAGGAAGATCATGCAAGAATCCTACCCCCTACTGCATCCGTGTAGCTCCTGCAGGAGATCATACACGTCGTCTCCCCCCTGCTCCACCACTTCCCCTTTGCAGTCTAACATTACTAAGCAAGGAACAAGCCAATATGTTACAGAGCAGGAGGCACGGAGCAGGAGTCATGCCCAGGAATAGCAACACTCAACATGCTTATGCATAGGCCTGCAGTGCTCCCAAAGTCAAGCAATACATTGGTAAGGACTCCAGGATTTGGCCTCTTGTAACTAGTACAGACTGTAATAAGGAATCTTGAAAAGGGTTTTAAAGACTCTGCTTTGAGCTAGCAGTTGACTATGGGCACAATCAAGTATGAAAGCAAATTAATGACAGAAGTGGCTGCATTTCAAAGGTGCTTGAAGCAGTCCATGTGCATAAAATAGTGCAGAACACCTTTACGCTTATGAAGGGCACTATAAATCAATAAAGTATAAGTTAGCTTGGACAGTGATAAGATAAGTATTGCATGTGCTTAATTCACTTAGTTATCCTTCCGAAAAAGATAATACACTCAATGTAGACATATTTCAATTGAATTGATAGTAGATCAGGACTGAGCAAGCCTAGAGACTGAATTACTTTTATCCATCCCATCAAGTATAAGGATGAAGTTGCAAGCAAAATCAATGTCAGAAAGGTCTTACTGTCTCTTACAATAGCATACCTACTATCACTTGTAATGAAATATACTAAAATTAATAATAACTATTAAAAATAAACATCTGTTATGGTGCAAACTTTTAGCAGGTTAAGAACTAATGACATTAATTTAGATTTCTAAATTCCTCAAAGACAGAAAAAAGCACAAAATCTGCCTCATATAATTGCTCAGAGACCACAAAAATTATTATTAACTAGAGCTGCCTAATAAAGGTGGGGAAGAATTGCAGTCAGTAGATTCAAAATTACTGTGAGCTGATTCTCCCAGTAAAGACAGTCTCTTGTGTATTGTTCCACTGTCACTTAATTACATCATTGACTTTATATGTATTTATTTATATTTGGTAGCATTAAGTTTAGGGCACACATATCACACATATTTTAAGTTAATTTTCCCCACCATCAGTTGGTTCTCCAACTGATCCCACCTAGTCATCAGGACTTTGTTACTTTATGTCTACAGCAGCGATTGAAGTGTAGTGCAAATACCACACAGAGATTTTGGGTTGCTGGTAGAAGCTGAGCTGTAACAATACAGAGTTTAGAAT
Organism: Aptenodytes forsteri; assembly: GCF_000699145.1. Taxonomy (NCBI): domain Eukaryota; kingdom Metazoa; phylum Chordata; class Aves; order Sphenisciformes; family Spheniscidae; genus Aptenodytes; species Aptenodytes forsteri. The sequence goes on from NW_008795436.1 coordinate 1,090,182, forward strand.
GCTCAAATTATCCCAGACCTAGCTTACAGTTTATCTACATTGCTCTGCAGCCTGCAACGTAGGCAAACCTCTCCAAAGAAAGCATGATCAGACCCAGCTTAGGTAGTGAAGTGGAGTAAGGAGAAAAAGGAAGCAGCGATGTCAGACACATTGATGTAGAAACTTCCAGTCTCCAACTACACAACTGGTTTGCTGTAACATGGCATAGGTAGCTTTCAGCACGGATTATGCAAAAACAGAAACAAGCACTTAATTTTAAGGACAGGACCAAACACATCTGACCAAGTGCTTTACTTAAAGTTAAGCATATAATTAAACTAAAAATCTCTGTTGGCCAAGCAAAGGCCTTCATATCCAGCAGCAGGGGCAAGCAGCTGTTCTAGGCTGCACCCTTGCTAAGGACCCGTCCAGCTCCTACCAAAATCAAAGACAAGATTCTTTGCAGCACTTTATTAGATATATTTCTTTCTTTCCCAATGTAAAATCAGTGATTTTAGGAATTCACATCATATTTGCTGCTTAATTTCCTGGGAAGTTATATTTCTGCCATTGCTCCAGATTCCTGTCTCTTTTCTACCCATTCATGAAGCAAGAGAGAGCTGTATTGTAAACCCAGATGAAGGGATCTATAATGCAAAAATAAGAGATGGCTGCCCATTTTAAAATTCAAGTGGATTTCTCAAAAATTTTACTATAATTGTCTTTTAGGAAGCAGAGGGACTGAGAAAAGTTCTGAAAAACTTTGGTAGCAACCTGTAAAAGTCCCTCTCCATGACCATCTGAATATGAAATAAAAAATGAAAAATATTGTGTGGATAAAATTGCTCCTTCCTTTTGGAGCAAATCCATGCTTCCTTTTTAGTGACTAATTCCTGATTTTTATATCACACATCACTTTTGAGTAAATGCCAAAAAAGAGGCAAAAGCTCTTTACAGTCAGTTGATAAGTTAGTAAGTTTGCAGACAACACTAAGTTGGGCAGGAGTGTTGATCTGCTCGAGGGTAGGAAGGCTCTGCAGAGGGACCTGGACAGGCTGGATCGATGGGCTGAGGCCAATTGTATGAGGTTCAACAAGGCTGAGTGCTGGGTCCCGCACTTGGGTCACAACAACCCCATGCAGCGCTACAGGCTTGGGGAAGAGTGGCTGGAAAGCTGCCTGGCGGAAAAGGACCTGGGGGTGTTGGTCGACAGCCGGCTGAACATGAGCCGGCACTGTGCCCAGGTGGCCAAGAAGGCCAACGGCATCCTGGCCTGTATCAGAAATAGTGTGGCCAGCAGGACTAGGGAAGTGATCGTGCCCCTGTACTCAGCACTGGTGAGGCCGCACCTCGAATACTGTGTTCAGTTTTGGGCCCCTCACTACAAGAAGGACGTTGAGGTGCTGGAGCGTGTCCAGAGAAGGGCAACGAAGCTGGTGAAGGGTCTGGAGAACAAGTCTTCTGAGGAGCGGCTGAGGGAACTGGGGTTGTTTAGCCTGGAGAAAAGGAGGCTGAGGGGAGACCTCATTGCTCTCTACAACTACCTGAAAGGAGGTTGTAGCGAGGTGGGGATCAGTCTCTTCTCCCAAGTAACAAGTGACAGGACAAGAGGAAATGGCCTCAAGTTGCACCAGGGGAGGTTTAGATTGGATATTGGGAAAAATTTCTTCACTGGAAGGGTTGTCAAGCATTGGAACAGGCTGCCCAGGGAAGTGGTTGAGTCACCATCCCCGGAGGTATTTAAAAGACGTGTAGACATGGTGTTTAGGGACATGATTTAGTGGTGGACTTGGCAGTGCTAGGTTAATGGTTGGACTTCATGATCTTAAAGGTCTTTTCCAACCTAAATGATTCTATGATAATTTTATACTGTAGGTTTAAATTGTGGGTTGACAGGAAACCTGGTTTTAATTTTTAAGTGTTACATTAAGAAAATAAAATATTTCTTAAAAAAATCAGCTACTTTACTGGAATGCTTGATCCCACACCCAGTTTATTTGCCTGTTTCAGGGACAGCTGGGGAATGTACTTCGCGTTATATGGCTGAGTCAGCTCCTTTTGAAACCATATGGTAGCAATAGCATGAATCACCTGCTACCTCGGTATTTCCTCAACACAACTATTTCTTTCCAGGTCCTCCCTCGCACTGGACTCCATCGTGCTAGATACTGATTGCTCACATTTCCAATTAGCTTCAAAGTGAAGGCATACAGTAGCTTAAAGAATTAGCTCAGCTCCCTATATATGTGGCCAAGATGTTCTTGTTCATACAGCCTCACTTGGTCCTCTCATGAGAATAAGGACTGCTTATGTAAGGGTAGGTGCCAGAGCCAACCTCTTAAATAGCAATTATGTTTCCTTTAAGTTACAAGGAACTGTCTTAGGGTCAAAAGAACTAGCAAACTTGTTGATATCCCTTTACTGGTTGCGTCTAAAGCGTGCTGATGAATGGGTGTTGACATTGCTAAACAAAGGTATTACTAGCAGATTACATCCAGGAACCTGGATGACTGCAGAAGGAGGGCAACGTAGACCCTTGGGCTTGCTGTATCTCCAATTACTACACAAAAGACTAAAACACAGGGTCATGGATAAAAGTGAATAAATGTTTCTAAATTCTTATCTTAAACATACTTAAGCTTAAAGCTATTTAATTGAGGATTTAAAAGCATGTATGCTTTATGGAGCTTTGGCTACCTGCTTCATTCTCTTGCTCTTATTTTTGCTTTTATCCTTTTAGTCTTGAAGAAGCCTAATTAGAAGCTTGAACAGGGCTCTCTCTCCCTGCCCTTAAATCAGTAATTGGCTTCAGTGCAGAGACTGTCAGGAAATTAACACATCACAACATGACAGCTGTTAATTTTTTCTCCTTATTTGTCATATGAATCACTGCTGATTTGCCAGAGTGCATAACAAATTAGTGGTCTGTAATCAGCGGCCTCTCTCCTGTGTGCAGCACCTACTTGTTTTTCCCCTTTTCTCCTGAAGTCCATTACTTCACTGCTTCAGCAGGAATGACTGTTGCTAGGTGTGTCATTGTCAATAAATCAGAATAAGCAAATGCTAAAAGCGCAAGAAGCTCTTTAAACTTTGATGAAGGCTTTTAGTTACATTTTTAAACTTACACTTGGAACTGGATTTTTTTTTTTTTTTAAATTGTCACTCCCTGGCATAATATACTGTCAAGTCTTCTGGTATCATCTTAAGCTCTGCATTCTTCACAATGTAGAGTTGCAAATGTGATTTGCAAAAATTAAAATATTTTTGTGAAGACAATTCTTAAAACTGTAAGGCCTGCTGTGGACCCCATGCCAATAAATAACAATTAGACACAATGCACAGTGAGATTTCCCTGTTGTCTTGAGTTATATTTACTGTATTTTTGTATGATAAACTCTATTTAATATGAGTTGGTGTGCTTCACCATACACTATATATATAAAAAAGAGCCTTGAATCAAAATACAAAACCACAAAATTTGGAAAAAGTGGATTAAATGCTGTCCCTCTAGACAGTGGTGCAATATAATCTGAGCTTTTTTAGCCACCTTTTTTCTGGTTTGTATGTTTTACAAATGATGATGTGTATGATGAGGGCCATGAGAACAATATGCAGTAGTATGCAAAAGCTAGAACACTTCTTCCTGAATCTCTGAGCTATGCTGAGAACTGTTGTTCAAATGACAGTTTAAGAGGTCTGCTATTGGCTGCTGTTCTCATAAAATCAGAAACACTTTGGAAATATGAACTGGAAAAATTGAACCCTAAATTATCTGTAACTAAACTGAATGGACCCATTATGTATTCAGTATCTTGTGTCTCAGACAAAGTAAAGTAAAACCAGGAATATGATATATTTCTTTAGCAAAGGGCCTAGTATGGACCCTGTCCTATGTTTCCCAATTTGTATTGAAACATGCTTAAAGTGCAAGTTCCCTGTAATTTTTTAAGTGTTCATAAAATAGTTTATTTCCTTATATCTAACCTGAATAAACTACTTAAAAGCAAGAACCATGGAAAATGTAGAAACCTATACTCCGAAGTAAAACGCTGCACAATACTTTGTATACATCACACATTTCTCAAGACTCAAACACTCCACCTTTTCCTCCAGAAAGACATGAAAAGGAAAAAGTATTCTATGCTTCAAATGGTACCTGAACGCTGGACATTTCTGAAGAACCGCTGCTTCATGTAACCATGCAACTCCGCTACAAGCAAGGTCGTCTTCACACCAGGAGGCAGGGAGGGGGATCCCAACTCTCTGAGGTCAGTCTTGTAAGGCGCTGGCCCTGATCCAACAAAGCACTTACACACCTGCTTTGCTTTTAAGGTAAGTATGTATTTAAGTGTCTGAGAGACAAAGTGCTCGGTGCCTTTCAGTGCTGTATGCATATGTTTATGAGTAAGATTTATTTCATGATTCGCAGACATCACACAATGAACTAGTACCCTAACTCCATGGGTACTATTAAAATTTTCAGTAAGACTACTTGACAATTATAATTTCAACATTTCAATTTCTCTTCAGAAGAATTTTCCCTACAGTTAATTGGTGTTTTCTCTTTACATGTTCATACAAACATGAAATGGTTATTTTCATGATAATATCTAATAATTTTAAAAATCTAAGGAATTGGATTATTTTTCAGTATTACATGTATTTTCTGCTATAATTTATGTTTTAAAAAACAATGAAGGTTTAACTACTCGTAGGAGTTTAAAATAAAGCCTTGATATTTACATTCTTAAATGTAATTTGAGTTTTAAAAAAATATTTTTCCTTCAATAAGAAAAAGCAACTTATTTCAGAAATTTTGTTTTGTTGTTCAGTCTTAGTAAGGATCTTTTTTGAGTAAAATATAAACTTTCCATTTGCTCCATTATGCCTTGGTTTAAAAACACAACCTTAATTTTTTATTTACACTACAGAATCAGTTACCCTGAAAAGACCTGAAATTAGCGATTATAAAGTGTATGTAGTATAGGGCACCTCTTCCAGCCTTTTTGAACTGCTACAACAAAGTGAATCTCAATACTGACTAAAAGGAGTTCCTTAACCTACTGTAGTACCAACACACAGAGGGACTATATTAGGCATCTAGAAGTCTTTAATAGGGCTTCTGTAGCAGACAGCCTTTGTGCAGAAAGGTCACGAGTGAACACTGTTTACTGAGTCTATAAATTACTATTTTTTCAGCCTCGCCAGATTCTGCATGTCAAAAGCAGTACTAAGAAAATTATGATGAACAAATATGTGTTTCAAAATTCAGACTTAAAAAATCGTTTTCGGTAACAAATTGAGTAAAAGCCAGAAAAATCAACTGAGAACAAAACCATAACAAAATCAAAGTCACATAGAAACACTGAACACTAAATTACCTACAGGTTTTCAAACTCCCTGTCATGAGGAAAATAATTGTACAACACCCAACACATGTGAGGTCACTGTGTAGTTGTGCAGCATGTGTAGATTCATTTGCTCATCTTACTGCTTTATCAGCACTTCTGGATGTACCATCTTCAAAATGTGCCATCACTAACTAAAATTCAGAGCAGAGAAAATACCAGTTGGGCCTGGTCAGAAAAGGAAAGAGTTGGCAGGTTACAGACAATGCGGCAGCTATGCTTTGCTATGTCTTTCTGGTGTTGGACTCTATGTTTTAGGGTGAAACCCTAAGATTTCCATTAAGTCACTTGTGCAACTGAGGCTTGCTTAGGTGGTGAAGACTTGAAGGGACAGTGTTTGTTTGTGGTTCATACAGGCTGGCCACTGTGTTGTTGTTTAATAAATAATAAGTAGGAGAAATTAAAGCAAGTATAGTAGACTTTGTATTCATTATTAAACTGACTTCCTGCTCCCAAGAAGATTTCAAGAGCCTGTTATTAGTGGTCTCAAAATTAAAAACAATGGATTTGGCAGTGACTATAAATATACAGTAAACCAGCATGTATATTTAAATAATGGAAAGAGGTGTTCTTGAGGGCAATTGAAAATAATAGGAAATTTTAAAGGGAATTACTGGGAAGCTTCCAGCTGCCACTTGTTTCCAGTTCATGAATCTAGAGAGAGATTCCTTCAAAAGTTCTGAAAATTTGCAGAAGTTAAAAAAAATAAAAAAATTCAGCAAAATATGCACATGCAGAACCCTTAAAAGTAGGAATCTTTCCCTATGGGATGTAGAAAGGAAATAGACAGGAATTATTTCCTATTAATACTCCAAAATTCTGAGAATCACACCAAAACACTGAAAAGAATCATTATGCTGATTTACTAAGACATATAAACTTATATTCTAGCTCCCTAGGCACCCAACTTGAGGCCTTAAAGAAGCCTTAAGGAATACATGTAATGAGCTTTACCCTCCCTAGCCTTCATTTGTTCTCCTTCCCCACTCACACTTTCTAAAAATTTCACAATAAATATTTTTGATAACTTCTATGAAATAATATTTTAATGCTCATTTTCAGGTAATATTTTTTAAAAGATGAGTGGGAAGGACTTGGGCAATGATTTTTGGAATCTTATTACACAGAAAAAGGAAGAGTCTTTCCAAACTGAGGAGCTGGGTTTATTCAAATGCCATCTTATCAAGACTTGCTGTGCTAATGCCTGAAAGCTTAACAGTGTTTCACCCTCCTTGAAAAAGTGAGGGTCATTGGTAAAAGAGATAAAAAGAAGGACTTATTTCCCTGTTTAATATTGCTCTTTAACAATATTCACCTTTTTTTATTAAAGTTCTTTGATGGCCATGAGAAATACACCTGTAAAGATAACTATCCGCTGCCTAATATCAATGACAACATCAGTCTAATCTTATCTAGTGACTACTGGCAATTAGTACTAGAAAAGAAGAACAAATTAGAAGCTGTTTTGTATATCAGATCATCACAGCATTTCAAAGCACCTTTTCTGTTTAACAAACATTTCTCCATTCTTTTATGGTATGCTGGAATATCTTTAATTACAATGCCATTAATTTGTAAAAGTCATATTGTCCATCTGGGGTCCTCCAACTGTGGAAGAGTATTTGCAAAATGGGAGAACAGTATTAACACCTGTCAGAATGTAAAAGGCTGGCTGAGCCTTCAATTAAAGCACTGCCAAACATTTCTTTCTTTCTGTCACAGGTTTTTTTAAGGTATAATGTAGAATCTCTGCTCTGAGGGAAAATTAAACGAGAAAACAAGGGCAAAGCCCATTGAAGTAAGTAAAACAGTAGTGGGAAGACTGCAAAAAGGTGGTGTAAAAGTTAAATCAGTGGAAGGTGGAAGCAGTTTCTAGTGGTGTCATACCATGATAGTAGCTTGCTGACATCAGCTCAGTTCCTCACATATGTTTCATATCTTTTCAGAGAGTCAATACAGTACCACTTCTCACCATTATCACAAACCAAATGCCTGACAAGGGCCATATCATCAAGTTCCAGTGCAGTACAGTCAGTCATTCTATGACAGAGTAGGGCAGGTTTAAATCCTGCTGATGTCGTGCTTGATTAATCACCAAACTGAACTGTAGCAATTAGAAGGGAACAGTACATGGTCTGGGTGATGGTACAAAGGATGGACTGGGAGATAGCTGGCCATCTAGGAAGATATACAGCCCCTGGCAGGGACTGCTAGCATGGAGCATGAAGCAGGTGAATAAAAGAATGTCAGAACTAAGTACTCTAGGTCCTGAGAACTGGCACTGTGCTTCATGCTTAGCTTGTCTAATTAGTGAGAATTAAGAGTCTAGGGAAAAGTAAACTACATCAGAAAAAGGAAATTAGTATTAGCGAAAAGAGATGGTGTAAATTCCACCACATACTGGCGTTTAAAGAAATCTTGGAAGATCTTTGTTTTAGGACAGAGCAGAGTTTTGAGATACAACAGTATTGATATTCCTAAAAATCCTTTCTATGAGGTGTTCCTGGAGAGGATTTGTATTAGAAGATACTCAAAAGAGCCTATGCAGCTCCAAAATTGATGTCTAGATTAATTTCTAGAAGACCACAAGTTGTGTTTGTATACCTCTAGACCAGAAATTTCCTGGAAATATATTAGCATGTATTTCATAAGACATGAAGCTGAAAGTGATATCCAGTAAGTACCAACATCTATTCTATTCAAGAAACTGAGCAACAAAAGGGCAAAAAAGAAAAGGAGGTACTGTGCAAGTTATTAAGCATCTTTATAAACCAAAACAGTCCAATTTACTTTGGGGAAAATGGTGATTGCTGCATTATTCAGAGAAAATTGCTTAGCTCTTTTCTGCATTACCGAATCTCTATATTTCATGTTGTATATAGAAGAAAAAAGAAAATTGTGCAAGTCCTAAAATCTGGAATCCAAAGCTAAAGAATTTACTTTAAGTCACAGAATGTTTAGCTATTAGATGACCTATAAACATTTTTGTTTCATGAGTGAATGTTTAATCTAGCACAATACTGTTCCAAAGGAAACCGTTAATAGTAACATTTTGTAGCAGTTGTGTGCATGTCCCCACTGGACCTCTAAATGAAGTCTGCATAAGGAGTGTAAAGGTAGTAACCCTGCAGCTACAGCTATAATTATCAGGATTTAATGGTGTTTATGAATGACTTGCTATGAGTCAAAGGATAATAATACGTCTTATTAAAAATTTATTCCAAGTTATTTTTATAAAACTTTACTCATTTACATGTCACCAATGATTGTTCTTTTAAATGAAACAATAGAACAATAAGGAACATTTATTCTTCCAAGAGAAATCTTAGCACAGGGTCATTATATAATGACTCAGTAAAAACAAATAAACAAACAAAGTGTAATCTTTGTAATATAGCAATTAAAAAATGTAAGCCTAAAAGTGAATGCGTTGAGTAAAAAAACCCTAAAAAATTAGCCTCTAAAAAAATACCTTTAGTGCCATATAAAAATAATGCTAAACTCCAGTTTGGTGAACACTTCCATCCATATTTAGATGCTGTCTGATTCACTAAGATAAATGACCATAGATCTTTTTAGCAGCTAATGGCTAAACATGATCCAAATGGAACTACAGCCAGATGGCACATGCGATTAGTGGAACATGGCTATCAGATCAACCACAAACCTGAATAAGCTAATGTAGTTCAAGATGCATTAACTAATAATTCCCAGGAAGTAAACATTTCAAATGAAAGAAACACAAGGAATCTTTTTTTCTTAACAAATTTAATAGCAATAGTTAATCGTTATCCTGTTGCAATAGACCCATAACGAAAAGGAACTTCATCAATTCTGTCATAGAAAAGGGAGGTGGAGAATCAAAATTCCCTTCCAAACTTTTTTTCAGTTACTGTTGATGGTTTAGATCCAACAGAGCCACTTTAGTCTGATATTTCTGTACTTGTTTCTCTCCAAATTTTAGTCTCGAGCAGAATATTTAAAACATTACCTAAGCTTTAACAATCATAATTAATTAAAGATTTTTTCTTCTAGAACAAGTCTACATGTTGTATTATTTTAGCATACGGATAAGAGAGACAATGCTATTTAAAGTCAGGACAAGATAACAAATATCAGGACTCCTAGATTCTGCACATATCTACCATCGATTTAATATCCATTTCTAAGGAATTTAAAACTCATAGGAAAATGAAATATATTGATTATTCAAAAATATTCACAAATGTCTTTAAGTTGTCTTCTATTTATGGTCAGCTTCCTAAAAAGCTGTTAACAAAACTCTGAGCCTTATGCAGTATGGTTAGTCAAGAGGTCTGGTGTGTTTTCCTCTAATTGTACACCTCTGCCCACCAGTTCAATTCACCACATCAGTGATTTTGCCTAGCTTAGTATTTTGGATTTCATATTGGAGCAAATAGGTTTAGGAATCAGCATTGCCTTAACAGGGAACGGTGAGGACACACCAGAAGATGATTAAAGGATACAAGCTTGAGAAGTGGGCCCATGTGAACCTCATGAGGTTCAACAAGGCCAAGTGCAAGGTCCTTCACCTGGGTCAGGGAAACCCCAAATATCAATACAGGCTGGGGGATGAAGGGATTGAGAGCAGCCCTGCCAAGAAGGACTTGGGGGTACTGGT
>NW_008795436.1:1100569-1120300 GCF_000699145.1 Aptenodytes forsteri
ACAGGACAAGGGGGAATGGCTTTAAACTAAAGGGGGTTAGATTTAGACCAGGTATAAGGAAGAAATTTTTTACGCTGAGGGTGGTGAAGCCCTGGCACAGGTTGCCCCAAGAGGTGGTGGATGCCCCATCCCTGGAAACATTCAAGGTCAGGTTGGACGGGGCTCTGAGCAGCCTGATCTAGGTGGAGATGTCTCTGCTCATTGCAGGGGGGGTTGGACTAGATGACCTTTAGAGGTCCCTTCCAACCCAAATTATTCTATGATTCTATATGGGGAAAGAGGCAGCAGGTGCAGTGAGAGGAGGAGGAGTAAAAGGGAGAATTAATGAACTGTTACACAATAGTATGCCAGTAAAAGTATGAGCACCCATTTTTGACGAATATTTAAGTGTTTTTGATTAAAACATGCTTTTAAAAACAGTGTTATCAGAAAGCAAATCTGAAAAAGGACACAAATACACTCAAATCAAAAATAGTCTCACTATAACTGAATAATTGGAGATTTTTTTAAACTCATCACTCAGTTCTGATCCTTAGCTAATGCTTAAAGAGATGTTGTTGTAAAGGTTAATTAATTAAAGTGCACAGAGATGATTATTTGAGAGCTGCTAGGTAAGTGCAAAGTACTGTTACTGTAGGTTAATATTTTGCTTTTAGGGCACAGCCATGTTTGACACCAAGGTACATTACATTCTGAGACAAACAGTTTCAAAGCTCAGGGCCTTATCCCATTTCCACTGAAGTAAATGGGAATCTTTCTGTGGGTGTTAAAGACCTTTGAATCTGGCTCTGAGGATACAGCTGTATGGAATAAAGCTGTCTCCTAGCTCTATTAGCATGTGCCTCTGGCTCAAGACAGGTAATCTGTCTTGCTTCTCAAGTAAGCTAATTAGGTCAGCAGATACACACATTGGGATCTAGCCTGGGAATCTTCAGAGGAATGCCACTGCTCTGTATAGGACTAACCGCAGAAAACACAGGGAATTTGGTAAAAACAACTGAGTTCAAAAGTGGCAAATTCCCACAGACATCATGGAAATTCACAGGCGCTCAACATCACTGGCCACAGATCACCATTACTGTGTGTTTTGCTCTAGAGATAGGAGATTTGAGCCACTTCTTCCAGATGGCACTTTGTCTCTGCTATCAGTACTTCCATCATGTTACAATCAGACTCTTGTTCACAGAACTTCAACACTTTGCTAAGAGCTGTCTCATCACCACACAAGCACCTTGATCCCAGTTTGACCCACTGCACATTTATCTGACATGAGATACAATGCATAACCAAGACGATACCCAAGAAGTCTGAGACCAGCCTACCATAATTTCTTTCTCTCTGCCACCCTGTAAGAGCTGCAGTTAGCAGAAAAAACTATGCTATTTTCCTCATTACACAGAACAGGACGAGGAGTCTATGGCTTTCTCTTTGAAGCCCATGAGACTCTAGAACTTACTCCTTATAATCCAAAATAGCCCACATTAGGGGCCTCTCCAGGGATGCAGCAAAAGACGTCTGTTTGATTAGGGGGACTGAGATGTGAAGGGATGAAAAGCAGTGGTTAGTTCCTTTGGAACTGACTTCAGTTCTGCTAAGGTTTAATCTAATTTAATTGACCATATAATTAAAGATGTTATGCTTTTAGAGAGTTGGACAGACACCTTTATTATTTCATATTTAAGCAAATAAATAAGAAGTTCAGAGCTGGATTTGAAGTCAGAATTCAAAATTCAGGATTGCTTCGACTTGCTTCAAGACTATTTCACGTCACAAAAACAATTGTAGAGTATAACTAGTGTAACAAGAATTTTCTCATAACTACTGTAATAAGAATTATGCACAAAGTAAAACCATAAAGTGGAATGTGTGAACGGTGAAAAAGCAGATCCTGTTCACTGTGACAAGGATTGTTTTACCTGATGCAGCATACAGAAAGTCCATCTACAGAGTAAGATCCTGGAACAGATTTTCTCAAAGCTTAGGGACCTGATGTTCTCCATCCATTTCCTCTATAAATCCTGGAAACAGGCAGCATTGAAATTCTGTTAAAAATTAACAGGAAGGAATTATCTATAAAAATGTTTCTTTAAGGAAGATTTGAAAATTAATATACATCTTTTATCTGTCCTTTTTCCTCAATTAAGAAAAAACCATGAAGAGTTGATTTCTCAGTTATTATCTTCCAAGGAAAATTGGACTGGTCCAGATAGATGAAAATGTAGAAGAAAAGTCAACAACGTTTCCTCAGCTATTGTGTAGAACCACCTAATCAATTAGTAAGAATACTTGAACACTGATTTGGGAATACAGACATGGAACCATTCTTTTCCAACAAACAAGGGTATAGAATACAGGTGATATACTGGTAAAAAAAAAAATGCAGACAACTTTCTTCAACCTGTCATCACATAGTATTTTACAATGAAACTTGTATAAAAACATTCTTACAGGGATAAAAAAGAATTTGATTGATAACAATACAATTATTGAAAGATTTATATACATTGAAATTCTCTTAAATAGGAACAGCTATGTTATTTCAATTTAGGCAAATAGTTGTTTAAAAGAAAATAATTTCTCTGTAACAGTTATGGGGAAACATTTATTTCCATTTCTCTACATTTAAGTTTGTCTTACTAATAATTCTTTGTTCCCACCTCCTCTCCTTCACTAAATGATGTTGAAAGTAAAAGAATGGATGTTTTCCTGCTTATATTTATTCCTCCTTCCTACCTCTTTTCCAGTAGAGGAGAGGAAAATAGATGCAGGAGTACAGAGGAACACAGATAGCACCATGCTCCTTTATTTTTTGTAGAACAGAGGTTGCTCTTGCAACTACTACTCCTTGGTTTCACCTGAGGCCAGTCATAGCTAAAGGAAGCTGTGATCAGATGTCAAGCCCCTGAAAGTGTCACCTCATCTGCCTCCAAAGCTGCTGTGTGTAACACCACAAAAGCAGATACACAATGCTATTAATAAAGGCCAGTGTCCTGTCCTTCCCACTAATATCCAAGGAATGATGGTTTCCTTCCTCCTATCTTCACAGTAAGGCCAATTGCACACCCTGAGGGGTCTCCATACAAAATTCTGATTTTAGATGAAGAGAAAAACAAGCTCCCTTCTAGCTGTGATATGTGATTAAAGCAAATCCAACTTGAATCAATTTTTAAAGTCTTTTCAGCAGTACTAAAGTTCCTGGGAAACGTAAAAAGCCCTGTTCTTCAAGTCCAAACATTTGATTTTTTTTCTAAAAGTCCAATCAATTGAATGATTGGGAAATAACTGATTAATGAGACAAAGGGATATAAAATAGTTTGAAAGTGAAAGTGAAAAGTCAGCTACTGAAAAATCTACATTTTAATATTAATATTTTTTATTTTCTGTTTGGAAGTTATCGCTAAAAATATAATCAAAAGGTGGAATATGAATCATTCTGATACATGCACGAGTGAGAAGTCCTCAGAAATCCCAGTCCATTAAGATCAGAGCTCCCTACCTACTCACCATCACACCTCCACAGGGGGATGGAAATTCAGGAGAAACAAAGGACAGGAGTGAAGGCATGCACTCACATGGAGGACATTCTAGATTTAAATTCTAACAGCGTGGAAATGTTTTATGATTTTAATGTAGACACAACAACATTTTATTGGTCTCTTTCATTTCTGCCTCAATTTACTCCTGTATGCTTATTCCTCTTTGAAGCTTCCAAGACTTGTAACAACAAATGGAAAATATTTTTCTGTAAGATTTCTATCTTCTAAAAGAAGCAAACTGACACAATTGTATGGGCAAAGCATGCAAATTTGCATACACTGTATAGACTGTTTTTTTCCTCCCAGTATTTTCTACATGTTGTATAAACCATAGATGTGAAACAGAAGAAAGAAAATGCAGGATATTTGTAACATACTAGTAACTTACATTTAATAATACTTGAAGTATACATTAAATTTAAATTATCTCTTATGTCTGTCAGAAAAGAAAGACTACTTAGATGGTTTATGGGCACAAAGTCTCCAGGGAGTGTCACAAATTTACTTGATGTCCTTTAGTAATGAATTTTCCATTTGGATCTCTGATTTAGCTGAAAGATGTGTAAAATCAGATGCAGACAAGCAGGCAGGAATGGAGAGTTCCCTATTGACGATGCATCTGAGCACCTTCTTATTCATTGTTTATTCTAGCAAATGTGTTAAAATATATTGTGCTGAAGAAATAGACACATAGTACTGATGTTTCATACAGTCATATTCAAAAACTAGACACCGGAAGTCTTTCACTTTCAGACAAAACTTTCTTATTTTCTTCGTCTGTGAGCACTGGCAGTTTAGCCACAGAGACCTGACTTTTTGGAAGATGAGTATCCCCAAGTATTTTGACAGAGGTCTGTGTTCTTGGGAAAATGACATTTGGATTGTATTCCAACCTTTTTAGTTTTTAATAATAATAATAATAATCCAATTTTTTCAAAATCTTTTTGTGAATTTTCATAAAATTTTCCTTGCTTTCCTTTCCTTAAAATTTTCCTGAAACGTTTTCGCTGCAGTTTCAATACACACAACTATTATTTCAATTTATCATTTGCAAATTATAAATAACAATTATATTTGAAATATGCTTTAAATTAAAATAATTTTATAGCTCACAAGTGAACAATTTTCTTCTATTTTAGCATTTCAGACATTAGCTTTTTTAAAAAAAAATCATTTTGTTTTAATTCAGATTTCCTTTTTAATGTTTTTCATTTCAGCTGTTGATTTGTTCTGAATTTCTCTCCTGTGTCAACCCTAGCAGCTCACTTCTCCATTTTGTATCAAATTGTTGTCATATAATTCCACTTCTATCACACGATGTCCTGTGTATTCTTTCACTGGATGAGTACATATTGTTTCTGATTGGTTCAATGTAGTCACTTGAAGTCACACTTGAAACTAGCCTCTTCTCATGACTGAGGGTTTGTCTGTTAGAAGCTCTGCCTGAAGCAATGCCCAAAAGACTGAATCTTTGGTGAAAGAAAGAAAACAGCAGTGATTTCTTAAGATTCCCCAGCCTTACAAAGAGTCAGGCACTCTTTTTTCTTTATCATGCTAGACGTGCTAGCTGATGGCTTTACTGTTTTGTCAGCAATTACCCATTTCATCTCATCCTCATGAAGCCTTCCCCGCCCCCCGCTCCGGTCCTGACGTAAATAATGGACATCACATAATAGATGTTGATTCTATCCTTAATGTTGAGCTGTAAATTCAAGCTCTATTGCTCCCACTGTGCTTGCAACCAGGTGGCTCACAGTACCAGCAGTGCTTTGGGGGGCCACAGAGATATAGGCAAGAGAGAGGCGAGTCCTCCTTTTGCAGAGCTTGCCAAGCAGAGAAGCTCTCACATAAGTTTTGCAATACAGCTCCTAGCAGACATTATCTTGCCTGAGGACACACAGATCTTCTAGACTTGATCCACACCACAAGGTTGGAGGGCTGGAGTTGATAAAACAATTAAAAGAGGAGACTCATGCTACACTTCATCTAGCTCCTCCTGCTCTTCTTGAGCCTTGACATAAGCAGGTACTGACTAGAAACCATGAGCATTCTCAACCCGTCCTTGGCTACTTCAGTTCTGGAAAGTACTCATATGTTAAATGCTGCTTATCAGGAACAAGACAGCACCACAAAGCCCATATCCAGGCAAGATGAAGACAGAGAAATTCTCCTGAGCTCCAAGTGCTCCAATTGTATCAGTAACTAAAGCCTTTTTTCTACTACAGGGAACCAAGCAACTTGCTGGGTTTAGAACCACTTCACACTCATTAATAAGCAGCTGCCATGGACCTCTTGACAATTTGACTGAGCCATCTATCTGTGGATAGATAGCCATACCTATCTATCTATCTGTCTCTATACATCTATGTATTATGTCTATTCTGTGTGGTGCTGGTTCATTAAAAACTGTACTGTACTATGCTGTAAGGTTTTGCTTCAAGGTTGTCCCTGCCTCTCTGACTCTGAGCTTTGTTTGAAGGAGGTTTGCTTTAAAGTTGTTCCCCTTGTGTTTTATTACAACAAATTTGCTACTATTTTGGCAGCCCTGTGTCAAAAGAATCCAAAAGAAAATTAGCTGTGTCTTAATTTGAGACAAATCAAATTGGAAAGTAATGTAGGCAACAGGATTTTGGTTTTGTCAGTCTTTTTTGTGTAGAAGCTCTACTTGCTCTATGAATTCATTTACTGTGGCATTAACTTGTCTATAAAATAGGGATAATTACATTATTCCTTGATAAAGTAATCTACAGTATATGGATTGATAGGGTACATGAGAATTATGCATTTTTAATAATGAGGGGAGAGACCTGTAAACATTTCATACTTCTTAAGAATTAATGTATCAGTAATAATATAAACTGTTAGGGCCTAAAGCTGAAAGCAGTTGTGGATGTTTTTAATGTACTATCTTTGAAGTTCAATACAAAGTGTCACAAGGCATTAGATGTTTCTGGTTTGCAATCAAGGAAAATACTCAGAAACATTAGAAAAATTAAAAAAAAATTAAAACAAAGAAAACCACAACCCATTCCAAAGGAAAAGTTCCTATTACATGATTTTCTTGCAATGCAGATTATGGGTCAACTCATAGTTAATTTTATTTATATAAGGGTACATGTCTTCAGCTCTACAGAAAGAATAAAGACTTTATTCATGAAAATGTTAGAGCAAGATTATATCTGAACAAAAAAGATATTTTTAAAACAATAAAATATTAAACAGATGCCAGTGTTTTCCTAGATACATAAATGGCCTGATATGGAAGACAGTCAGGTAATAGCTTTGAGCTGTGAATGTTTGCAACAAAATGTGAAGTCATATAAATCTCACTTGGATTGCATTGCATTAGAAACTCAAATGCAGAACAGGCCTGTTGAAAGAGCTGTTAAAGTTCACAAATCTTCAAGGTTGAATTGATGTAGGCTGATTTATTAATTTGATTTCAAATTATGGAAAATTCCAATTTTTGAGAGGTTTATGGTTTAAAGAAAAACCTAAGTTAATCTCACAAATTTTCAGCAGTTGTTTTCAAAACTGATTTACATCCCAAACTCAGGTCGAAGTGTTAGAAGTTCTTTCTAAGGAAATCTGATAAAGTAAAAATAACACATTTTGCATATTTCTGGAGTAATTTCCAGGCCAAATTGTATCTAGTTATATATGACATAGGTATGATATATCAAATTCATACAGAAAGCAAGAACTGTAGCAATCCATGGGCCAACACTCAGATGCTTATAACCTGAATTTGCAGAGGTATTAAAAGGAAAGCACATCACTACTCCTTTCCTCTGATTTTAGGGAGAGACTTACCCACTGGGGAAACAGATGTGGTCAGCAGGCACATGTTCATAACTGGCTGTACTGAATAACAAATGTAGCTCCCCCCACAGAGCTTCCAAATGACTCCATGACCCAGCAAATTTGCTCAGGACCTCAGAGCAGGCTGGCCTCCTCACACCATGCCTCTGTGGGCTAAGACAGCCACCAGAAAAAAGAAAATGGGATCTGATAAATAGAAAAGAAAAAAGACAGTTCAGACTGTTCAGCACAGACTGTTCATCTGCACGATGCCAAAAAAAGTTTCACACAACTGTTGACTTCCATCAGCTAGAGTACTCCAAGGTGCTGCATACTCACATATCTGCTTAAGGATCATGGCATGACCTTTTTTTTCCTGAGTGAGCCCTAAAATAGCTTGTCCCAGAACATATTTTGCCTGTTTCAAAGTGATGTGGTTCCTTTCTTTTTGAAAGCTGCACTAATAACCCCCTGAGGATTTCCTCATCCCTCTAATTTGTGAATGGAGCAATATGGGATCTCTGTGGATAGAGATTTCTGAAAAAGAAAAAGGTCTGCTTAGGAAGCTATGACTCCTTATCAAGTAACGTGTAGTAGAAATGATTTTAGAAGACTATTTAATTCTGCACTTAGGTGTTTCTCATTATCAGGATCTCTAGTGCATGGATTAGTAGCAATTCTACTGTTCCAGAGCTTTTGTCATTAACAACATCCCACCTACAGCAACCTCTGTTAGTCAATAATAACAGCTTGTTTAAAAATAGCAGCATCAACTTGTTTGCACTGTTATTATCTGTGCATGGCTTATTTCCCCACAAGACTCTGGGATGGTGCATAACCTGCTTTCTCTTGGCCTTCTCTCACTTCCTGTCTTTTTTAAAGCTTGTTTTAAGATCAGGAGAAGAGACAGACATATCTTTAGCAAATACTAGTAATGTAATGCTGTTACGGTCCTCAGTAGTAAAATATAGCAGTCAGAAGGAGCTGTATATTCATTAGTCAATAAAGTATTACCACACATTTTATTGAATTGTAACCCTATTTTTCCTTGATGAAGATGATGTATAGCTTTCACCTTCATATAAATCTGAGTGATTAATTTAGCATTCAGAGTTGGAATAAGAAGAGGAAATTCAGGCCAAATTCCAATCCGGCCTTTCAGCATCATCTCCTCCCTTCTCACTTCAGACTCAGGCCCAGATAATCAATTTTATTATAACATAGTTTTAAAAACAAATAGTGATATGAACACTGCATTTTGTAGGGCTGCATGTTCCCTACATGCCACTAAGTCGTCGTTTTTGTCCTGCAATCTGACAACTACTACATACAGGTAGATGCTCTTGTTTGTGAATACAGAAGGTAATTCAAAAGGCATTGCTACACAGCATAAAGACAATTTATTATGTCAATGTACTGTATCTTACTCTGTAGATTAACATAAATAATTATTGTAATACTGCACTGCAATGGAATATGCTTAAAGCTAATTGAATATAAAATGAATATACTTTTTATATTTCCTCATGAATTACAGTTAAGCCTTCTGTTTTGTGACAGAAACCTAGAATTAAAGCACAAGAAACAATTAATGTTATAATTATGTGTTCCTAAACTTATATTCAAAAGCATTGGCAAATTATTGTCAGAATATTTGCATACAAGCTGAACAATTAAGTTGTCAGCTGATTCTATTTCTTCTTATTATTTTTTTTTAACTGGTTAATTTTTTTAATCCATTTTGTTATCAGAGCCAGTCAGAACTTTCAACGCTACTTCATTGCTTAATTTAAAATAGCATCAGTGGAGATACATTAGCTAAAGGAAGAAGAGAAATACATTGATATTTTTAGTGTATTTCTCTTCCTCTCAGGGTACCTGACAGTTCTGGAAAGTGAATTAATAGCATACATGGTAAAAGAATGGTAGACTTACTGTCAACTGAGAGCTGCAGCAAAGCCTTGATTCAGTTATGCTAGAGGTAGTATTTTGATCACACTGTTATGCTGTATTTTTTCCCTAGCACAGCAAACTAATAACTCTTGGTTTATTAGAAATATCATTAAAAGTTTTCTTTTTTAAATATGAGCAAACATTTGACCCAAAAGGGTAAATACTTTGTTTCTCATAAATAGAGGGTGAATTTCCCAGTGTTAGAAAAAATTAATAGAACAGCTCATTTCATAAGAAGAACCCTCTGAAAACAGTATCCCAATTTCCTGCAGACAATGAGTGTCAAATTGAGATATGTCACACATGAAAATTCAAGCCCATTTCTCATCTAGTTTTACTTCTGCTCTGGCCCTGACATTAGCAGATTTGATATCTGCAAGGGGAAAAAAAAAAAATCATAATTTAATTTGAGGAATCCATTGACAAACACATCGGTTTTTTCTTTCTTTTTGGTTTTGTTTTTTTTTTTTTACCTTGAATTAAGCAATCGGATCTTTGAAAAAGCTATATTTAGATTTTTTTTTAATTGACCCATTATTTTGCTTGCTTTCACTGCCAGAACCCCCTACTGCAAACAAGGATAAGGATGCTACCTGGACTTCATTTGATGAATAGTTTTAATTAAAATATTCTGTACCATAAGTATTTTAATGTTACAGACAAACCAAAGGTATGCAGTAATAAATTAAATTATACATTTAAATTAATCTATAAATATGCTATAAAATTGACAGGAAGTTTTTAAGATAGGATAGGGAATGAGACATGGATTGCTAATTATGACAATTAAATATCATGAGCAAAAATAAATGACAATCAATATCCTAGAACCATTTTGTAAAAAGAAAAAGGGAGGAAATATAATATCATTTAGATGTCTATAAAAGTGAAAAATTATTAGCAAGTTAGAGTCCTGATTTTTCTATTGTAATAAAATGATAAGCAGTAGAACATTATACTTTTCATCACTGCTAGCCATAAATACTGTACATATACTGTACTGGCACAATCCATTATGGGATTCTTCTATTTGGGTCTAATGTTCAGGATAATAACATGTTTAATTTTTACTAATAAAATTTCCAGGGTTTCTGCTCACTCAGAGTCTGATCTAGAAGCTAGTGAAGTTATTGGAGGCTTTTTCTTTGCATTTAATGAATTTAAAAAAAAACCAAACAAACAAAACAGCAGCAGCAACAAATAAATGCAAGTTGCAGCAGTGTAGTAGTTATGTACATACAATCAGGGCCTCAGCCCCATGGACTCTTTTTCTGTATGAAAAAACACCTGGGGTTTCATCCTATTAGAGGGTTATCTGCACCAAGCATTAGCTCATATGTCACAGGACACCTACCTGAAATTCTTTTATTAATTACTTCTTGACATCATAAGAACATTAAGGCCAGCCAAAAGACACAGTGTTGCTTTGTCTGCAGTGCTGTGTTAGGGGGTAGTAAATGTGTAAATTGGGTGGAAACCCATTAAATTACTGTCTCAAAATTGTTTGTTTTAATAGTATTAAAGTCACGGCAAAGATATGAATTTACAGTCCATCTTCTTCACGATCATTTATCAAAATGGTAAAGGCAAAAAAAGTGAAGATAGGACTTTTTCTTCATCATGGAGATTTGGGCTAACATTCATTATTGTATTCATATTAAAAGCCTACTCCATGTCTTTCAATCACATATTTTCCTTCTAATTAAGGCATATTCACTTTTTTGCTAATTAGGTATTCTTTGTTGCACAATGTTTGCTCTAATCTTTTGGAATCTCTCTCAATATCCAGTCATTGCCTTCATTACTGGCTCCTCTAGAATCCAACCAAAGCATGTTATTTTTTCTGCTAATTATATCCTCATTTACAGATTGTTGCCTTCTCTGATTGGCTCTTTAAACCAGTTGCTACGACTTCATTAGCAATGTCTTCTGACCCTGTTATTTCTTGTGACAGGATTTGCTCCACTTGTCCTGTAGCACTGTATCCCAGGGTCACTCCTCTCCCGGGTTGGAATAGTGTCAAACACGAAAGGTTTAGGGCAGAGAAAATCACTGCTGAAGGTGCTAATTACCACATGCAGCAATGGTACAAATTAATGCTTCTAGCAGTTTAGAAAAAAAATGAGTGTTTTAAAGGTGTCATTAACAGGTTAGTTTCATTTTTAAATGGGCTTGAGAAAAAAAAAAAAGTCATCATTTAGTGTGTTTTTGCTTTTACAATCTCTCCATCAAATAAGTGTTTTTAAATCATGTGGGTTTTCTTATCATGCTATATGGCAATAAAATTACTGTATAAAGCATTCTTGAACAGTGAGGTGGCTAGGCAAGCTCAGAGCCCCAGTGTTTATGGGGCTGTGGAAGGGCTGCCAAGGGAAGGCAAGTTTCTAAACAGATTTTCCTATTTTAACTTGAATTTCAGAATCTCGTAGTGTATTATGATTTGATTTCTAATCTGTTCTATAGAAATAGTAGTCTCCCTTAAAACAACAAGAATTAAATTTCCAGGCATTTTTTCAAAAATATTTTAAGTGATTATACAAGAACAGTATATTAAGTGAAAATTAAAATATATGAAACTGCAGTGAAGTACTAATACCATGTTTATATTGAGCTAGAGAATGATACGAGATTACAATTTTCATGGGGTGCAAACTGCATATTGTGCTAATTGTGTTCCCCACTTTTAGTCCCTTACAAATCTGAATAATCCATTACCAGAACCAGAGATTCAAGCATATAGCAGAGTTTAACACAAGTTAGTTAATATGAAAAACGCTGTATCTAGTTGTTTGCAAAATTACTTTTGTTGATTAAAAGGCTCTTCAGAACTTCCGGCTTGTGAAAGGGTTTTCAAGGGAAGGTTCTAAACAGATTTTCCTATTTTAACTTGAATTTCAGAATCTCGTAGTGTATTATGATTTGATTTCTAATCTGTTCTATAGAAATAGTAGTCTCCCTTAAAACAACAAGAATTAAATTTCCAGGCATTTTTTCAAAAATATTTTAAGTGATTATACAAGAACAGTATATTAAGTGAAAATTAAAATATATGAAACTGCAGTGAAGTACTAATACCATGTTTATATTGAGCTAGAGAATGATACGAGATTACAATTTTCATGGGGTGCAAACTGCATATTGTGCTAATTGTGTTCCCCACTTTTAGTCCCTTACAAATCTGAATAATCCATTACCAGAACCAGAGATTCAAGCATATAGCAGAGTTTAACACAAGTTAGTTAATATGAAAAACGCTGTATCTAGTTGTTTGCAAAATTACTTTTGTTGATTAAAAGGCTCTTCAGAACTTCCGGCTTGTGAAAGGGTTTTAAATTGTCTAATGCTGATTGTGATTGCTATGCAGAAAAAAGGCAATGCGAAGCAAACCATTATATCACTGAATCTTTGTTAAGCAGGCCTTGAAAGTGCTTGACAGCATAATTAATCTTGTGATATGAACAAAGAAACCAACTCAATAGTATTGAAGATGCTTATTAAAAATACTAAATACCTTTTTCCACTTAAAAACCTTTTGAAATACTGTGGAAAGTGCCATTACCTTTTTTGTTTTTGCAGTATTTTAGTCTAAAATTGATACAAGGGACACATAGCATGAGGAAAAGAGAAAACTGGATGACAATAAAAATTAGTTTGAAAAACAATACTCCTTGATTTGGGGTGTCAGCTAAGCAACCTCCAAGCATTACAAAAGACCCCTGCACACACATGCATATACACACATAGAGTGTTCATTGCTGTTAGCTTCAAAAGTTATTTAAAATAATGACTGATTGTCATTATTTACATTTTCAAAGTAAATCTTAATAAAATCCTTTATATTTAAATGGATAACATAAATTTTAATTGTTGTTTATGCCTTATATAATGACTATATTGTATGATGCCATACCAGAGGAAATCATACACCTAAGATTCCCTCATACAGTGGCATACGTTTGTGGTGCAAGCTATTCCCAAATATACTGAGAGAACCTGTAGAAAGATATGGATAGTATGCTGTGACGGTGGCTGGAAGCAACTGTATCCATAACTATGTATTGTATCCATAACTATGTACATAACTATATGTTACAGCTTGTAATGTACATGTTTGCAGTGCACAGAGGCAGAGTGAACCAAGCTTTGCAAAGGGAAGCTACTGATTTTCAGCAGAATGTACAGTTTCCTTTGAAAATGATTAAAAAATTACCATCATGGAAATTAATATTTAGAAAAAATGCCACAGTTTTGATGCCCCTCAATTTATTAAGAACTTGATACTACAGCAAATGTTAACTATCTATCTAAAGGCAAATTTACCTGTTTAATTCTGGAAAGCATAATTGTTCAACTAGGACTCAATCCTGCAAGACAGACAGTTAAAACTAGAAAAAAGCAGCCACTGTGCCAGTTATAGCCCAGCAAACCTGATCCTTTTTAAGACAGAAGGTCGAAGTAAGCTAAATGACTGACCCCACAGGCTGGCTGACTGGAGTTTGTTCCTTGCATATACCATGAGCCAGCTAAGGAGTCAGTCTGGGAGTATCACAGTTTTATGGGAGATGGCATCATGGTCTCCATGACCTCTTGACCCCATGAAACACATTGTTCTTGTTTCTATTAAGGTCAACTGTTCTGTATACCCAGATAAAAGACTGCAGAGTGGGGCAGAAGGAATATAATGAAATAACCAAAGCAGCAGCTTTGAACTTCCTTTCAAGCATATAATTTTAAGCACTGTATGTTGGCTATGCCTGCTCTTTACCCTGCCAATCTAATTTTTCTTTCCTGACTCTTGGGCACTGAAAGAGCTTTCTCTGAGCTGCTAAGTTTCATCGTGTTACGAAAAGAACCATACTGCACGGTTCTGTATTATGCAGAAGCCTGCACACATAGACAAATACTCAGCACTGACACTATTTTAGACACTACGATCTTTGGAGAGGACACTGTCTTATGTTACATTGAAATTACATGTAGCACAGTACAGCCCTGCTTTTGATCAAGGGCTGCAGATGTTAGTTTAAACACAACCTACCTGCCTCAGTAGTGAGCAATCAGCAAAGCTTAGTGCATCAAGCCCATAAGCAGGAGCATGTTGAAGTACAGCCTTCTTTTAAACATTCCAGATGTTTGCACCTGCAGTCCTCCATGAAATGCAAAACCTATTGATTATAATATAGGTTGAATTTGGAGGTAAACACACCTTACTTTGTCTTACCTTCAAGTTTTTTAATACTCTCCACAGACATTAAAAGCATGCTGTGTTTCCTTTTAATAACAGTGAATCAACTCTGGGGTTGACTGTCCTTGCTCAGGCAAGGCTTCCTGTGACATATGGCAATCTTGCCTGAGCACAGAGAGTGTAGGAGGCTCTGATGGCAATCGTTACTGCAATTAGCAAACCACACTACCATATTCATATTTTACTTTATAGTTCCGATTCTAAACACTGGACCTTTTCTTGAATCCTCTATGTACAGAACTCCCATTAATTAAAATCAAACAGCAAGAAATATATAAAAAATCAATGGTAGAATATGACTCATGTTATTTAATTAATGGTAATTCCTCACACCAATATGCTGAGAAAGCTTGAACTTAACCTTTAGGATTAAAAAAATTCACCATGTGAGAAAATTTGCTTTTTCCTAATGAAATTTCTCCCTAACAGATTTTAAAAACACACGTAAAATCTGCTGGCAAAGTGTTTAAGTACATACAAACCCTAAGACTATAAGTAAGCTCCTATTGCTATTCATATCAACTTAGATAACAGCACGAACAAAAAATACCTAATGGTACACACACGAGTGTTGGAATATACAAAACGCTATTTTCACCGTAGTTCCTTCAGGTGATGACTACAAGAGCCCACCAGCTATACCTTTCTCCTCTTGCTGTCTTTCCTCACTCATTCATTTGAAAATTATCACACAGGTATCGTTTGTTGAGCAATGTTAAGTGTAGAAGCACATGGAGACAAAGTCTGTATTTCATAATAACTCAGCAATATGGATTTTGGCCTTAAGGGTACATTCATTCAAACAAGAGAATAGCAGTAAGAAAGCCCATGAGCAAAATCTTGCAACCTTACAAAAGGAGATGTTCATTCAGGGGTGAACGCTTTATTTCAAGTTTAATAAATTTCATTTTCAAAGAATTGCCAACTCACACAAATTTATCACTAATCTTCAAATCGGAGATCCTTTTTTTCTGCTCACAATGCTAGGAGAAGGCACTTGGTTCCTCGCTACCAGTTAAAGTGGTTTGCTTTCAGCTACTGCAGTTTTTCCTCAATTTAGATAGTTACTTCCTCCCTGTTCTTGCTGGAAGCTGTAAAAAGCATTGCGTCTATATTGTCCTAACATACTAAAGGACAAAATCCCTCGGCAGTCCATACTGTTTATCCATAGAGGTCTGAAGCATCACAAATGCTGGAAGGATCATTAGGAAGCCTCAGGACTGCCTAGGAATCCTTACAAGCTGTCTGAAACAGACTCTGCCTGGGGAGCCCCATGTCCAAAATCATCCTAGGCTTACAAGACAACAAGGTTTGGTCTGTGACTTTTCCTGATGATACACCTCTATCCCTCACCCAGTGTCATTCCCTTTTACTTCAGAAAACATTTATAACAGGGCAGGATGTGGAGATGTCTTTTTTTTAATAGTGACCTAAGACACCAAAACAGGCATTCTAGCAACTCATTTATTCAGGGGGAACAAGAGGGACCCTCTGAAGCACAGAGAGTTGTATACATTTCTTCCACTGCCATGTATACACGCAGATTCGCTGGGAGGGAGTAGTCATATCAACTGAAAGCTAAGGACAACAACCCAACATCACATTGGACTCCACCAGACCCTTTCTTAGTTTTCTAGCAGCAGACCACCCAATTTTACCTTCCTAAGGCAGCTACAACTGTAGAGTGACTTCTGGATCCCATCTAAACCCTACTACCTCTGCTGCTCCATCTGCTACCTGCTTGACTCCTGGCAAAGATGCTCTCTTTAGCATCCTCTAAAAAGTAGGAAAAGACCACATCAATGAGGGATAAGACATACCAGTTGCACAGAGGGATAGAGGGACTGCGATAAGACATTCTTAAAACTGAGCCCAGACACTCATTTGTGCCCTCTGCCTTACCCCACAGGCCTTGACTTAGGATTTATCCACAAAGCAAGACCTCAGCACTACACTAGCTACTCAGAGAGTTGCGGTTGACACAGAGAACTGTCAAACAACTGCAAAGCAGAACATGCCCTCCAGCTCAGCAAGGAATAACAACCTTAGCATATTTTCTCTGCAAGGTCTGTGCAGCCCAAACACTGGGAATCCCAGAGGACATCAAGAATTTCTGTTATTGCTGTTACCAGCACATCCAGCAACAGAGGGCATGACTGAATGCTCAGGACTGCCTTGCTACCCCAGAGAAGTCCCAAGATCACTTCAACCATACATGGATAAGCAGTTTGCCAGAGAGACTTCGTGCCCCCAAGAGGAACATCTGATCTTGCTCATCTGCACCATTAGGAATATGAGGAGACAAAGGACCTGTGGCAGCACGTTTCCAGACGCTGAGAAGAGAACGCAGCAAACTCTCCATCAGGTCAGACGTCCTTGCTCCCAACTTGTGGCTGAACCTTCCTGGTTGAACACACCTGATGTAATCTGCTGAACATGCAGGGAATAATCATTCATTTTCACCTTTTAACCTGCTTTTTTATGTCAGCATCCCCAGGACTGGAAAGTCATGGCAGATAAACAGCCCTGTTGTGAACAGCAGGTATCCCTGGCTAAGCAGAGGAGCTGCTGGATGTTAGGCCTGGAAAAGGTGCCACAGATAACAGCTGAGAGCCAAAAGACTTTGTTTTCATTTTTCCTTGAATCTGCCTGTTGTAGGAAAAGATGCAGTTCATATTCTTTTACAGATTTTACCACTGCATCCTTTTTAAGGATCTCTTGGATAGACACCCCAGAGGTAGGATTCTTCATCCAGATATGAGGGGTAGAGAGGAACAAGGGCCCCCAATTTTGTCTACGATTTTTCCACAGATACAAACTGATGCTACAGGAGCACCCTCTGTTTCTCAGGTACTTTGAAACAGAACATGACCAGAACAGTGTGTTTACATTCCTTGTCTTGAAGTATTTTGCACCAAATCATAGGCGTAAGAGGATCAATGGATGTATTAAATCTGAACAGACCTGAAGCATTCCAGATGCCCTCACCCCAGTCAGGGGGACTGTCTCTATGACAAGCCTGTGCCCAGTCTGAGCTGGCCACTATAAACAAAGGGGACTATATGAAAATAGCAGCTAGCCGTGCATTTTTACTACTGTATGCTGACTCTAGTAAACTGGGCTCTCTTTATGTATTCTGACTACATTTTGACTAACATGTGCTGGGTTGTATGTAAATGTTTCCTGCTGTTTGGTTTGTTGTTTTTTTTTTTAATTCTCCTAATGGGACAGGCAGTCCTTGGAATACCATTAAAGGCAGGAACTACACAATCATCAGCATGCTCTCACTGCAAAGCCAATGCAGTTTGTTTATACTTGACAATAAGAAGTTTTTACATTTAGGCCAAGCATTTCTGTGTTTTACACCACCTTTCTCAAAGTCCTTAGCTCCATCATTCCCTTTCTCTCTGAAAGCTGAAGAGCAAGGCCACCTAACCATTGACTGTTCCTGGAAAGAGGGACATCAGTGCATCTCGGTGCAAGCCAATAGTTTTTCATAAAAGAAAGAACACTTTTCAGTTGCGATCCTCTTACACAGTGGAAATGAGGATATGCAACCAGCAAGAATAACTGCAGAATCAGAGGAGTCACAGGATGAGGGAAGAATAGAAAGCATCAGTAAATCTTCCTCTGGTCAAGCCTTGACATTTGGCAAGTATGCAGAGAAATAGTGTACCTCATCTTATGCTTCATGGTTACGCTTCTGGGACCAAAAGCTGCAGCTGTAGCACAATAAGCAGAGGAAGTTTGGATCAGAATAGCCAGGCAGAATATAAATTCATGTTGTATGACTGGGTCTTGCAATGGGAGCACTTTTTCAGTACTGGCATATTCCAGCCTGTATGACCAGAGCAGTCCCTATTAGGGTAATGTTGGTTAGAAACTGTTCACAGGAAGAAAGAATGGCAGCAAAGGTGGGGAGAAATTGTTTAAAAAACTAAGAGCAGAGGACTGAAAAGGCTAAGGAAAGAGGAATTTAGTATTTTATGGCTGGTTAGAACAGCAGAGGAGGTTTATGGCCATAGAGCTGGAGGATCAGGAATCCCAATCAGGGATGGGACCTTCTGAACACAAAAAGGGATGGAAAATGGTATATGGAAAATAGAGACCGTTAAGAACAGAAACATAAACATAGGTGGAAATTTGGTAGAGTGTTGTAAGAGAAACAGAGGTAAAGTGAGAAGCAAGAAATTAGTAATTCTGAAGATGAAAAAGGGATGAAATTACAGCCTATGTTAACTGCCCAACCTTCCCTTTCTCCCTAATCACTTTTGGATTCATTGCCCTATGTGACACAGGATAGTTAGAGGTATCCCTACAGGTTTCATGAAAATTAGCAGTATGGAGAAAGATCCATATAGCATCTGTACGATATGTAGAAAAGGCTGATACAATGCTACCTTCCATTTAGCAGAAGACAGCTGGCCAGTCAGCACGTGTGTAACTCCCATCTACTCACAGCATTGCCATCTCTTGCCCAGTCATGGTGTGGCTGACAGAGAAGATAAAGGATGCATGCTTGGGAGACCAGACTTCATTTGTTCTGTTGCTCATGAAAACATCGTGATGTTCTGTTTAAATCTGAAGACTTTTAAGTAAATTATGAGTTGAGAGCTCTACTTCACATGCAAACAATAATGAGGTAGAGCTCTTTTGTTTGCCCACTAGAATTCTAACTATTCTAACGATCTGCTTTTTAGTTGACCATTGTAGACTAGAAATTATTAAAGGGAATTTATTCTTGATTAAGATGAGACTGAGAGAACATAGTCTCAATGAATTATGTGCTTCCCAAGTTTGATAGAGTACAAATTTACTGGTTTCCATGAAAGTTCAATGTAACAGTTTTAGAATTCAAGATAATATTGTGAAGTCTTACTTAGAAATTAACTAATTGATCAATTAATTACAAAACCTGAAAAAAAGTCAAATTCTTCAACATTCTTAACTTTCTCCCTATTCAGTAAACAAAGTCTCACCAGTGTCTAAAAACTACTCATAAACACAAATCTAAGCAATCTTAAAGAAGCAGTCTTACATAAAAATAAGCTAAGATAAAAAGCCCATGATTAACAGTACAAAAACATGTGCAAAGATAGGAGACACATTTTTGCTACTCAAAATATAGCATATGCCATTTCTAGTGACAACGCGTGTAGAGTTTGCATATTATCAGAAGTAAAAGGAAGTAGTATT
>NW_008795436.1:1120449-1142826 GCF_000699145.1 Aptenodytes forsteri
AATTAGTATGACTCGCTGGGTTTATTTCTAGTGACAACGCGTGTAGCGTTTGCATATTATCAGAAGTAAAAGAAGTAGATTTTTCAAGATCACTACTATGTACAGAATTATATTTACATTGGAAAATATTTAAGACACTGTTCTAACAATATCTTGATTTTTTCACTAAAAGATCTGCTGGTACATTTTGTCTACACCCAGATAACCATAGGTCAAGTAGGATCTGAAATCAAGTTGAGAAACTCTCAAGCATTGTTTCTTGATACTTAGTAACACAGTCAATAAAGAAGACAGACAACCCTGCAGGGGGGCAAGAAACCCAGACTTAACTGTGATGTGCTGTCTATCTATCTCATGCATAGACATACTGTGTTCTGAGTTACTATAAGTAAAATGAACAGTATGGAATATGCATTGCAGATGGATTGCTTGCTGAGCAAAGCTTCTTGGCATTCACATACGCAGGTAGAAGCCATTCACCATGGTTCAGATGTAAAAGAGGAAATTAAGGAAAAAAAAATATTTGGTACATCCATAATGCAAATTCAGACATCATCTAGCTTTTCTGGACAGCTCAGTTTTTAATAATGTAAATTAGTGAGGCATACACTGATTATAAATTTAGAAGATAGTTATCCAAATTCATAGATATTTTAAAAGGAAGGGCTCATCAGAAATCAGTATTACAACAGAGAGGTCCCCCGCTTGAAGGTCTAGCTGGTTAGTGAACAGTTCAAGAGAAAACAAGAAGTTTACATCAGAGCTACCCATAGATCTCAGCTGTTAACAGAAGAGATGATCTTCCCAGGTAA
Organism: Aptenodytes forsteri; assembly: GCF_000699145.1. Lineage (NCBI taxonomy): Eukaryota > Metazoa > Chordata > Aves > Sphenisciformes > Spheniscidae > Aptenodytes > Aptenodytes forsteri. Next base: position 1,121,262 of record NW_008795436.1, read on the forward strand.
CTGCCTGCACTCTCTCATTTGAAATACATCTCCACTGCTAGAGCAACAGATTGAGTTTGATGGATATTCTTGTTGCATTCTGAGGTGTGAAGAAAAGGCCTGAACTGTGCATATGCTATAGAAGACAGTTTTTGCTATTACTTCTGGTGGCTCATTGTAGCTGTTACTGCTTTGTTCATAACCTTTGCACTCCATGATGTCTCTTGAAAATACAGCATTTATTTCACTGGTTGCCTTCAATTAAAGTGGCATTTCTGCTCTGGAGTATAATCTGTAAAATGACATTTGACTCAGTTTTTCTGTGACTCCCAATCGAGTGTGTTCATTTTATGTACGTAAATGTGCATGCCAGCTACGCAGGCACAACCTGATAGTCAAGCTGGTTCTTTTCTTCATCCTGCCTCTAAGACTATGCCCTTAACGAATTCCTGGGTTGCTTCAATGTAACTGCTTATACATAGCTGTGCAGAAGATGCAAAGAATGGATATAATCCATCTTTCCCTACCTTAGTTGTTTTGTATTTGCACTTAAACAGGAATATAAATCAGTTAAAAAAAGATTTTTTTTAATAAAACAAGCAGTTATTTATGCATGAACACATACATCTAGAGGAAGGGTCTCCTAAAGCAGTATTTGCATGAAAGGTTTTAAAATGTTAAATTTCACTTTAAAGTTAGGAAGAAACACGTAGTTCGTGAGAAGGTTGTCCATGAGTGTGAGACAGGGATTTTTTTTTTTTTTTTTTTTAAACTTGACTTTTATAAATAGTTAAAACACAGCAATACTCCCTCATACTGCAGATAGGAATGACTGCCAGCACCCTTTGGTATAAGGAATCTGAAAGCAACTTAAAGCTGAGAGGGTGAATAAAAACTTGACACAGTCACATCTGTACCAAAGGCAGATTTGATCTTAAGTCCTCTAGAATGTCTTCCTTTTCTTTCTATTTCGAGTTTTTCCCTGAGCAAATAGTATTTCTGAAGAAAATCCCATCTAACCAGGGCTGATACTTATCCTCACATTAATCAGTTGTCAAGAGATCATCCCACTTGGATGGCATGATAAATACATCTTAGAATGAACAAAATCCGGTAGGAGTTGGAAAGGACAGCTTGTACATTTCTGATGTGCTTTCCAACACAAGCATAGAGAGTCTTTACAGAACTGTTCAAGACAGGCAGTATTAGAATTCCTCAAAACCTAAACATACCGACTTTATTTTTTAGAACAAACAGGGGTTTTTAGAGCTGGTTTAAGGGTCCGATGATCTTGAGAGAATTGGAATAGTAAGTCTATTTTAACTTCCTATTCATGCCCTCATAAAAGGCATTCTGTAGGAATGTAGAATATTTATTCCATTGAAAAGGTATTCATGGCAAAAATAACTGAAAAAACCAAGTCTGAAAAATATGGGAGGCATAGTACATACTACAGATACCTAGTACTCTGTGATACAAATTTTTAATTTTTCGTAGATACACGATTTAAATTTAAGATTTAAGAACAAAGTATTCAGTCCTCCAGTCTTTCCAAAGTCCCATCACCACACAGCTTTTAGGGAAACTGGTGAGATACATATTTTGTAAGTCTGAATCTAGACTTGGTTATTTTTGGCATCCATGTACTCCATGCCAACTGATACTAAATCTCTTTAGCCTCATAGATCAGTAATTTTTCCCTGTTTCTTACATATGCATTTTTATGCCTCTCTTCCTACAATTTCCTTTACAGGTAAGCAAGACAAAACCGGCTGCCTGGAATATTGCTCAACGTATATTGAGATTATAATCATTCAGTTAATCACAGGTCCATATATCTACCATGAGATGCTCTTCTGGATGTTCTTGTATTACTTTCCCATATAGCAATTAAAGCAGCTTTGGAAATAGCTTGTCACATATTTATCTTGAACGGGCTACATTCTAATAGAGGTCAGCGGCAGCCATGAATTTATGCCCACTGTATGAAACAGTAATATCAGTCCATATATGCTGGCTAAAACACTCTTATTCAAAGTCTGAACAGATGGCTGATTCACCGTGTACATAGACTCTTCATGGCCAACATTTTAAGCATGGTGACTTGCCACTAATAAGACACTGGCACTGCTTTAGAAGAACATGATGTTCTTTCATATTTCAAAACAACATTTCCACTCTGAAAAATACCAGTAAACAGTTTCTGAGATGTCCAAAAAGAGTATCAGCTGATCCAGAGGATTCAGCAACAGCAAGTATAGGATATTTTTTGTTGTCATTCCCATAAGGATTTTAATTATACTGTTTTGTCTTTTCAATTGGAGATAGCATTTCCTATTGAACTGCTATTATAGTATTGACAACCAGGTGTTCAGCTTTATTCTTTTGCTCTGAGCAAGAAAATGACTTCATATTTATATTCTGAACTAATGTTTCAAGAAGCTACGAATGGATTGATGCTGTTGTGGATATGCTACCAACCCCTGGCACTTCACTTTGGAATGTAATACTAACCAAAACCAGCGGTTGCCATTATTTTTCTTAGCTGATTTAAGAACGAGGTACATTCCCAAAGATTTTTTTAAAATATCAACTACCATTATTTTGCCATGTTAGATAGTATTTTAGAGCAGGATTCATCTGCCCAAATACAGATGAAGCTATCTGCACCTGAGCTACTTGTGAGGGCTCCCTTTATAGTCAGTGGAGAGAAACACGCACTTTTAGAGTGCAATTCATCTTCTCTTAAGATTGACAGCTACACTGTAGACATCTAAAGTTGGATGAGATTAATAGTGTCCCCAACATTTGTTAAATTATGCAAGATTCTATATAAATAGAAGACAAAGTCTCTTCCCTAAAGAGCTTTCATCTTCAGTCAATACATTTCCAGAACTGAGCATCTAAATTGCCTGTCTTTGTCAAGTGCCTCCCTTTGATGTTATTCCATAAGGTGCTCTCTGGTTTTCCTGGACAACACACAGCACTCACTTGAGAAAGCAGTACATTCAGGACAGTGAGCAGAAGAATTACCAAGAGAATCTCTGAGAGTTGTTTTTCCAGAATTGTGATAGGTAACTTTTTGAAAAGTTTTTATTTATCTTGTTAGAAGTGAGTTGTATTTTGTCAATTTTTACTGACAAGTTGGAAAGGCAAGTACTTCAAAGTAGAATGAAGAATAGTGTTTGCCTGTAAGAGCCTACAGCCTTCCCACATATGCTGATTCCTCTGGGAGACAGCAAAGTGAATTAGTGGCTCCTCCTCTCCACTATTCTGTGACATATATGCACGTACACAAGCACAGAGATATAAGGGAACTAGAAACATTACTTGTGCCATTTTCCAAGCCTCGGACAGAGCACTGAAAAGGTAGGAATCCATGGGCAATATAGGCATGACGGTAAACTAAAGCTGAATATTATCACCACTCTTACTTTTGTTAACGAAATTACAACTCAAGGGGGGGGCACAATTTGACTTTTCTAAGGCAACAGGCTTGTTTTAGAAGAGGACAAGAACAGCATCTACACTTACATGGAACACAAATAAAACATTGGAAAACTAAGGTTTTTGGCACCTTGCTTTGCAGTAACAAAATGAAAAGCAAACTCTGGGTATTTGTAACAAACAAACATGCACAACTCAGTTTCTAAGACAAAATCATATTTTATGTATTGCTATAATAGGAGCTATTATAGTGAAGTGAAAGCTAAACTGAAGTACTGCTCTATGCTGCTAAAGTAGGTATGGATATGCGAGATATTGATCTTAGATCTAAACAAATACTAAAATACAGCCATCGATGCCCGTATTTCTATGGAGTACATGAATGACTACAAGAATTGTTATAATTAAGAACACTAACAGATGTGATGTAGAACTCATAATGATGTTTCTATGTAAGGATTAGAGACAGGGAAACCTTTCAAGGTTCAGTTAAAAAAAAAAAAAAATCTAAAATTTTGCCTGCCTAATCTTAAATGATCAAGTGGATTGAAACTCATTGGCCTAGAAAAATCTCACAACAGTATGCAACTACTCTGATAAGATTTCTAGTGCACCATTCCCATTACAATCGGAGATAACATTCAAAACAACACCAGACACAAGCTATCCTTTTACAAATCACTGTATGGTTTCACAACACACACCATTTTTTTTCTGTCCTACTAGTCCCTCACTTCAATAAAACTGAGCACAAATGACTTCAGAAGGTTTTTTATAAAAATTTTGTGAATTCCAAAAATTAAAATTTTGCATTCTATAAATTATTCTGCTGAACTGGTGCATAAAGAGCCTATTAATGTTTTGTCAATAACAGTGGTGATAGAGATCTTTTTTTCATACAAAAATTTCCTTTCTGATAGGTTTCTGAACCAGATTGTGCATTTATACTTGTCAGGTAAATGAGTTAAACCAAAGCCCTGGAATTTTTAGACTTTTTCCTAGCTTTTATATTCTGTCACTGGATAACTAGTCTAAAGAGAACATTCTTGTTCAATGCATATAATCTCTTCAGTGCATATTTAACTGTTCAAATTTAGCTAACATACTATTTTTACTAAAATATAAAGCAAAACAAGATCTCAGTCACAGCCACAAAATCTTTTTTAATGTATTCCTTGTGCTACTTCTGAATATTAATAAAAATTAATAATTAATTTTGCCTTTGGCATTGCAAGATATACTAGTTTTAATTAGTGTACTATACTCCTATACAATTAAAAAATAATTGATGTCCACACTTATTGGCGGTCTCTGTGATCTCTTTTCCTGTTGTTGTCAACAAATGCCTCAAAAAACAAGTTCAAGAATGTTTTGCTGTCCACTTGATTTACACACCAAAAGTAACAGACAAATCTTTTATGATGAAACAGAACAGTTTTCTGTTTAAATTATACACAAGAATATTAACTAGAAAGAGAAAATTAAAAGCTGATGGCTCGAAGAAATAATGGAAAGACTATCAATGTTTAGTCTATCAACAAATTTGCCTGGAATGTATCAGTTGGTGACAGAGTATTTCAACTTAAATGCAGTGGCCATCTTGTATTTGTTATATCAATCGTATTGAGCATTTAATGCTGATATCCCCCTTGATCAGTTTCAGTTATTTAAATTCAGCATTTCATGTTACTGTTTTCCTACATCATATTAATTGTACCATAAACTACTTCATTGTATAACACTAAAGTCTCTCTTTCTCATTCTGAAAGAATGAGTCAAAGAATTAAAGTATAAATTCCCATGGGGGAAAAAACTAACTTCCCTTCAATGTATTTGCATCAGGAATCTTGAATAAATATAAGGTTTTTTTATTCCAGCCACTGAAACAAAGACATCGAATCCCAGATGTAAATTCTCCAGCACAGTTATGAAACAGAACAAAAAATTCACATGGTAAAGAACAACCCAAACTGACTACTCCTTATCTAGTCCAGAAGTTCATGCTTGTAACTTGAAACTAGGTCAGAAAATGCATCCGGAAGAGACCTTTTGGGGCATGACAAAAAGCTAATTAAAAATTGCTGAGTTTATTTTTTCAATATCGCAGTACTACACACCTCAGAGTTAGACACAGGACAAGGGCTAGATAAACAAATACATGGAAGAGCAAAAAGTATTTAGGCAACACAGGAATAAAAATGCCTTTTCTTTTTCATCTAATCCACATGCTTGTAGAGTAGTGAACATGAAAAATCAGCAAATCAGATATTTATTTAATTAATGCTTTTATCATGATTAATGATCTCAGTGGTCATTTTAACTAAAAGTGGATAGTAATTCAAGTAACGTATTTAAATAAATATCACTGAAGAACTGAGAGTATTACAAAGTACATTCTTATTTCTGAGGATTTTTCAAAGTTATTTCTCAACAACTTTTCTGGCACTACACATGGAAGTCAATGGCTTGCCTCAGTGAAAGAAATTCAGTTGGTTTCCTTTTATGCTTAAGATGAGAGGTAAGTCAAATCAGTAAAATCACTCTCAGGTCTGAGCTGCCGCCTTGGCCTCTGCTGTGGGGGGATCCCTCATGGCTTCCATCACCGCAGCACGCGTGCACCGCAGACAGCATGGAATAGTTACCCACTCCTTAGGCCCAAACCTTCAGGCTTGCTGCTCTGCCCAAGGGTGTGAATGCCGTAATTACCACAGAGAAACGCCAGTAAGCTGCTTATTTTAGAACAGAAATCTTCAATAGATTTGAAGGTAAATCTTATTATTGAAAACAAACAAGAAAACAACATAAACTAATACATCAGAGATACACAGACATCCTACTTCAGGGAATGACTGAAAAGGCACGTCCCTTACCCCTGCTGTGCTGAGAAACATTAGCTACCAAGAAGTTGCAGTTTTGCTGTGAGAAGCTGCAGTTCAGAGCTGTAGGACAGCTGGAGACCTGCCAGGCCCCGGCAGCACCAGGCGGCCTTAATGGCGCTGAGCTGCCTCCTGCCCCTCCGCCCCTGGCCCAGGGGCCCCCTTAGGCCCAGGCCCTCTCAGCCCCGCGCTGCCGTGGGATTTCCAGCACTGACCAGGTCTCTTCAGAAAATACGGACGCTTCAGGAGCCTTTTTTCTTTTACACAAGTTCAAGCTCGTGCCCGCTTGCCTTTTTTTCCCCTAGACAGCTGCCTTTAAAGTAGTTATCCTGGGAACAAATCCCCGAATTCACCGCAGCCACCTTGTGGTTCTCCCAGCATACACCCTCATCACCGGCTTGCGTTGCCCAGTAGCTAGGCCCTTTGCACAGTATGGGAGAGCTCTGACACCCTTCAGCTCACCCACCTAACCACAGCCTTTAATTAAAGGCTTTGGGTGCCTAATATGGCAAGATAAAACTCGATAAAAGCCGCACATGTTCTAATTAAAAGCAGCCAAGAGGCTTCAAAAACCCTACTGGCCACAGCTACACCACCATGCCGTGGATCGGCCGCCACCACCTCTGCAAACAGTCTGATCACTGCTGCAAACAGTGCTGACTTTAATGCTGTTTCATTATGTGGATTTGCGCTGAAACAGAGCAAATGGGGGATATTGCTTCCAAAATTTGGAGCTTTCTAGTTAAATGCCTGGGGTCTGGAGTCCCAACATACAGCTTAGTAATTCTGGCACTCCTGCTGACCTCAGTTACAGCCACAGGTCACTGCAGAGCAAGTTTATCAGGTAGCAATTAAATGGTATGAATGGAAGTGAAATCTTTTTACCAAGATCCTTCCCCTGCAATTCCAAAATTCAAATAAAAAGTATTAAAGGAACAGGGACAAGAGTCACTAATTCACAGATGACCAGACTTCCAATAGCTAAAACCTCATTTTATCTGTCAGTAAAGTGTAAGCTGTAGACACTTTAATTCCACTTGTATAATTTTTCATAGTCTATGCACACTTTTTAAAAATTTTTCAACAATTTTAAATTTCAGTTTTTGTAAGTTCTGTTTGTATCATAATGTCATGGTTACAACTAGTACAATGCTGAACAATGAGCCCATAAACACTTGAGCACTGACAATAAACTTCCCTTTTAACCTTTTTCATTATCCTCAGTTCAGGGCAGACAAAGTAATAAATGCAATCCAAAGACAACTACTGCAGAAGGTCTCAGTACCCCAGCCAGGGCTCCAGAGGTCTACTCCTAGAAGTTTTGAATATAAAACCCTTCTCTCCTCCTCATCATATATTTCTTCCCAACCCTCCCATAGAGGCAGTCCTGAACAGGATGCTTTTCCCTTTTTATTTATGTGAAATCTCATGACATGTCATGCACCACATTCGTAGCAATCACTGACAGATAGTTAAAATTTCTAACGGCCTACAGGGGAAACCATTTTCCACCAACTGTTCTCCCACATGCCAGGATAAAATATATCTTGTGGACTAAATCTCTTCCCACTTGTATCCTGCCAAAAAGTGTGGGTTTTGTTTTTTAAACGAGGCTTGAATGAAATTCCATTAGCTATTCCTGAGCTATGGCAGAATAACTATTCCAGCATAAAAAAAAATCTAACCACAGATAATTGAACTTGTCTCAAACATGAGTTGTTTTCTGGAAACATGACATGGGAATAGACTTTACTATAACAGCAAAGTTATTTGGTTTGTGCAATCTTCATTGAATCAAAACCAGTTAAAGACCACTTGAAGCTGTAAGGTATGTCAGTGTCTTAGAAAAATATTTTTAGATCAGCTGGGATGCTTTAACCATAGATGTCGTCTTCATGGATGGATGAATACACCCATTAGCTCGCATGGTTTACAGTCTATGTATGTGGCAAGACATCAGACCTCAGAAGTTATTCCAGGATTGCTATCATCACTTTTTAATTTGTGATATGCCTTTTCAGTATAATATAAAAAACAAAATTATTTTTAAAAAAGTAAAAAGCAACATTGTTTTATCCATGTTATATTTTTGTGATATTTTGTACTGTTACTTTTGGTTTTGCATGCTATATCAATGCAAGCACTGAGGAGTGAGAGATTTTATATTTAATTTGCTGTAGGTAATGAATGTAAATAGACTATATATGTTTTCACCCAGGCATGGTAAGAATTACAGCACATTTCCTCTAAGCATGGAACACACAGAAAATTTAAGTTTTTAATATGCTACTGGATTGAGTTTAAGCTTTGAACAACTGAGAGAAAATGAGGAATTTTGGCCAGGCCACTGTAAATCCAAACTTTGTTGGTGCCTGTACTTGATGCATCCAAAGATATATTCAGCATTCCAGCCTTCACGAACCTGGGAAGATCACAGCTCATGTTTTCCTGTATGGCTCACCTTAATTCTTCAGGTTTTTTGCTGCAGATACCATACTGGGAGTTGGGAAAGAAAGGGGGTGGCAGCCTCAGCCTCCATACATACCACTGCAGATGACTCTAGGAAGAACAGAAAATACATGGATAAGCCATCCTGCTACCCAAATTCTGCTTTGATCCCCCCTTCTCATAGAGCTTGGAAAGAAAACTGGATTTTCTCCAAGGCTAGACAGGTGGCAGGGAAATATTTTTTGGTTAATTACCTCAGAATGCTGGGAAAGGTGTGCTGCTACCTCATGTCTGCATTGCGCTGCCTCACACTGGTAATTAAGCTGATCAGTACTGGTACATCTACCCACCAATCAAAGCTGGGTATAAGGGATATTTTGAGGAGACAAAGCATTAAACAGCATTGAATTAAGAGTTTGGGTAATCAAGATGGCACATGTTCTACTTGAAAAATAAGGCAAATCCTTCCAAAAGAGGGACAGCTGGCATGCTGAAAGTCGATCTTAACTACAAGAAATGTATTTCTTGCTTTAAGAGTCACAGTTGGGGCCTCTGTGCAGGCTTGTAGCTAATGAGTTGATAATGTCTCCTTCAGGAGAAGGGAAAAAGGCCACTACTCAAATTCTCCTTGATTCCTCTTCATATGGGATCCTGGCAAATCAAGGTTGGCTCTAATATTTTTATAATGACCAATCCTGCCAATGGTGGACTCGGTGACAAGCACACTCAACCCAGCCTTAAATTAAACACAGCTTTGTAAGTGAAAAATTGGAGACTACACATAAGTAGTTCAACCGAAATTAGGAAAACTATGTGCCTTTACACAGCATGCGTGTTTTCAGCATTGCAAATGTCTTACTGTTTCTGAACACTGGACTAACCCTTCATATTGTGACATTCTTGAACACATCCAAATTTAAACACTATTATTTTTAATGCACTGTTTTCTGTAGGGAATACCATAGCAAAGTCGATTTTGTATCATTAACAACAGAAAAAGAGAGATTTTCTGCTATCAGCGCTGCCAAAAAAAATGCAGCCTCATGTATTTCTGTAAAGATAAGTATGAGAGATGTTCTCTGTATTTCTTAGAGTAAATAATGTGCTACCCTGCCAAATCCACACAAATGTAAAAACAAGCACAAAGGATGCAAAGTTAGTAACTCTCTTAATATTTTCCAGAAGCAGAATAATTTGGCCCAAGCACAAATATGTGTGTGGCACTTAATGCTTACTTTACCTGCAATTTGCTGCAAGTATTTGTGGAAGCACGTATGCACATGCAAGTAGCCAATTTAGTGTCCAGGCTTCACAGTGGACCAGTTACATATTTTCAGTCATTTTTGCTATATCTCCATACATAAAATGAATTAATTACTTGGTCAAATTAGGCACACAATTAAGCATGTATGTTTTTATAAAACTGTCCCTTAATATCACCTAACCTGGCAATGCCTGGACTTACACATAACTTAACATGCAAGACATTTCTAGAAACAGACTGCTTCAGCCTATGGGGCCTAAAACACAAACTGCAGCAGAGCTTAAGAGTAGTAATCAGTACTAATTGCAGTATTCACGGGATTTTTTTAAACATAAATCAAATTAATAGATTGCACAACTTCTAAACTATTACTCCCAAGAAACTTTACTCTAGATAAATAATTGCTTACACTGCTTTTTAAAGACACATTCCTGCCAAGTCTGAGTTAGAAACCAGCCTCAATCCTAAAAAAATAAGTAACTTCAGCATTTGCTGAATTTAACTATTGTTTAATATAGAATTGCTACAAAAGTAACGTAAGTGTTAAGATGGCAAGTTGAGATTGGAGTCCAATTCTGACATGCAAAGGTGATACAACTTGAAACACTGCTAGGCCAATCTTCTAATGAAAATGAACAACAGAATCAAATAAATTATATGAGGTCATTAAAACTATTAAAGTCATTCATCAAATAGAAAACAGATCTTTTGATTTTCAGGGAAATACTAAGACTCCAAACATCCCTCTGTAATCTCTTTCATCATTTCAGTAATTTTCAACAGGAGTCCGTCCTCGTCTGAATCTGCCGTATGCTGCCTCCTGCTCCTCCCCCACTTCTCCTCTAATAGTGTTCAGAGAGAACTTCAAGATGTGGGCTAATGGAGCTGGCATGGGTTGGAGTTTAATATTGCATGTGCTTAACTTTTTGTGCAACTGACCAACATGACATGTCTAACTGTATAAATGGAAGTTTTATGGTGATAAGATCAGTAGTTACTGAGATATTTATGTGACATGCTGACAGATATAAAACTACAAAGCTTGCTTTTATGCCTTACATCCTCTAGAAAAAAAAAATAAATACTAAGATGATGGGTCACTTTGAAGAGAATTTATTATCCAAATTACCTAATACCTGGCTAAGTTCTAATATGCAAGATGAGGTCTCAAAAATGCTATTAAAACTATGAACTTTAATTTCAGAGGATCTTAGTATTCTCTGCCAAATGGGGCAGAGTACAGCCAGTTTGCTTGTCTTACACTCTCTCTAGATCATGGTGCTGTCATCCAACCAAAAAGGAGAACGATGACAAAAACCAGAAAAAGGCACAAGATAATCTCTCTCCAGTTTTTACAGTCCGTAGGTTTAGGTCTCTCGGGGAGATTCTCATCGCTGCTGGGGTGCAGGAGGAAGACTATCTGAGAGAAGAGAAGGTCAAGGTTAAAGAAAATACATTATTTTTGTGTGTGTGTGTATGTATATATGTATACATACACACACATGTATAAGTATAATCTTGGGACAAAGTGGAGTCTCTTTTACATTTTGATCTGGGGAAAACCAACCTCAGAAATTCTTACAGAACAAGACGATGATGTTTCCTGCTGCCAGAAAGCAGCTCCACCCAAACTGTGCCCACAGCTGAAGTTAAAAGCTTGCTCTGCTTCCTTCTCCATTTGATGTGAATGTTACTTCACACACTGAGGGGCAGCCGCAGCAGCCAGTAAAAGAAGGGGGAACAGCCTGCTGGCAGCAAAGAAGGGAGAAAAATAAAAATTAATATATTTTTAAAAAAGAGTTAGAGACTTGTAGGGAAACATAAGGCCAGAAGGAAAGGAAAACTTCACTTCAGGAGACACATGTACCAGGCAGTATGCAAAGAATACTGGCCCTGAGAACAAGATAACTCAGAGGACAAAAGAATCAGCAGACTGGGGGGAAGTGTAAAATATTCAGCTGTGCTGTTACTTTCCCATGAGGTCAGACCCTTCCATGCTAGAGAGGATGTTCAGTGCCCTTCATCCCCACCCGGGATGCCCCCCACCCCAATTTGTTATTGCGCACATTTCCCACAGGAACGATGATCCGTATCACCAGTGCTGAGAAAACCAACGACCTCTTCAGCACCTCAATGATCCCCTATAATCATCCCCTATAACCCATCCACATCCACACCCCCGTGTCACTCACTCCTGCTGTTCCTCTCTCACCTCCCACATCCAGACACCAGCAGGAAGATACACACACACCAAACACCTGCCACAAACGTCCATTCTTTGGGTATCTCCAGGCATGACAAAGAGAACAGTTAATCTTCGGTGAGATGTGTTTCATTTAGTTAATCCAGAACTTTTGTTTTCTAGTTTCCCACAAATCTCTGTTTTCTCCTTAAGCCTTTCTGCCGCAGCTTTCTTGATAGCAGGTATTTTATTTCTTTGGCCTGCTTCTGGTCTTGTCTGAAACATCTGGTGGGAAGGAATAAAAGCAGCAGTGGAATCCAAAGTGAGGTTTAGAATAAAGAAACAGAAGAGCATCGAGTGTTCCTGTCTCCGTAACAAGTGCACAGGACCACCATGTCTGTGTGTGAACCAGCAGGACACGTGAAGGTTCAGAAGATGTTGGGAGTGGGACGCTTAGCCCAGGCTTTGCCATTTAGAATTACTATGTTGGAAAGAAAGTGCTGGATCTTTTTTGGGGGAATAAACTTGTAAATTTTGTTAGACATACAGTATATATGGCATTTTTTGCATCAGTTTCTTTTATCTGCAACATTTAGGAGATCAGACTGAATTATTCCCCCAGCTCTAAAGCACCTATGCTTGCTGTTGGAAGAACAAAATGGGAATTCTTATAAGAATATTTAGACCTTGTTTAAAAATTAACAGTGTCTAATGGCAACTCTCCCTATTAATCACCCATCTCAAAACTCTTTCTGAGATAAATCAGTGGCATTGTTAAAACTATATAGTGATTTTTCTGGCACCATCATTTTAAGTTTATTTTGGATAGTGTTAGAGAGGCTTTGTTGGTTGTGCCAACTGACCATGATGATTAATATATAATTAAGATTCTTGACGATTCCTCTTGTGTCAGCAGGAATATGTCAATTCCTTTGTCTTCAGCTGATGCACACACCCAGGGCTGATTGCTCAGATATTGTTGGTGGCTCACGTATGAGCTAACCATCATTTTAAGTTTATTTTGGATAGTGTTAGAGAGGCTTTGTTGGTTGTGCCAACTGACCATGATGATTAATATATAATTAAGATTCTTGACGATTCCTCTTGTGTCAGCAGGAATATGTCAATTCCTTTGTCTTCAGCTGATGCACACACCCAGGGCTGATTGCTCAGATATTGTTGGTGGCTCACGTATGAGCTATCACCTAATGATTAGATAGAGCTGACAGAAATCAAATTCTAATAATTGCAAGATAACCTCATATTTTAATTCAACCAAAAGTACTAAAAATATTGTTCAATAGTTGTTGGGTCATTGTATCACCAATCAAAACGCAAAAGCTGGTGGCTCTAGCTGCCTCTAAAAACAAGACGTCATATTGAACTAAAACCTAATCTCACAACACAGATGAAGTAATAGAAAAACAGTACTGCTGTCATTGGAGATACATTCATGTAAATACATGAGAGCAGAATCCGAGCATTAGCACTATCTATATGGCATACACTATATATGCTTCGGGTTAAACTGATGTACTGAATAGGAAAACAGCAAAACAAGCAAACAATAAATCCCCAACCAAACAGAAACTATCTGGCCTTCTTCCCGCCTATCCAACATCTTTCCTGCTCATTGCACAGCCACAGTCTTGCTTCTTTAAAACAGTTTTGCAGTTTTGCCAGGCAACAGTCTGTTACAGTATACATAAATGTGATTTTGTTTAGGGGACATTAAGGATGCATGTGACAAAGGAGTAGCAGCATATCAGCCACGAATTAAAATCCGTTACTGTATTTTAGTTTATCGATCTACTGTAAGCTTCTCAGCATTGTCTAATTTAAATAAAACTTCAATTTGTAACAATACTATAAATAGAAGGCAATATTGATCAGAGTGCCACCAGCCAGCTGAACTTTTGTTATCACTGAAGCCTGACCAGTTAATGTTGAATGTTACAATTTATTACACTGCAAAGTACAATACAACACAATAGCATTTAGATTTATAAACAAAGATCTGCTGAACTACTGAAAGCAAGTTCAGTCAGCTCTGAACAAGAAGACCGTTCTGATTTACTGGTACTTCACAGCACTATTTCCCTACCTGAGGCAATATTTCATTACCTCTGATACGAACACCTGTTAACTCTGCTGAAGATTGAAGAATTTGATTTCTTTAGACTCTTTTAAACCCCAGCAAAACATCTGATGTCCATCAGCAAAGATTCATCACTGCTGTGGTAGTTTTTTTGAGCTTTTGAGGAACATTACCAGTTAAGATGGGCAAACGATGTCCTGGGAGACAGAACCTTCATGACAAATAGTAGCAGATACCAGACCCCTAACATCACTTCTTTTCTTCCCCTCTTCCCTTTCACAGGAGTAAAAACTGAAGTAAAGAGACATGAAAACAGCATACTTACAGGTAAATTCCACATTAGGGGCTGTTCTCAGGCAGCAAGCAAAAAAACATTCTCTAGACAAAGAATATTTCATTACAGTTTTTCCACTCCTGAAGGTGCATTGTTTCAGGGAAATTACTGAACTGCCTTAAAGCAAGCTCAGTGTCCCTGCACTCACCAGCCAGGAAAGCACTGGTGCTGCTTTTCAGAAGGCATGTGCTCACCTTTCGCTCTCAGTGCAGAAGAGAAGGCTCCTCGTGCTCTCCTCCTCTTGAAGGGTAAGGCCACTGGGATAACCTGCACGACAGAAAAGCATCAAAGGAAACAGGTCTCTGGGTTTTGCTTCAGAACAAGGGAAAATCAACACTTCCCAACTAGGGCTTCTCTACCCCAGAGCTGTAAGGGTGATTTAAAAAAAAAAAAAGGAAAAAAAAGAAGAAAAAACATTTATTATCCGTGCCTGGATGCAGCACTGCTTAGTGAAACACAATGCCTACCCACACATGGGCAAGAGGAGATCATAAGCCAGCAAGGTATGGCAAAATGTAGACTGCTCAGGCACTCCAGGAGGGAACTCCTATGGCAGTATTATAACAGAGAAGAGCCTCTGTCTGCAAGGGCGGGAAGAAATACTAGTGAGGGACATGTATTTACCACTTCCTGTAAAAATCCCAGAAATATGACTTCGCCGGTTATTCCATTCAAACTTCTATATGACGCAGGATGGTGAAATGACTTTGTCTTGGTGAAACTCTGATGTGAATCTGCCTGCACATGTTAAAATGAGCACCAGAGAAAGGACCTGAATCTCAGAAGGTAGCCTGCACCCAAAAAACAACCTACAGGAGGGACCCTTCAAAACAGACAAGACCCCTTATCCACTTTGTCCTTCCAGGGCAGATCTCTTCCTTCGCCTCCCTCTGACCAGCAACTTTTAATGATTTCCTGCCATTCTTCCTCCTCAATGCAGCCCGTCCCCATTCTCTGTCATAGCTGGATCCTTCAGAGCAAAGGTCTCTTTTCCTGTCATCACGGAAGTCTGTCTGTCTTCTCAGGAGGTCGAAGCCTCTCCTGTGCCCTTTCCTTGGTTTCTGCTGCACCCACACATCAGCACGAGGCACAGAGACTGGCTGCCACCCAGGTGCACTCTTTGTTAAGAAAAATAACCTATGCTACAAAACAAACCACAAACATAAACCTGAGAGCATCCATCCAGGACACGCTCAGTTTTCTCTGAGGAGAACTAAGCCAGAGTTTGCTGGGGAAGAAGCTGCAAGAGAAGCAGCGGCCTTAAGCAACAGCCCTTTTTAGAGAGGAATGCCAACCCCTGTGGGCTACAACGAGCTGAGCACCTGCCCCTGCTCCGGACACGGCGGCGAGAGGCAGAAATGCCCAAACACCCACTGAGGCCCCGGCTGCAGCTGGGGGCGGAAAGGAGGGAGGATCTGCAACAACTTCAGCTACAAAACAGTGCAGGGAAATCACATACCTAGCGCTGATACCACTCTCATTTGAATTAGAAAACAATAATGTAAATAAAGTAATATTAGTATGCACATTTCCTGGGAGAATTTTCTCTCTACAGAGCTCGATGTCTATTAGCCTTCAGCCAAAATAAAGGTCACCAGACAGTAGATTCTTTCTTTTCTTCCTTTAACAGAGAATGTAATCCAGTCTGACGCTTTCAGACTGGGGAATTTTTTTTTTAATTGGGAGCTGTAACTAAAACACTGTTATCATAGAAACAATGTTGGGTTTTTAATTTTACTTATTTAAAACCAGAGCAGGCATTTTGAAATGGTTTGAGGTGGATGGGACATGATTTAATGGGAGTTTTGTGGACAGGGTATGCGATTATTAGATTAGCCTTTTAGTCTTCCATTCAAAATTCAGCATGTCTCTAGATATTTTTGATACTGTCATGTTAGGGGTAACATGGTCTTAATATGTTTACTATTTACAGGTGCATGCACTCCAAATATGCCCTGACACATGTAAATATGTTGACACTCCCACTGTGCAGGCATTCCTGCAAACATAGTGCATCCCTCCTCAGTAAAGCAGCACAGGAAAAAACAAAACAAAACAAAACTAAACTAAACCCAGTCAACTACTACGACAATATTTTAAAGCTTCATTTTTAGGTAGCACAGATGCAAGATACCCAACTTAGAGAGATCAGGCAGTCTGCAAATTAGTAAGATTCCTTGTTCAGGAAGTTTAGAGGAATTTGGCAAATATAACTGACATTTGGTCCATTCCTACTTAAAATGTAATTTGATGTGATAATATTTGGCAGTTCTTTAAATCTTCTTTCTAGAAAAAACAAATTCTAACTTCAAGTCACATCTTAAATTAAATTTCAATTTGAATAATTCCCTGATTATAATTATGAATTTTTAATTTTATACTGATGAAATCTTCAGTCTGCACAATTCTTAGTTCTGTAATTCACCCAACCAAGGAATTTAAATAATAACATTTTATATCCTTGCAAATAATCAAGACAGTACAAAGCGTGATTCTTTGCATAAACTGTTGCAAACATACCAGGAATATGTTCAAATAAAATTAATAAATAATATTAACTAAATAAAATACGTAATGTCTCAATCTGTTGCAGGAAACTTTGAAAGCAGAAAAGAGGTTACATTCACTGAATATTTTATTCATTAAAAAGTATTCACACCAGTCTAATCAAAAGTTTGGCTTTTGCATCCGCATCCCCCTTTTCCTTTTCCAGCTGTCAAGTTCTGGTCTGAACACCACATTTGTTGACTTCTTCTGCCAAAGTCTTGTTTAGTTTATGGATTCACAACTGGACAGAAGGAAAAAGGGAGGCTTGAGACAGGCCGAAAGATAGACAAGAGCAGAGTTGAATAAAGCCAGATCAGGTGAAAAGGAAATGAGATCTGGAAAAAATCAAAAGGCAGGAGGCCTAGGGAAGGACAAGAGCACATATGGGACAGGATTTGCAGATTGAAGGATATAATAATGGGGAATGGCAGCTAAGAGACAATGAAACCAGCAAACAGATGGGAGGAAAAAGGACAAGGAAAGAGAAATAAAGTTCAAAAGTGCCAGAAATAGAGCAGGAGCTATTTAACAGAGAATCAGACAGAAAGAGGGAACGAAAGAAACAGAATGGAAAATAAAAGATTTGACTATTAAAAAAAGCCCTACATTACACTCTTCATCACACAGGGTTCAAAATCAGGAAGTTATATTTCTATTTTTTCCAAGAAAGTCCAATATTTGGAACAGTTTCAATGCAAAAGTGGAGCTGGTTAGAAAAAGAGTGTATAACTGAACCTCCTGTATACTTTTAATGCTAATAGTAATGATATCTATTTTAAATAGGCCTACAAGTACTAGCCAGATCCTTCAGAGCTGTCCTCTCCATTTCTCTGTATATAAACAGAAAGAATTCCATAAGGCAAATAAACACCTCTTGCCATCTGCTGAGAAGCAAGCACGAAGAGTCTTTACGAGTTCCTTTTAATGAAAAACTTTTCAGAGATGCATGGTATGTAACATGATCCATCAATGTTTCAGTTTCACAGCCCTTATTAAGATAGACACATACAAAATGCGGTAGATTCTCTGCTTTCCAAGAACGATATATGAATTACTGAATGCTTTTTCAAAATGCATATTAATTTCTATAAACCTTACTTAAAAAACACCCTTGGCAGTTAGTATGGACCACTGTATATGCATATTAGTATAAAACCTCACATTTTTCAAAACTTACAGATTGCAATAGCTATTTTGGGGTTTTTTTTACATAAATATGGTATATGCTAAGATATTTTAAAAACACATAGGTTAAACTGTATGGGTTATTCCATTTTTTCACTCTTATTACTACCAAGGAAATACATATTTAGTTGGATAAAACATCTAAGTGACCTGTGGAAAATATTACTGCCTGTTTGCTTTGGAAGACAACTTTCATCTCAAATTTCTTGCCATTGACTAAAGGAAGACTGGATAATCTCTGAAAAGAAATGCAGGTTAATAATAATTGCATTGATAATTCAGTTTCTTTGTTGAATATAAGGTACACCAAGGACCTTTATCCTGCAAACAAGAATAAAACAAAGTATGTTTACTTATGCCAGGCCTTAGCTCATAAAAATTAGCCAAGGTCGTTATACGCAGGAAAGTCAGAACAGCATGGATAGTCTAAAGATTTGTCCCAGTGAAATCACTTTAGCTTTACCTGCCCCAGGGATCTGAAGGTCCTGTTCCATATCATAAGGAATGCTCTTGCACAACTCTAGTACCTCTGTATCCACTATAGATAAAATGGGATAGCCCTTCCTTTTCCTTTCCTGAAAGTAAAAAATTTCTTACAAGAGCTTATTTCCATTTGAGAAGGAAAATGGTGTACAGAAGTGCAAGTTCATCTGTGAGGGGCTTATACAGGTATGGCTGTACCATGCTCATTCATTACAATAATCACATCACTAACTGTGTTACCAGCATACAATTCCTGAGTAGTCTGAGCATGAGGCATCTATCAGTGGACAGACAAGCACCTCTTATAAATATAAACAGCCAAGAAAATTTCAGAAAGAAAGAAATGGATGAATATTTAGGCAGTGTTATACCTGCTTGATAAATCACATTAATTTCTTAAATAAAAATGGCCACTGAATACATGCCAAACCAGTCAGCTCCTGGCTTTATTTGGGTTCTTTGTTGTTTTTTTGGGTTGTGGGTTTGGGGTATTTTTTAATGTATATTTTGTTTAAAATAAAGCCCCAGGTCAGTCTTGGTGTAATTTTTTTAGCTAGTCAAGTTATGAACCCCTAAAAAAGGTGCTTTTAATGGAAAGGCTGACAACTCCTTAAGTGTAGCGTTGTGAATGATGGCACCTTGATCCGAGATGGAGAAAGCGTTCAATGTGATATAAGCTACTGAACTAAGTTGTAAAATGACAAGGACTGAGTGAACAGTTTTTAATACAGATAATATTGTTCATGTAGTCTATAAATATAGAATTAAATGTTGACCTCTGTCTCCCATGTCAAAAGTCAAAGTCAGTGTCAGCACATATTGTTTTTATTTGTTTCAAGAGAAAAATAGATCAACAACATTAACCTCACAATGAACAGAGAATTGAATGAATTAAAAAGCAGTACCCCATAAATCCCTTTCCTTTTATTGGCACAGTGATAAAAATGCCTAGGGCTTAGAGGAAAAGGGTAGTCTCAGACACCAGTCTGAGATGCTCTATGTATACAGAGCTGTACATCACATGCTAAAACAGAGGAACAGAGATATTAAGATTTGTACAGTCTCATATAATACACAATATCCATCACATTGCGTCATAGCTTCCTGCAAAACATGGCTTGTCAGATATCCCTAAGACAAGTAGGTTATCGCAAGATTATTTTAAAGCAACATTAGCCTTCCACCTACTTTTGAAAAACACATTTCACAAAACAGATCAAATATGCAAAAAAAGACTTTATTCAATATTGTCCGTACCTGCAGTATACCAATAATTTAAGACACCACCTGGAACAAATTCCCTTGTGTTTAGAGAGTTACTAGCTTCATTGGTCAGGTATCTCTTTAAATTGTTGGCTCATTGTGATAGGACTGAGCGATATGACATTTTTCTCCTGTTTAAAAAGTCATTTTTTCCAAAACACCTCATAATAATAAAGGCCCCTATTTCACAATGCCGTAGTAAATTTGATAGTTAACTAAAATGAGCAGTTTCAATTGCAAATTCAGTTTAATTGTAATTTTTAGTGCTGCATAATTAAACTGAAAAGGTTCTAAAAAATTCACACAGTCAAAACTAGGACAGAAACAAAAGCATTTTCACACTGGTTTGGGGTTTTCTAATCAGTTTCTAGAGAAACTGACGAAAAGTAACATTTACAAATGAATCAGTTTAACAAAAGAAAAGGAATGGTATCATCTGAAAAATTCAGCTGTTAGTTTTTGTTTACATTTTCTTATCCTCCTACAGCTTGTAGGATATACACAAATTCTTTTGGTTTAATGCTCCAATGATTATCTGCTGGCAATGTTGCATCATGTGAAAAACATTTTACAGCATTTGCACTGTGTACTAAACACACAAAAGCAAGTAATTACAACGTTTGTCAAATCTGGAGCATGTTCTGTGGTAGCTTACTGGAACCAAACGCGGTTTTTCTTCTTGAAATGGGCTGGCTGGCTGACTTTGAGTTTCACCAGTAAAGTGTAGGCTTGGAGCGAAATCTTGACTCATACATACTGCTGAAGGCTGGTATGCTGAAGCTAATCTATATCTCAGTGAGAAAAGCCTTCTCAGGCTGAACGTTCACAGGGTTTGAAAGAATTTTACAGCTGGCTATAAAGAGCAACTTTTCTGCTCCATGTGTATTCATGCAGCTTCTGGGCAGAACCAGTCATGGTGCTTTTCATAGCTGGATGATCAGAAGATTTCTCTATAACTTCTAGTAAAGAAGCAAAGACATATATTTTATTATACTAAAGGATTATTGGTCTGTAGGGCAATACTGAACGGCCGTATAAAGCACGTCACTTAAGGTCTTGCTAAGCTTTTAAACTTAGTCATAGCTTCATATAGACAAATAATGTTCAAACAGGTAGGTACTTTCTAAGACACATGGTTGATAAAATTAACTTCAACCTTGGTTTTAAAAGATCTGCTTTTGATTTGAAGAATACTGCCTACTGCACAAAAAGAGATGATGAGTTTGTTTCAAGGGCCTAAAAAAAACCAAAACACTTTTTCCTCTCTTTACGATGATTTGATTCAAAATGTGTTCCTTCTGCCATTAACCCAGTGTGCTGGTTTTGGCTGGGATAGAGTTAATTTTCTTCATAGCAGCTGGTTTTGAATTTAGTATGAGAATAATGTTGATAATACAGGGATGTTTCAGTTACTGCTGAGCAGTGCTTACACAGAGTCGAGGCCTTTTCTGCCTCTCAC
>NW_008795436.1:1143264-1144422 GCF_000699145.1 Aptenodytes forsteri
AGGAAGGGGGGGACGTTCGGAGTGATGGCCTTTGTCTTCCCAAGTCACCATTACGCATGATGGAGCCCTGCTTTCCTGGAGATGGCTGAACACCTGCCTGCCCATGGGAAGGAGTGAATGGATTCCTTGCTTTGCTTTGCTTCTGCATGTGGCTTTTGCTTTCCCTATTAAACTGTTCTTATCTCAACCCACGAGTTTTCTCACTTTTACCCTTCTGATTCTCTCCCCCATCCCACCAGGGGGGAGTGAGCGAGCAGCTGTGTGGGGCTTAGTTGCCAGCTGGGGTTAAACCACAACACCCAGCTTGCATATTGGTAACGTTGTAATATCGTAAGTTTAAGGTTTAGCTGCTACAACAGTCAGGTAACAGATGCATCAACTCTATAGTGAGAATAATACGCGCATTTATGGTAGGTGGTGGTTCTCCACTGAGAAGCAAAAATAAGGTTCTGCATTATGACTTGTGCCAAGGTGCCCAGCCAGCAGTCCAGGAGCGCGGGCAGCTGCCAGTCTGCACCAGAGACTATCAGGATGGATACCGGTAGAAATGAAGCTTTGCAGAAAGGAAACGGAGAAGAGTCACAGAACTGCAGGAGCTGGATCTCCAGGAGCATCCCTGGAAAGCGTACAGACTGGGGCTCTAAGGCAGGAGCTCAGCAGTGAGATAAACATGTGAATGATGTCACAGCCTCCTCCCTTGGTCTCATTTCATCAGCACCGCCATTTAACTTGTGCTTCTCTCAGTACGCTGAAAGAGTCTTTTGATGCTTGCTGTTCTTAAATGTTAAACAGCAATAAATTCACCCATTAAAAATGTCAAATTTCCCATATATCTATAAAAACAATGATCATATTTATTAAACTGGTAACCATATTGCTTAGCATAATTCTAACGCTAACAAGACACAGAATACAGACAACTTAAAACGTTAAAGAAGATTCGAGCATATGAACAGGAAATACAAAAATGACTGACAAGCGACTGTTGATACTAACTGATAAAAACAAAGCTTACTTGTAAACGCCCTGGGAGCGGCGGTAAGGGACTCGGGAGCGCAGGTAGTTTTTTCATCACTCTTGCCGGTCAAAGGGAAGGGGTTTGAAAGGGCCAGTTGAATCTGGCGAGTCAACAAATGGTTATGGGACTGGTGCCACAGC
>NW_008795436.1:1147552-1160915 GCF_000699145.1 Aptenodytes forsteri
GTCGGGTTGGACGGGGCTCTGAGCAACCTGATCTAGTTGAAGATGTCCCTGCCCACAGCAGGGAAGTTGGACTAGGTGACCTTTCGAGGTCCCTTCCAACCCAAACTATTCTATGATAATTCTATGATGAAATAACAGTATCCCAAGCCATAATTATTTACAATTTAAGAAATTCAGCAATTAATTCTGTGATACGAATTTCCTGTTTGTCATTTTCTCCCAGAATTTTGAAAGCTTTCTTATGTTTGTTGTACAGCTGGGGAAATAACAGTATCCCAAGCCATAATTATTTACAATTTAAGAAATTCAGCAATTAATTCTGTGATACGAATTTCCTGTTTGTCATTTTCTCCCAGAATTTTGAAAGCTTTCTTATGTTTGTTGTACAGCTGGGAAAATGCTTTCTCCAAACATCAACCAAGAAGTTTGTCACCAAATGTGGCATGATAGATTGCACAGATATATTACCTGGGATAAATTAATCAGCTCAAGTTCCAGTGTAGATGCTGTTATAGATTACAAATAGCATACCTGTAAGGCATATCTATGATTTTCAACAACACTTCTTATTCAGTTTTCAAATACGTAGATACCTATTCAAAAGTATAGCATTAAACTCACATAGCCTTTTTTCTAACAAATCATCAGTGTTAAATGACAACACCCTAGATATATCAAAAATTGAAGATTTGTTCAGCTTATGCAATGATCTTTTACTTAAATTCAGTTAATTCATAAAAAGAAACATAGTTCATGTATTTACTATTCTTTATTATTATTACTATTATTATTTCAATAATAGCGAAATGCAGATAAGTCTTCAGCTACTTGAAATTTTAGCATGGGCTCCAAAAACTTCACACATATTTAGCATACTGATTCCAGTTATGGAGAAGCAGATTAGCAGATGAGCACTGTAATAATCATTAGTTAAAATTCTCTGATACAAGCTAGTGTCAGCTTCCACTTACAGAGCTGAGGAAAATATTCATAAGCTTTTACTTCTTGTAATAGAGAATTCACTGTTAACTAGGATTCAGATCCCATGTGTTCAGCCTCCCTACAGACATGAATTCTCTTTTAGGGCTTCTATCAAAAAGCTCTCACTGGTAACAAAAAAATGATAAAAATACACCATGGTAAAATGCACTGAGTCAGTGGGATCTAAAGGTATCGAAACCTACAACACCAGCTGCAGAAAAAAATAATCAGAAGTACAGCTTACCTTCATTTCTTGAAACCACAGTCGTCTGAGAGAGAATAATATTTTCTGTTAAAATATAAAACGTAATTATTGATTCTTCCTGCGTACTTTTTACATCTTATATACCACACCTTTAAAAAGATACGTATTTTTAAACTTTTAATTAAAATAATAGCTAAATGATAACAAGGTGAGGTAGACCAATTTAAAATCTTGTAAGGCCATTAAGAACTCACTACTAGAAAAATAGAAGTTAACAGAAGAAATTATACACCACATTTGCACACCTGGGCTTGCAGAAATAGCTTTTGCAAGTCCCATGCTTCTCTCTATAAATGTGCTCCTATTGTCAGTCTTTTGATCTATTTGAATAGAAATAAGGACAACCACAGAGCTACGTATGTCCCTCAAAAACACAGACATGCTCAGTGATATCATCGAAAACTAAATAAGAGCGCAGACTTGCTAATAAAGGAAGGAGAGGGACTCATTAGATCCTACAGTGAAAGCAAGCTACAAACCAATCCAATTCAGAATTCATCCTTCTCATTTACACTGTAACACATTTGTGGGATCTAGTTTACCAGAAATCGCCTAGGGGAAAAGAAAGGGAATCTAGAGTAATAAAAAAGTGCCAAAATGAATAAAATGCTCACAACAAGTATTGCTTTGCTGACACTGGAGAACAGAAGAGGATGGGGTTTTGTCACAGTTCTGATATCCCCCAAATGTTGCTACTACAGTATTTCTGCCCTTTCGGTGCAATCTGGAAAAAAAAAAAAAAACAAACATTACTTGGTACATTGAAAAGCCAAAGATCTTTATTATTATTTTATTTTTTTTACCCGTTTATGGTTGCAAAGTAATGAAATGACATGATATTTAAGCCAATGACAACTGCTAATCTGTAAGCAACAACAAGCAAGGAAAAGCTGATAGGAGTACAGCTGTTTTATTTTAATTGAGGAATGATTTTATGTTGGAAGCACTCAATATTCACAGCAAATTAAAAATAATGAAGTGAATTGATACCAATGATATTTTTTTTTACCTACTATCCCTTTGTAAATCTATTGCTTCACACAAATTGACATGTCTAATTGATACATACGCTATTATTCCTCATTAGTAGGCTGAATAAAATAATTCTTTATTAAATTTATTGCAATTTAAAATACAGCATAATGTTTGCAAGCTATAAAAGTCAATCAACAGGAAACAGAAAAAAACAGATGACATTATTACTTCTTATATATACACAATAATTTCATGTGTTTCATGGAACCTTCCTAAGCGTTTCATTTCTTCTCCGAAGCTAAGGTCTGTCTCCAACAGGTCACTTCATTTTTTACATGACCATAAATATATTTCAGTGCATACATTCTTCTGAGTTTTTTGATAAATATCACCTCTAATAAGCAAATTATTTGCGTATTTAGCAATCTGTTAGAAGTTGTCTGGAAGAGTTAGTCTTCTACTAACACTTAAACAAAATTATGCAGAACAGCTGATGATTTACTTTGTCTGGATTAGGGTGTTTGATTTATATTGTGTTATCACTGTGAAAAAAGTTCAAGCAAGTAGCAAAAATTCAGAATTTCAGTGGAATAAAGAAAGTCAATAAAACAACAAATTTGACAAGCAAAATATAGATTTTGTAATGCAAAATTTCCAACCAAAAAGAAAATTGAATCAATGGCAGGTCAGTCTGTTCTTTATAACTTTAACTTATTTCACATCTTGCCCTGGCATTTGTAGGAATTTTGCCCTTCCCATTTTGTAGGAAATTCTTTGGTATTATGAAACTAGCAGAGCAGCTATTATGTTACTCTCTTCTCTAATGGCAAGAAAAGCATGTTATGACCAGACCATTTCTATGGCCTATTGCTCCTATTTCTCTGGAGAATGCTGGCAGCTGGCACAAGATTGCTGCCCTCACTTAAGCTGGGCTTCAGACTTGAGAAATAATTTACCCGAAAACGTAGTATATATGCTATATCTAGCACAGACATAGAATAGCCATCCTACTTTTGTCATCTTAAGTTAATATGATTTCTTTTTGAGGAAGAGCTTCTGACGCCCTGATTGTGTCTGTGCTCTGATTGTAGTCTGTGTCTCAACTTGTCCAGATAAGCTGGAAGAAATTGCTCAAAAAATCAGATGTTATTGCATAGGACCACAGAATTGGAATTAAAAAGTAAACTGTATTGGGAATGTTTTCCATTCGTATTATATGTCATGTTCTTTGTAAGACATTAAATAAAATCTTATTTAAAAAGAAAATATTTCTGGTTCAGATCTAAGTTCAATTTATAGAACCGATGGGGCAGTTGCCATCTAAAATTAAAAAAAGAAATACATAGGTTTGCACAGGTAACTGAAATTAAGGTACAGATCTTAAAGGTGTAACAACACAATCCCCTTTGAAAAATAATCCCTTTTTTATTCTACAGATATTTTAGATTCACAATTGCATTTTTACACAACATAAGATTAATTAACATTTTTCTTTGTTGTTACTTAAGAATTTTGAACAAATCTTTGTAAAAGGTAATATGTATCAGTTCAGAAAGACTGCTGACATTTTAAAACCAATCCTTATATTTCAAAAATAAGAGGAGGACTTACTATCAGCAACAAAACCAGCTGTTTCAGGATTCATTTCCTATTTGATACGTATTATTCAGCACAGTAAACAACCTATCTGCCAGCAGGAAAAAAATCAAAGAGCTCTATGCCGACTAACTAACATCTTTTAAAGAACTCTAGAAAGTGGCCCAAAAAGGAGCCCTGAGAAGCAGGCACAGGTTTTCTAGTGTTCATAGGGGAAAATGCCATTTCAGAGAAAGTGCTGTCACCAAGAACTGCACAGTGCTCCACATCCGAGATTACCTTTAAGGGTGAACAAAAGTATTTCCAACTACTATGCTATCCACAACAGAGCAAAAATAATCAGGAGCTATGGCAACCACTAAGCCTTATTTAAACTGAATTCTAAAATACGTCCTCTGCGTCGCATTTAGCCTCCACTGTCAAAGGTAACTAATTCATTAAATCTTTCCAGCCTACTTCTCTGGACAATATTTGAAAAATAGCATGCATATCCAGTTCATTCATTCAGATTCAGGGTGATATCTACGTCTATGCATACCCAGAGAGGGTAAAGGCCACCAACAGCTGTGCAGTAGACAATCACTATCTCAGTACAAGCAAAAACGAGGGTCAAAGGCAGTGCCGGCTGCCCACAGAAACCAGGGTTGTAAGGGCTGAGTCCTCACCCCGTGCCGTGCCTGGTCATGGAAAATGAGCTGGCACAGGGCTGCAGGTAGTGCTCATTCGAAGGGAACAGCAGGGACTTACGTGGCTGGAAACGTCACAACCCGGTGCAATGTCTCTGAGAGGGCTCCCAGGGTGGGTCAGCTCAGCAGCCCTCGTTCTGGCCACGGTCGCAGAGCCACAAAGCAGGCTTTTATATTTCAACACGCATTACCTTGTCATCTCTTTTAATCTAGAAATACCATATTAAGAAAAACATGATGGAAAAGATCACGATCAGCCTTAAATACACCATTTTCATTCAGCTCTAACAAACTCAATAGGAAGACTATTTTATAAATGAGCACAACGACTTGAAATTCAATAGTCTAGTTAATCCAAGCATATTGAAATAAAATTATATATACGCGCACGCGTGTGTGTGTACAGTGAGGGAGGACCTACTGCCTTTACATACGTACTATTTCTATTATAAAGTTTGGGTAAGTAAAGAATGTAAGATCACAACTCTTTAAAGTTTAAGGATATTCTGCCTAGGATGCTTTTAGATGCAAACATAAAACCAAAACAATACATTTATAACAGATTTGTAATTTTTAAAATCTTAATAACATTTGAAATGAGTAAAAAAAAATATTCACTCACTTCATTATATTCACCATCAGAGAATACAAAGGTATTATCCAGTTGATATACGATATATATATATATTCCTATACCAAAAGGAAACACACACATTAATATCCGCAATTTGATACCCATTCCAAACACAAGTAGTAACAAATTTGGTGAGAAAGCTGTCAAAATATGTTCCGCAAATACATTGGCAAGAGATCTGGACATACTAAAGAAATTCAGTGAAACAAAATAGGTGCCAAATGGGGATGTTTGACAGAGTGTTCAAAAATACATTTAGACCAAAGCAGGAACACATCCAACAGAGAGATTCTCTACATAAATTATCATGAAACTATTAGAAATAATTGGCCAGTAATTTCAAAATATTACATATACTTTTAATGTTATCAAAGAGCTGTGTTGTGAACCATGTGTGATTTCTTGGCGATTTAATTTTTGGCCACACAACAGCGTTTTTAGACGCAAGTGAAAATACTATATCCCATACTGTAAGTCAATCTGTAGTCTTTGAAATTGCGTTGAGCTTCCAAATGCTTTGAAAGGCTGCTAGGGGAAATATTATAAAAGTCTGAATCCTCTGCGAGGCTGCAGAGCGCAGCCCTTGCAGGGGCTCTGCCAAACAGATGCCTCCCCGCAAGGCTGAAGAGAGCCTAGATAACAAAGACGTCACGACCAACCTCTCCAACCGAGTATCGTGGTGTCTGTGGTCACAGCGCCCCAGACAACTACGTCAGTGTAGGCGTTGGTCCCTGCAGCAGTTTATCACAGTGCCAATACATGCTGGTGCACTCCTGTGTCATGGCTAAAGGTAAAGAGGTACAGGAGGACATAAGTGTTCTGCGAGTCTAATAGGAGCAGATTAATTTATAGACAGTGTTGTATGACAGGCATTTCTTAATAAAATAAAGTCAACTAAATGTTTCCAGATACTTCTTTGAATGCAGATAACCACTGCAGAGATACCTGGCATGAGCGGCAGCCCCCTGCTCTGCACTTCAGCTGGATACGCTGGTGAATGAAGAGGAGGGTCCAAGGTGCTGCCCTGCCGAGCTACCTATTCACACCCCTCACAAGCATGAAATTCAAATTACTACTGTTTAATGGTTCTCAAGAAATATGCGCTTTATAACAGATAAGATCAGAGCAAGTCGAAGTAGACTACTCAGAAAGGAGACAAAAAGAGGCCAGGAAGCATATGTGCATAAAAGACAATGCTCTTCAATGTCAAACCATTTCCTTTCATTCAGTCAATACAAAAGTAAACAGTACTGCATATAAGGTCTCTTACCACGGATAAAGCACCAGCTTAAAAACAGCAGCATTGGTAGCAGGACACCAGGGCAGCTTACTTCAGCCCAGATTTGCACACTAGCTAAATACTTACATCTTTAGCATGTACTAAAATTTAGAGTGCCCGCTCAGATCAAGTTGAGAGCTTGAGGCTGACAGTATCTGGGGTTAAAAGCTTTCCCACCTGAAGTGTATGGAAATATATTCATTGACTTCACTAGGGCCTATTATAATCTACAAAGGTTTCAATAGTGCATTGATCTGGGTCTCCCATTAGGGCATTGAGCCAAGTGAATATTATTTTGTCATATGTTCTCAAAAATTTGTCAATGATTGTTTTAAAAACATTTTTCTATACACATCATGAAATTCCCCCATTATTATCCTAAATCAAAGAAATGCACCCTGAACTTGAGGCAGTACAAGGTAAGATTTGTGATTGTCCTTAACTCCTGGCAAGCTCATTCCTTACACTTGAAATGAGCCTCTGAGAAAGCCCTCTCCTGCACAGACAAGCTTTTTCCTAGTGTAGAAAGATCTATTTTCCTGAACAACCAAAAAGAAAAAGGCACAGAGATATAACTTAAATAGCCCATAACTCCACTTATTCAACTGCGATGAGAACTTTCCAGAAAAGCCTCATCCAGTGCATGCTATAACTTCTTACTCATTTTTACATCCTCAAGGGCTGCTTCCAGCTCTCTCCATCCCTCCCCAGTGCTGTCCCGGGCTGTTGGTGGGCTCCGGCGCTCCCCCATGGCTGCGGCAGGTTTGGGAGCAGGGAAAGGAAAAGCTCCAACTTCTGCTGGAGTAGAAAGTGGCAAGAGTTTTCTGGCTGCCTTTAGTTCTGGGCAAAACATTCCAGTTTTGGACACCAACCTAAAATATATGCTGGCATAGGTAAGTTTTTTACTTATTATTGTAAGCTCCATTCTGTCAAAGGATCATGGTTTTTACCTTTGAACTATACCTTTTGGAACTGGTTATAGAGCTTTGAGATAGGTATTCTTTGCTGGAGAAATGAATTTACTAAAAAAAATTACTATCAGCAGTGCAGACTGTTACCTAAATGGGCATTTTTTTCTTCTGCGTGAGCTCTTTAAATTTAATATCCCGTTAAGCAGTATTAACTTTTAAGTTGTCATAAAATCAAATAATTGTATTTATTAATTTGTTTTAATTACCAAGCACAGATAAGCATATGTCCTACTTAGCCTGGGAAAATCTGAATGCACACCTGCTCCGACAAACAGTCTTTAAAATGAGACGTGAGGAAAATATTTGAATTACATTTCCCTGTTCCAACATACCATTTTTAAAAAGCACTTTCAACACTGAACTAGGCCTTTACAGTTAAGGCATTTTACAAGATGATACTGAGCTATGTTTCCTGTCTATGAAGAAGGCACCAGCATATAAAATGGTAGTGAATTTGCATTACCTCCAATCCATCATTCTTTGAGTGCGCAGGAAAAACTGTGAGACCTGCTGCAACAAAGCACAGCCTTGTGTTGACAGATTCTTATTTAAGTGACTGTGAATACAACAATTCCACAAATAATTTGTCAAGTGTGTGGCTGAACTAGCTCTGAACCCTGATAAATACCAACTCTCCTCACTGCTACAAAGGCATGATGTTCTGTGTGCGGGCAGTGAGTAACAAGCACCAGGATTTAACAATCGATGCTACTATATTTCTCTTTTCTTTGTGGTTAAAAAAACCTTGAAGGGTGGCTCTTTCAGCAGTGTTAAGTACTAGTGGTGGCTATGCCTTGCAAATCTAAGTAATACACTGCAGGCTGAGGTGGAAGGAAATAGCACACTGCATCCATTTTTAGCTGCATTTAAAACATATGGTTTACGTTCTCTGGTGAAAAACAGTCTTTACTGTACAGTTAGCAGACTCTTGTTTAATACAGGCTATTATTAAATGGACCTGTTTCAAGTTATGATAATAGGACATCTACTTTGCTGCATTTCGCATCCTAAGGCATACATTTGGGCTAGGGTAATTCAAGAGAACAGTCTCTTTTAGGAAAAATAACGCAAACTCTAGGGGAACACATGTACATATTAATAGGGGGAAAAAACACTCCTTCCAGGTATTCAATTGAAATCAAGATTGCACTTTTCTATCATGCAGTGCATTCTAAAGGCATTATGGATGTGTGAGAAAAAAATCATTTTTAAAGAAATGTAAATCTAATCAGTCTTGAAGCTAGCAATATATACATAAATGTCTCTTGCAGACATAATTTAGTATGCATTATTAATTTATTTTTCATAAAGCTTTCTAGCTACAAAAAGGATAAGTGGAAACGTGCACCCACATTGACAATAATGCTCATTTGTCAGGCAGAAGTGAACATATTAACAAATTTCCCCCTCCTGAAATCCCAACCTAAAGGATGTTGAGAATATTCTGTGCAGAAAGACCAGAGGTGCCTATTGCGAACAAGATTATTCCAGACATTTTAATAAAGTACCAATCTTTAATGGGACATGAACTTCAGCGTGTTATTTGCAAGGCAAAACTGTTACAAACTCTGGACAGCAAAAAATGATATTCATATAAGTTAATTATATTTATACTTTTGACTGTAAAATACCAATGCCTATAGAAATAACTGTGTGATATTACTAACTAGTCCCAATCAAGATTATTCCAGACATTTTAATAAAGTACCAATCTTTAATGGGACATGAACTTCAGCGTGTTATTTGCAAGGCAAAACTGTTACAAACTCTGGACAGCAAAAAATGATATTCATATAAGTTAATTATATTTATACTTTTGACTGTAAAATACCAATGCCTATAGAAATAACTGTGTGATATTACTAACTAGTCCCAATGTAAAATGCTAATTATTTAGTGTTTATAAAGCAATTTCAAATAATGCAGAACTCATACACTAGTGCCATCATGATTTTCCAGTCATTAACTTAACCAGAATTTGCATTTTGGGACTATAGCCAGTGACTTACATGCACTACTTAAGTCATTTTTCAAACACCCTGTCCCATCTTAATCTATTCATCATTAATCACATTTGGTCACTTTACATACAGAACACTATTCAGATGAAAGATAAAAGAAATACATTAATAAAATTAAAGCTAGATTGAATACTTCAAAATATAAAGGTAGTGGAGGAATACGGTTATCAAAGCAATTTATATATTATGCCTATTAAAACAGACTTGTCTGAGCAAAAGTTCTGAGAGTTTTTGAGGGTTTTTTCCCTGTAATGGAAAGGGTACTTAGAAAGCCACCTTTGTACTTTGTCCTTCCCAATCATCTTTAATTCTGTTTACAAAGCAAAGAGAAGATACTCAAATTTTGTACCTTTTATGAAATAGGAGGAGACTATGTTGATAGTTGTTTACTTGTCAATACAGCTACAATTTTAGATCTGAGAGTAATCTTAAACTTGTGGAACTGGCTTGTAATTACAGGCTCTGTTATCTGAAAAGATCCAGCGCTCTGACTCCTGCATCTGACTGACCTGTTCTACCTTAAATCAATCAAACCACAGAAGCCTTATATCCTCCTTGTGTGGGGCTGGTCCACTGGCTGAAAGGAACTGAAGATTTCTTATGAAAGGAGTTTTGTCACCTCCACCTTGCACGTCTCACCTCAGTGCACCAGCTGATTATACATCCACTGCACTACACCGGCATTAGTAAGTGAATGAACTGAATGAAACATGCAGCCCCTACGTTCTGGAGATCTTTGTATTCACAGCGCAGATTTCGCACAGGCGATAGCAGCTCTCCAGCAGTATTCCTTTAGCCTGCTTTACCTCTCGCTTACTGGCATCACCTCTTGGTCAAGAAATTCATTTTCTGTTCCCACTGAGTCTTTGATTTCTCTTTCTCAGATTGCTGAACAACTGTCAATCAGCAGGAGTTGTGACAGTTTGTTGTTTGGGTTTTTTTTCTACCATACAGAACACTGTTCTTTTTTTCAAAATTAAGTGATAACACTAAATAATTTTCTAAAAAAAAAAAAAACACCAAACCAACCAAAACCACAAGGCTCCATCAAATACTACTTCAATCCATATGCCCGTTTCACAGCGCTGAAAGTAGTTCTGTGACATTTGGTGACTTTTGTGAAATAATTTCATGATCTCAGTCTAGTTCCTAAAAGATAAGTACCCATTCCGCAAATACTGACTGGTATTTAATCGTCTTACATTTTGGGGGGGAATTTCAGCTGTAAAGGTGTTTTACACAGATGATCTGGAAAGGTCTCCTCCTCAGAGCCAAACAGCAGCCGTGGAATCCATCTGATAACCTGAACCAAACACCTTCAGTCCAGTTTATAGTGACTTGGGAAAGAGAGATACAACCTGCATGGAACATTGCCTTATAATAAAAGATAATTGCTATCTAACTTGGAGCGTATAAATGTACAATATCCTGAGAATATTTACCTTTTGAAGCTATGAGGTGTCTTAGAGGAATCAACAGTTATGTTAAGCTTCTGACTGAGAAGTCTGTGTGCTTTTTAGTTTATCACCTTAAATATAAAAAAAAAAGTTGTTTGGGTTTTTTTTTATAATGTAAAAAAAAATCTTCAGGTACCTATTTTGTAAAGATTTAAAAATACTGCTCAAATGCTATTTCTTGTCGGTTTTCACTTTTTCAGATTTGAACCTGAGATCTAATTAATTAGGAAATCTCTTGGACATTTTTTAAACAAGACACATTGTCCTAAGTTTTCTTCACTAACAAGACTGCTGCTGAAGAAAACTGTTTCTGAGGTTCCAGTCAAAAAGTAGTAATGTTCTATTCACACATTAATGATTCCAAAATTCTCCATTATGAACAATATTTATCAAAAACAGCCCACTATCAGATGAAAGATGTGCCTTATCTTTTCTTGTCAACTAAAGCATTATTCACTGAAAGTTTCTTTCATATCTGTTTCAGGGGTTTCAGTGTCATTTTAAATTGCAAATCAATCATAGATCATGCAAGCCCTACTTCTGTAGAAGAGATTAACGCTCTGGCTAAAATTGTTTACAAAGCCATTTGTAAACCTTCTGCTGATGCAGATGAGGCAAGTTTACCAGTTTAACATTGTTGATCCCAGAGAAAGCCTTAAGCAATGACTTCAGAGGGCAAAAAAATTTGTTCATTTATCATTATTGTCATGGGCTTTCGCAAATGATAACAATTTGTCTTCATCCTATTTTTAGACAATGAGCCACAATAGAGTCCAGAAAGCCATTTTGCCAGATGGGAGAAGGTGCTTTCATTGCAAAATGTTGTCTTTTCTTTTCCTGCCCTATAAAATTGGCTTAAGTGAGAACCAAGGATATGTTTTAATGTCAGGTTTCCCAGTAGACATGATGACATACAATAACAGCACACAGTGCCCGGACAGCATGTTGTCCAAATATATTGCATTTTTAAACACAAGAACGGTCTTTGTTCTACATTTTGCTGGAGAAACTGCAATTCATACAGAGAATTCTCATAGAATAATAATTGTCATAAAGTTATTAAATCTCTGAGAAATATCTAGATTTAATAATAATTCTTCACTTTACGCTTCAGAAAGCCAAAATATTTCATGTTAAACAACACTAAAAATACTACAGAACAACAGAATGTCAATTAAGCGTTTTAAAGGATTATGATGTTAATTCTGTTCAGTTCAACTTTATTATTAAATGATAAATCCTGTCTCCCCCAATTACACAGACAAGTTGGACCTCAAGGTATAATGACAGTTGTGCCAGTGCCAAGGGACAAGACAAAGCCTGGGAGACTTTAACCCCTTTTTGTGCTGGGGTATATGCGAATACCTGTCCCACTGACAGGAAGGGCCAAGCGAGGGGTCATAAAGTACCTAGGTCAGCCCCTTTCCAGTGATTTCCCCACAAAGAATAAATCTCCAAGGACCGAACCCGGAAGCACTGGGGTATATCCTTTGCTCTCACTCTTATAACCTTTAGTTATCAGCTGTGTTTAGGGCTGATGTGTCCCACTACTGTGGTTCAATGCAGTTTATCAGAGGAAAAACCTTTTTAACTCAGGTTTTGTTCCATTTACCAAGATCTGACCCTATGGAACCTTTATGAACAGGAAGAGCAGATACAAACACTATTTTCTTATAGACTGCACCAGTTCCAATATGCTGCTATTTTACAGACATATTAATAGTCATTCTCTAAAAAACAAAACATAATTTTGCCTATGTACAGAAACATGCTCACGGAACAGAAAGGATGTTTCTTAATCTGTGATGAAATGCTGCTTTTAAAACAACAGTATTTCTCATTTCCAGAGTGAAGTTCATCTATCATTCATAGTTTTCCACCCCATAATCCTGCCTCTCTGCTTGCTAACAATTCCACAATATTTCTAGCAGTTTCTATTTCTAAACTTTTAGTACAGATGAAGACTTCACACATAAGTTTACCTTTAAGAAATTAAAGAAAAAATTGAAAAATATTAATCAAATGTGCTCAAGTATTCCTTGCTGTACACTTGTCGTTATTCTGGAATTGGTTTTCAAAGCAAAATTAAGGAGCTATCAACAGCAATATAGTCAGTAATCCACTCGGTGTTTGTACAACAGGATGAAAGTGGGCATTACCAAGCGGTACTACAAAACACCAACGATGTTAATCACCAGCCCTGCAAATTAACTCTCTGGATCTCTACCCACTGAAAGTGTCCATCTGCTACAGTAAAATTACTCTGTATTTATTAAACCCAATTCTTGTATTGCAAAGGTACTAATAATTCTCTAAAGAGCATTACTGAATATATCAATATAAATTGAGAAATCTTGAAGATTACTTGATATCAAACATTATAATCATAATTGGGCAATAGTATCCTTTGTTGACAAAACTGTGTCTCAGAAGTTGTGGAATTTTGTTGTTTGGGTTTTTTTGGCTTTTATTTAAAAAAAAAAAAAAAAAAAAAATTT
>NW_008795436.1:1160993-1176600 GCF_000699145.1 Aptenodytes forsteri
CACAACTTTTTCATTATGTAGTTTTCAGCCTCAACAGCAAAATAGTTAATTGCAACTATGCCAGGTGTTTCATTAATCCTGTTAGCTGTTAGACAAATCCTGCAGGAAAACAGAAGACAACAGCCTCTCTCCACTCACTCTCCTCCCCAGCCCATGCTCGCCTCCTCCCCCTCCATTCCCCTATAGGAACTGACTGATGGCAGAGCCACTTTGTTGAACTTGAAGGCTGAAACTAGAAAATTCCATGCTTAGTCAGGAAATGTGGAAAACCAGCAGAGGTAAGTATGAACTGTATTCCCCCTGCTGAGATTGAAGACAAAATGTCTAAATGTCTGGAATTTGGAGCCAATCACTTTTGAAGATGGACTGACCTACTCTAAGCAGATGTGCTAATGAGCATTTAACCTGCATATTGTGACAAAAGTTCTTAAAATTCCTCTGCTAACGGTGGTTATAGACTAGTCTTTTTGGAGCAGGCATAAGGAAAGCAGGAGAGATCTGGGAAAGAAGTTGTGCTTTTTCAGGAATTGTTTGCTGTATTTGATCAAACAGTCTTTTGTGAACCAACATCTTCGTTCACGCAGTAGGAGCTGAGAAAAGATACTAGCAGGTTGTCTTGAAAGCAGGAGAAAATTGCTTAGACTGTGAGGCTGAAGGATCCAGTGCAGCACAAGAATCTCTGTCTCCTAACTACAATCTGGGAAACTGATTTCTGACACCAGAACATTGTGGGTCATTTTGTTCTTTATAAGCTTTATTTGAACCTCATTCTTTTTGGTGCTATTAGAAGCTTTATTTACTTACCGCATTCCAAGAACCATGCATTGCTCAGGTTGGCAACCACAGACCAGTGCGTGTAACAGCATCCCTCTAGAACCCAATCTGAATCAAGTCAAATGCTTACACTCAAAGACAAAATCATAAAGAGATAATGGAAGGCAGAGCCTGATTTTAAAAAAAAAAAAAAAAAAAAAAGAGAAAGAAAAAAGAAGTAGTTTATGATATAGGGACACAAAAGCTATAGCATAATTTTAGTCCTGACTATAAAATTCCAGGAGCAGTGTCCTTCCTTTCCAGAGAAGGGACACCTGACTTGCATTTTGACTCTGCACCACTACAAAAATCATGCAATGAACCCAGTAAGAGATGGGATCCATCAGTGTTTGAGAGCCTGCCCTCCATGGATGAATATGAAAAGACTTTTAAAACAGATTTAGTAGAAACCCTAGGAATAATTTCTTCTGAATTTGCAGGTAGAGTAAGGCATGAAATGAGTCTCCAAGCCACTTAGAAAAGTTTGATCAAATTTTACAGCTGAACCAGAAACAAATAAAGAGAACTTCAAGGTCCCAGGGATCTACTGCTGTACTACACTATATACCACACAGAAAACCACACAGTAGGACAGGCTTGGGTTTCTTTTTCTTTCCTATGGTTGAATATTCTATCTGCAGTCATGTGCTCTGCAGCTAAATCCAAGTCTGCAAGGGAAGACGAAGGGTATATTATAGCTGCGTTGTTTTGTCTTTGCCGGGGATTCAGAATGATGTATTTGGGATTCAGCTGGTGTATTTACAGTAGTTTTAGTGACCTATAAAACACTGAATCTATATTTTGAAATATTTACAAGAATAACAGTCAACAGTTCTTTATCTACAATACTTTTTAATACTTCTGTCTTCTCCTTTCTTGTCACCTTTTTTCATCCTGCCTTTTTTGTTGTTTTTCAGCTTTGATATTATTTGTTGATTGTAATATTGTGCTAATGACGGAGTTCTTCTAGATAAAACACATAGGCATTCCTAAGTGCACTTTTTTTTTTTAAATAACAAAGGAAAAAATGAGATGTATCCAAATCACCCATGCACCAAATAAATTCCCACAATGATGGGAAGAACTCCAAGCTTTAAGAATTTTGAAAAAAACCTTACAGTACATTTGTACTACATGCAGAACAACTTCTCCAGTGAGCTGTCTGGGGATACTACATCAGCCATCCCCAGACACTTTTCCCCAGTGAAAGGAAGATTGTATAAGGACTCATTCACCCCCATTCTCAGAACAGAGACACTTGGCTTTAGGACTAGATTCCAGCTATTGGTTGCACCTGGTCAGCTCTGGTCAGGCAAGCCATGGGCCAAGAAAAGCAGCTAAACAGAAAAATATCCCTTTCTCCTTATTTCTAATCTGAGCAGTGATTAATTACGACCGTGGGCATTCTGGTTACATGCGCTATGTCGTATATGCACACCGCATCAAGATAACACTGTGTAAATGCAATCAATCCCAGCAGTGCCAGGAGCTCTGCTTGAGCAGAATATGGGCAGAGGCAGCATATCCTTGTTCCCATGAAAAGCTAAAACCTGAAGCCTCTCCAACCCATATCTCTCTAGTCTGTCAGAGGTCCTGTGGTCCATTTGGAGGCTGGACTATTGATGGCAGGACAACCAAAGAAAGTGGGAGCGGTCACCTAATAGAAATTTGTCATTTTTAGCTTGGAATTAACAAACTGAATCAATTAATTTTTCAACCTGAAGTTTTTCCATAAAGACAAATTCCTCAATTAGGAATAAAAGCAACAATCACTCTCCCCACCCCCACCCCTGATCCTCTGCTTAGAAATGTCATTTATTAATTTACCAACTTTCGCAGTCTACCTACTTGAACTTGCCTAGGGAAACAAGCCTTAGTTTCCAGCCTAAATAGCATATGGAATAAAATTCCAGGAAAAAAATCAGGTAAAATAATTCCCTAGAACCAAAACATTGAAGCAGCACTCCATAACCCTACTATCAGTAGCAGTGGAGCAATTTTCCAGCTCAGATAAGCAGCTAAGAAAGGAATAGGAAATACAAAGAGAGGGATAGGTTTAACTTAAATTTCAGACATACATTCTCTCTCTCCATAACCTCAAAGTCAAAGATGCACTAGCAAAAGGCTGCGCAGTAAGAGAAAACAGCAGAACAATTTACTTTTTTTTTTCTTTCATTGGCTTTTTTGTTATTCTCTTCCTGAGCAAGACGGTCGTGTTGGAGGGGTTGGAATAGAAGGAATTAAAAACCAGGGATGGCCTAGGCATTACCAAAAGGCAAAGGCAATGTTTTGCTGGCTATTTTTCCCTCTTCTGAAGCTCTTCTAAACTGGAAAGTTAAACCATTCACAAACGTGCTTTAATTAGAAAAATTCTGCAGCCAGTCCTGACAGTCCTTATCAGTTATATCTCCATATTAGCCAGTCCTAGTTATACCTAGGGAATAAAGGTAAATGGAGTTATGGTTACCCATATTGGCTACTACAGATTTAAACAGTCCCTGTACAAACTTAGGTCACATTTGTAATAGAAAAGACATCACTGAATAAAGGAATGGGAGCTCCTTCAAGAGCAGGGCAGAGCTGGATCATCTCAATCCCAATGCCAGCTCATTCGTTCTAGCTGCATACAAAGACAACACAGGATGGAGAGAGTACTGATGGGCAGCGGCTGTTCCTGCTGCCATACTAACACTACAGTGGTACAAGAAAGGTGAAAAAGGGCTCTTGTGAGACTCGGTATCTAGTACTGTGGCCAGACACTGGTCAACAGTGCCTTAACAAGCAGAAATTAAGAGAAATTAGGAGATACAGCCTAAAAAACTAGGGATTTCTAAAAACAGTAAGAGAAGGCAGGAGGATGTCACCACCTGGAAGCTTGATTCTTTTCCTTTTACATTTTCAAGCTTTTGTTAACAACAAGGACTCTGAAACTTCCATCCATTTAACAAGGTGAGCTCAGACCCTTTTACAGGGTTACGACTTCAAAGGCAGGGCTCTGAGACACACAGCAGCTATCGCAAGATTCTCGATAAAATCATGAGAGGTAGCAGTCCTGACTGTGGTGGCTGACAACTGTTTTAAGGCTGTATAATTATTTAGGGCAGGCAAGCCCTCAGGGAATGCCTTGAAGGAATGAAGAATCTTTTACTCTTGCTTACAGCTTTTTTCTAAGACAGGAATGCTGAGAAATGGGGAGTCGGGGTATGTTTTATACTTACAATTTCACTGTCCTGTGCTGCATGATAAAACTTCTGAGGTTCCAATTAAACATTTTAGCTACAAGACCCTATTTGTGCTGAGCTAAATTATTTAATTGCATAGCTGTCCCCAAATATCCATCAACATGGATTATTTATTTATAAAACCTGAAAATTATTAAATGTGTTACCTCTATGACAGCGGCAGCAAATGTCCACTTTCAGACCTAACAGCAAACAGCAAATAATACTTACTCAGCACTCTCCATGTAAGTATCTAAAACCAGTTTACAAACATTAATGAAATAAACCAAACAAGAGACAGGAAATTACAGATAAGCAAAAAGATTGAGAAAATCTAAGCAAGTCAGCTAAGGTCTCATACAGAATTAGTGACAATGACCAAAACAGCCTCTATCCCCTGTTCTGCACCACAAGAGCATCTAGAATCAAAATAAGATATTGATTTTGAATACATTTAATGTTTTAAAACAAAAGTAACCTTAATTATTTTGAATCCATTTTTAAAAGCAAATGGAACTTGTACATCCATAACCGTTAGAATGAAATTGTGCTACTGAAATGCGTAAGCAACAGAAATCTCAGAATTGTATACATGTGGTATTTGTAGGAATTAGGCTACAAAATGATCTCTACATTTTATAAGGGATGCCTGTCTGATGCAATGTAGAAGAGAACAACGCACAAAACCACCATGCTCAGAAATGTTTGCATATATGCAAAACCAAATAAAAAGGATGGATTGGCAAGTCATTGTAAATGCAGCTTCTGTGTATTCTATTACTATTTCTTCGTATTACCTTCCTTTTTAAAAGCTAGATAAAAACCAGAAGATTTACCACAAAAGATTATGGCAGCTCTGGACTTGAACAATGTTACAGCATCCCTTTTAAAGTTAAATCATACTTGACTATAGTTATAACAGTGTCCATAAATATACAAACAACATGAGGGTAGTTCAGCTGCTGAATGCCCGCTGATGGTGCTTTTTATTGCATGGGCAAGATCACAATTCATACACTAACCCCATTTTCCCAATTCCCCAAGTTTCATTCTGTCAGGATTTGGAAATGCTGTGGAATTTATACTTACAGCTGTAACGGAAGGAGGGAAACTGCAAGAGCTGCCGGTATCAAATGCTTAAAGAGTCAGAGCAATGCTGTCAGAGCCCAGCTCCCATGCTCTCTGCTGAAGAGCACTGTGGTGGTGCAGGACCTATCGAAGGAAAACACCTGGTGGAGGCACTGTGTTACGCTCTGGCAGGTGCGGTCACTCTGTAGGGCCAAATCCTGATTAAGAAATTACTGCCCTTGGTTTTAGAGAAGTCAGGATTTGCATCACCAGCTAGGCATATCCCGCATTCAAACCAAAGGACACATAAGAAGAAGGATGAAGAAGGATTTTCCAGCCAAGGCTGGAAAAATGTGGGTGACCTTCAAAATTAATATTACTTTGGCTTAATCTTGATGTATAGCAACATGTGCTTAGAATATAACATAGCTATCAACATATCTCTAGGGTACAGAATGCTATAGATTATAATCTATAGAAACATTATTATAATTTCTATATAATGTAACTAGGAAGCAAAATAACACTATCTGTCATAGAAGGTCTGGAAACATTTTTTCTATTTTGGTATTTTCCTGATTTGGGGGATGGAGTTCCCAAAAGAAAAATCCAGTGAAGTTTATTTATCATTTCTATTTATTAACTTGTATCAATTTTGTATTCCGTCTGTGAGGAACATAACTGAGTAGAGAAGCAGTACATTGCAGTCAGCTCTAGACATCCAGCTGAAGATATTATGGTAGAAGAGTTGGAAGACACAGAGGAGAGAGGGGTTATGAAGAGGGAGTTGAAGATTTTGGAGTGGAGGGGATGCCAAAAGCCAAAAGGAAATGAGGTTATTGCTGTGGGCAGGGGTGTAAGAGAAACACATAAATCCGCAGGAGATCACAGATTATATCAGTTTTTATGATCATGGAATAACTTTTTTATATATTAAACATTAGCCAGGAGCAAAATTCCTATGAGCAAGTTATAGATAATAACAACAGTGAAATAACATAAATAAGAAAAATTACATAAAATAAGAGAAACAGAAAAATCTGATTTTTAGAAGAGAAAAAAGTGCAATTTATAAAAATTTTTAAAATTCTCACACTTGGAGAGAAACACAAGTTCCCTTTAGTCTAATATTTTCCTTATTTTTCTCTTCTGTAAAAATGATGGTAGATCAATAATATAGAATCATTAAGGTTGGAAAAGACCTCTAAGATCATCGAGTCCAACCATCAACCATATATATATAAAATCTTCCCTATGCGAGAACAAAGAAAACATTAAAAAAAATATTTGCAAATACGCTGCGAATGTGTTCACTCTCCATTATTACACAGTTCAAAGGCAGATTCAGCTGAGCTTT
The DNA here is from genome assembly GCF_000699145.1 of Aptenodytes forsteri. Lineage (NCBI taxonomy): Eukaryota > Metazoa > Chordata > Aves > Sphenisciformes > Spheniscidae > Aptenodytes > Aptenodytes forsteri. The sequence goes on from NW_008795436.1 coordinate 1,167,453, forward strand.
AAATGTAATAAAGAAATTATTTCAAAGAAACACTACGAGCATCATACAGCAATTGAGGATAGAAAAAAAAGGGTGATAAAAGTGTCCTATGTTATTGATGTTATAGTTCATATATGATGTATTTCTGTGACCAGATTATCAGAGCACCGATGACAACGTGTACTTACTTATCAAACTAAGCATGGTGTCTCAAAAAAGTTAAATATTAAATTATGTGCTATCAGCCAGCTATACTATTCAGCAAAACTGTGTGTATGTAGTATCTGTTCTATACATCCGTATTTCTACATGTGACCCTCGCTAAGCTAGTCTCTCTACAATGTTTGGATAAAGGATAAAATCCTTTGATCTTTTTTTGAAGAAAAGTTTCAAAATGGACCCAGGCTCAGGAATAAATTAAATTGCATCAAAAAAAGGAAGAACAGTCTTGTTGCAGGTTATCAGCCTTTCTCCTGCAATACTTATTCTCTCTTCTTGTCACAGATTTGTTTTATTTTGCTACAGCAATACATTATTACAATTTAAAATTCACGTTCACCTGAAGAAAGCTGTGACATGCCTACCAAAAGAGACATACACTGCTTAACCTAAATTGACCCTTTTTTCCTTCTATTCTAATAGATCTTTTTTCTTTTTGTCACTCAAAATGAGTGTCTGATGTATGAGCATAAATTGTTAAAAGCAGTTTTAGGTAAAGGAAGAGAGAGTGAAGTGGAGTTTTCTCACAAAAGCCAACCTCAATTTATGTCAAAGAGGGTTAAAAGACCTTGGGATTAAAGCAATAAACTTGCTGCTGTCAAAGCTAAAACCCGCTAACAATTTAGTGCCAAACGCATGTTGTTCAATATCATTTCATATTATATTATGTCACAAGTAGGTGACAGTTCCGCATCAGACTGACAGGGCTGATTTACTCTGAAGAATTCATCGACATTTTGCAGAGTCGAAGCTGACTTCATTTTGTTTGGATGCAGGGTGGGAAATCTCTCTCTGCTTGAGTTGGAATATTTGGCTGAATAATACAGTCCTTCTTGGACTACAGACCACAGGCTTTTGAAAGCACTCCCAGTGCAGCAGCGGAGGGCAGGCGTTCGCATGCCGGCTCCCTTCCCTGGCCTCGTGGCGCAGAGACCTCTGGCACAATCAGCACAGCTGAAGGCTTATTTCCTTCCCTTGCCCTAAACAGCACCGACTTCTCTATCCGTGCCCTTTTTGTGCGCTGCACTTTTTAATGTGATTCACCTTCCTGCAATTTTTAAAGTATCCAACTGTCCTGTTCAATATTTTGATAATATTTTCCTTCTGAATTCAAGCTTTTGTGCTTCTCCAAAATATAATTATTATCAAGGTTTGAAACAAAAGACTGTGTTAAGAAAATACTACTAACACCTGCTTATATTTTAAATAGGTAGTAATAACAAGTTTTTTCCCAGTACATTAATTAGATCCCAAGGTCAAGTGTGATGAGAGACCTTTCTTAGGCCAATGGCAATAATACCATTTCTCTACATCAAGATGTCTTTTGCAAGATATTCCCAGATGGCTTTTTTAATATGGTTTCCAATTCAAATTTCTCCCAGGACTATGAGACAACTCTGAATAAACATATGCTTTGTTTTGTCTCAGGAAAATCTAATTGATTTGACTTCTCTGTCTATTCAGAGGGGGGGTCCCTTTTCTTCTCCAAAATCCAGTGTATTCTTCTACAGTTATTTGAATCCCCGTGCAATGTTCATTTCCTTCTCCTGTTGACTGTTGCTATAGATCAGGAATTACAACTCCTGAAGCTGAGGAACCAGGGAACCTGGTTTTCCATGAACCAGGAAGAACTGTGCTACACTTAAGTAGTCTTGCTATATGGGCAAACAAGAATATTCCTCCCTCACTTCTTTTTGGCTTTTTTTAGTTGTGGACCAAATTTTCAGGTATCATAGTTTGTTCTTACCTTTATTTCTGCAAAAATCTAGCAACATTTGTGGTGTTTAAACACACATATCACTGTTTTCTCCATCTAAATATAGAAGTGGGTACATTAGTGCCTGGCCATTAACTTCTGTAAACCACTTAGTGATTCTTCTGTGGGATTCTTTGGGCAATGTTTGCTGTTCATCAAGGAAAAGGTTATGTGGAACAGCACATTGCATGTAAAATGGCCCCATCATCCAACACGCGCTTGTTTTTGCTGGCCATATGCTGAACAACTATCAGGCAGCAAAGGGGCTACCTTGTCTGTTATGCAAAATCATTGCCAGAGAGCAGAAATTCTAGTGAATTGTTAGACGGATTAGTGGATGGTTAATCTTATTTGACATTTAAAGCACTTGGAGGTAAATTTAGTGTTCACCTGCCCTGGAGTGTACAGCATGAATATGCTTCTAAACATATCTATTCCTGTTTAAACTAGCAGCTCTAACGACTGGAGAATATACAATACCTGGCACAAAGAGAGATTTCAGGGAAAAGAAAAAAAAAAGAACAGATAAACACACATCCTGCCTTTAAACCTTTACAGTTTTCTCATATTGAAACACAAATTCTGTTATTTCTGGATGATCATCTCATTCTGACGCAGTCACACTCTTGTTCACTTACAGATTCTGCTAGTATGATCAAACACTAATACATTTTGGATATTAATATTTCCAAGCTCCATTTTCTGCTGCCCCATCAGTTATGTACATGACAGACAAATACACACGTGTATCCATGTTACACTGAGTGCAAGGCCTAAGGAATCCTTTGATCCAGTGAGAAATCTAAAGGAGAATAAAGACATTTCTGCAGCCTTTTCCTCACGGAGATTCCCCCAAAACTACTGTGGTACACACATAAGTCAAACCATCAAGGATTCAATGAATTGCAGCCGAAGAAAAGGGATGAACACAGAGCTTTGACACAGCCTGAGACTGCATTTGCTTTCTGCTGTGAGGGGCACAGGAGTGGTGAGGACACGAGAGGTGCATGTTGAGGCACCCAGTTCCTTTTGCTGAGCTCTAATTGAGCATGCTCTTGCCTTCAGTCATCTATACTTCTATGACAGAGATCAAAATGAATTGTCATGTCTCTTTTAAGAGGGAAACACTACAGCCTTTCTCTCAATACAGGCGGTGACCTTTCAATTTATGCTATCAGTTTACTCAGTGCTTGCTCTGTGGTTCATGATTAACTTGAAAAAGTTAGATCACACTCTGTCCAGGTCCTCAGAAAGGAACTTCTGTTGACTATTAGAAATCCCTCATGCAATAAAAGTGCACATAGTATGGCTGTATAAGCCATCTTTCAAAGTTACTTCGGTTCAGTAATGAGGTAGCAATTCTTATCCAAAAGCTCCTAAAAATATTTCTACTCGTATTTTTTTTTCTTTAGGGTACTATTTATGAGAAGACAAAGTGCAAAACAGCCACCTGGTTATTAATAAATATGTCTTTGCTTTCATAAAGAGCAACTCCTTATAAAGGGTCTTACAGCTCTCAAACATTAATTAAACATTCTTGTGTAGTCCATAAAAGATGCATTTCAATTCTAACTATAAAGGGTAAACTGAGATAAAGAGAGAGTTACTCACACCTTCCTGCTGAGCCACTGGCAGACCCACAGAAACCTTCTCCCTCCGCCTGTAACCATGGTAGTGCTGATGCCCCGATATATTTTAGAAAATAACAGTAAAAAGAGTTTCATAAACTTTTTTTTTTTAAAGCTCACCTGTAGACTTTCTCCATTTCTTTTTAGAAAAAATATACATTAGCAATTTTCTTAATTTTCACTAATAGGTGCCCTAGGAGATGGGGTGGATTGAGGAGCAAATGCTAGACTGAGGAGCTGCCTCTCCTGCTGCCACTGCAAGAGCAGTATCTGCTCAGGTTGGCAACATGGGGATTCTTTTCGTTATTTATTATTATCCACCCCTCTATACTTAAAAACTGCTTGCTGGCAGTGGATCGTTTTTTAGTTTTCCACAGCTGTACATTTCCCTTCATTTAGCAATGAATGTCAGACGATAATGGGGAAATTCCTCCCTTGCTCCAATATATGTATGTTCCAAACAGAACTAACAGCAAAAATTTCAGAAGACCCCCAAATCAATTTTAAGCACTCAAAGGATGAAACAGTCTGTATTACCTTCCAATGCAGTAGCAGCTCAAGCTCATTTTAACAAAATCAAATAGATTTGATTATTTTACTTGTACTTCTTCACCTTTCCAGTAGGGAAGCGTGGAAATACAGAGGTGAGCTAACTGCAGAGATATTTAAATAGCTAAAACAAATTGAAAGTTTTTAAGAACAAAGTCTGAGATTGTCACAGATAAGTACATGTAACCTTATAAAGATGTATCACAGGATCTTTAACTCTCAGGACCTTACACTTTCTTAATGACATTACAAGTCTAGCTTACTGCTCACCTCACTATAGTAGGATCTGACATAATTGCTCTCACTGTACTCGCTTTGTCTTAACTTCAAGGGAAATCCCTTTTTATCACTCTGCACTCAGGTCTTCAAGACCCCTTCAGCTGTGGTCTGTTAATGCCTGCCGATATCACCGAGGGACCTTAGCCCCCCTATTCATCCCTTTAGCCCCCTGTTTTCTCAAGGAAAAGGTAAGGAAGTGGAGCTTCTGAGCCCAGCTGGTGCTGCTTCTGCTGTCTTTGAGTTTTCCAGAGCCTTTAAAATTCTTCCTATGATCTGGAAATCATCTGGGAATAAAAGTGTGCCTGCTTAGGTTTCTGTATGTCCCCAGATGAGGGGACAGGATGGGATCGAAGGACAGATTCTCAGCTGATGTCACCTGAGGTATCACATTCATTAAAGCAGAAGGAAAACAGTGTACACCGGACAAAGATGTTCGTTATGGACCACAAACCTGGAAGAAAGGAGGGATCTGTCCTTTGTAACAGAAAACAGCTGAATTGCAGAGTTTGCTGGAATTCAGGGACAGAAGAGTTCACCTAAATTGACCTTGAGAATTAAACCCCATTTTAAGCACTACAGTGGTCAGCACAATATTTGCATTTTTAATTTATTATTTTAAATAAAGTACCTTCATGGGTACTCCTTCATTTAGAAAAAGGAATGGGAGTTATTCAATGACATTACACACCTGAAAAACAATACTTTCAGTGTTTGCACTTCCATATAAAATTTCAGGGCCTAAAGAAATTACTTTATGCATTTGGAGTATTACTATTGTCCTCACTTTTAAGTTATTCTTTTTCTTTTTATAATAATAGCCATCTAATGCTATTACTGTAGCTTCTTGTCCAGATCTCCCTTTGGAGACTTTCTGACTACTTAACACCATTTTTCAATTTCTCTACTTATGCATATACATCTTCAGTCCAGGTATGAGAATTTGCTAATGGACTGCAACTTTCTTTCCAAGATTCCCATGTGTAGAATTTTACATAGGCTGATCCAAAATCTAAACTCTATTTGCCAATGCCTTGTGCTAGGAACATGCACGTGATAATCGACCCCAAAATTATGCTAACATTTTGAAGTACAGATTTGAGTACAAAAGAGAGCAAAAAGTATCAGATTATATATTTACCATAACATTAATGCGTACACATTGTCAAATGGAGAAAAAACTGGCGTGTATTAAAACGTGGCTACCTCCTGCAATATGTTCATTTTTAGCTGCAGAGAAAAGGATAAATTGCAGTGGTAGAAAATGGAAAACATGTAGGTAGGCACACCTATCTCCTGTTCTTGAGGTCACACCACTTTGCATTTTACCTACAACAAAGCAGATAATGCATCCGTTTGGATTTTTTCATTCATTCAAATAACTCTGTGACACTCTCTAGTGGAAGGCAGACATATACCACCTCAGCCACGCTCTGTGTGTACCGAACAGTCACGGGGAAGCAACACCACAAGAAGGGAAACTGGCTGAAACGGATCTTGGGTAGTGTTGCATGTGTTTTGCTGCACTCTTATTTTTTAACACCACAACCAAAACACTTACAGACAGGTCCCTTCTGTTTGAAGCCCAGAGGATAATGTGGTACTGAAGCATAAATAAAGAGTGCCACTAGCAAGGAGTAACTGGCAGCAGACAAAGCCCAAGCCAGCAAACTGTCACGGTTGCTCTAGAGGGTTTATAAGCTTTATCAAATCTGTGCTAGCTAATTCACTTGCAGAAGTGTACTGATAACACTGCTTCTTTTTTCTCCTGCTTTTATTATGAACAGAAAGATAGAGAGGTCCTAAGGACAGATCCTTTTCACAGCTCTGCTCTCTTCTGCCAGCACATGCCCTTCTACTTCTCACAGATTACCAGGTTAAACTATGGATGTCTCTGAGCCAGAAGCATTTATTGCAATAAAACCCAATCCGTTTCCCAAAAAAGCTTCCCCCTCCTTTCTAACACTTACACTGTGGTTGGAAGCAATATTTAAAAAATTATACAGCTCCAATCTTTTGTTCCTTGTCTCACTAAATTTGCAAGTGGCTGTTTTCCCCCACTCCCAATAAACATACTGAAGTTACCATTTCTGTGGGTGGACAGAGGAATACATACACATACGTATACATATACATATATATATATATATATATAAAAAACAGGGTGGAGCATTTGGCTGCTCTCCCCGCCCCCCGCCCCCCCCAAGTTTAGATGCAGGTTTTTTGCATATTGTTATAACAATGCTAGTTTATCAACAGCTATTGTTAAACAACAACTGCTATTAATCTAAATGACATAAATTAATACCACCTGCTGTAAATGCAAAGGAAGTTTGGTTTGCACTTTTAACTGCAGCTTTTGAAGTATCCAGCAGTAGGTGCAGGTAGATCCATGGATCCCTATAATTCTCCCACTTCATACATGTGCCGCTCAAAATTATGCCTTTGGGGTGGAAAGGTTTTCAAACGGAATGTCCAGCTTTGAGCTTGTTGCCTTGCAGTGTCACTCTGGCTGCATTCCTCCATGTCTGGTTCATCATTTCTGAAGGCTTCCTCAAAGATTTCTGGTGATCCACCCAAGGAGCTCTATGCACAGCGGCCTGTGGAAAACTGACAAAACACTGGAAAATTCTGCCAAATAATAAACAAACCAACCCCATGTTTTTTTCCAAATGTGTTTCCATGAATAACTGTGACAGCACACTTGCTAATTTACTACATGTTTGTCTTCATGGAGTATTTTAAAAATAAAATATTTCACCCCCTCCTGCCTCTTTTTAATTTGTCCTGTCATTCAATTTCTGTAACTAATTTGAGGAGAATTCTCTAATGTTTCACCACACTGCCAAAGCATAGTTTTTGCTTGAATGTAACACAGGACTACTTTAATTGCAGGGAACATTAAAAATCTACCCCATAACATGGGATTATTCCATGTGCTAATTTCTAGAAGCCCAAACTGTTGGGAAGTAGATGTGACTGAATTCAGATTCCTGTTTCACACGAACACATGGGGAAAAAATTCTGCCTGAACTCTATTCAACTCAGACATCCATAAAATATCTCCGTGTTAAGTCTTAAACAAGATTTGGGTCAATATTTTTCCCTAGGGAAGTTCACTAAACAACAGTTTTGAAGTCAACTGTCATGAAACATGAACAAATCATTCATACAGCTCAACTTTGGGCACCTTGCTTAGTCAGTTGGTTTCTAGACTAGAGTGACCGGAGAGAGGAATCCTCTTCCAGATGATTCAGAGCAGGAACCGAATGTAGGTGCTTCGAGTTACTCTCTGCAGGAGCTCCTTTCTCTGTTGACTACAGGTGGTGCTGGAGGAGACTAGGAACCTCTTCATATATGAGAGTAGCGATCTACACAAAAAAGCTTTTTATGACTGTACAGTGTAGAAATTTTGCCAGTTTACAAACTGGAAGCACAAAGGTCATCAGGAAGTTTCTGTCAGCAATTTAAATCCTGTGATATTGTACCTGAAAAAAAAAAAGGACATCAGGATCTGCCTTTGGAAGATGCAAAATCAGTACCGTGGCGTGAAGGCAAAGGTGCTGTCACTGGGTGATCACATCACTCAGCAGAACTAAGCTTTGTCACCCTTAAGAAATTCAAACCTTACGACATTTTAAGTCACTTATTTCAGGTGCACATGTAGGGAGCATTTAGGCCATTACCTTCGCTTTGAGTTTTCTTCTTAAATTCTCTAAACCATTTAATATTTTCAGAAGATATGAGGCCTCTTCAGAGACAATATGCGTGCTGTAGCCTACCATGTGTACTATGGAAATTCCAGGAAATAAATCCAAATGTGTTAATTTATAGTTAAAAGGATGAAATTCTGAATAATATATTTTTCTAGCTGCCAGAAACTGAAAATATGGTTAAAAAATTCTGATATTCTGCATAACCGAACACACATAAATTGTATTCATTTTCACATAAACCACTAATTATTTTACCTGTAATAAAAATATCTCTAATTTTCACTGCTGGAAAATCAACAGGAAGTAAGTGCTGCTGCTGCCTAACAGGCAAGAAGTAAACAATACAATAAAACTTATACAGTACTTTTCACACTGTAATGTCTTATGACTTTTTCATACAATGGAATACTAAATCACAAAGCATTAATGAAATACTACTAGAAGAGATAGTTTAGAACTTTCAATGCTGAAATTTAGAATTTCTAATAGCTGAAGATGACAAGATGCACAATTGAGAAGAGGAATCATAGAAGACTAAAATTAGAGGCCTTAAAACTGCACTGTAGTTAGTTATATTAACAGATAGACTGTGATCTTAGGCAATTGCTCAACAAGCCTTGACAAAGGAGCAACTTGGTTACTCTGATGCTGTGAGAAAGGGAAACATCCAAAAATTAATGAGCAGTTCCCAAAATTTGGTTCAGTCTCTGTTTGGTCCAGAATGGCATTACATGCAGACGACACCAAGTTGGGCAGGAGTGTTGATCTGCTTGAGGGTAGGAAGGCTCTGCAGAGGGTCCTGGACAGGCGTGTTTGATGGGCGGTGGCCAACTGTATGAGGTTCAACAAGGCCAAGTGCCGGGTCCTGCACTTCGGCCACAACAACCCCATGCAGCGCTACAGGCTTGGGGAAGAGTGGCTGGAAAGCTGCCTGGCGGAAAAGGACCTGGGGGTGCTGGTTGACAGCCGGCTGAACATGAGCCGGCAGCGTGCCCAGGTGGCCAAGAAGGCCAATGGCATCCTGG